>NW_026576443.1:460000-832184 GCF_028641065.1 Leucoraja erinaceus | reverse complement strand
GTCTGATTTTTATTTCAAAGCAAGACTAAACTGGGTAAATTAAACAAAAATGTATTAGGAAGTCCAAAACTGAGCATTGGTGTCAAAGATTGGCGGCGGGGGGGGGGGGGGGGGGGGGGGGGGGGGGGGAGGTGGGAGAAGGAAGCAGAATGGCATTTAGTGTGACAGATTGATCAGCTTTGATTGAATGGTGGAGTAGACTCGATGGGCCGAATGGCCAATTTGATGGGATGAGTTTAGTTTAGAGATACAGCGCGGAAAAAGGCGTATCGGCCCACCGAGTCCTCGCCGACCAGCGATCCTCGCACGTTAATACTATCCTACACCCACTAGGGACAATATTTACATTTATACCAAGCCAATGAACCTACAAACCTGTACGTCTTTGGAGTGTGGGAGGAAACCAGAGATCTCTGCGAAAACCCACGCGGGTCAGGGGGAAGAACGTGCAAACTCCGTAAAGACAGTACCTTTCACCGCATGGTTTCCCTATAACCACATGGGTTTTCTCCGGGTTTCCTAGTTTCCTCCCACATCCCAACTCATAGTCAGGATTTCAGAATTTATGGAATTCCCTGCCACAGAGGACAGTGGAGGCCAAATCACTGGATGGATTTAAGAGAGTTGGATAGAGCTCTAGGTGCTAGTGGAATCAAGGGATATGGGGAGAAGGCAGGCATGGGTTATTGATTGGGGACGATCAGCCATGATCACAATGAATGGCGGTGCTGGCTCGAAGGGCCGAATGGCCTCCTCCTGCACCTATTGTCTATGTTTCTATGATGGAACCCGGGTCTCTGGCGCTGTGAGGCAGCAACTCTACCGCTGCGCCACCTTGCAGCTCATGAAGAGTTTGCCACTTCTTCTTCTTCTTGTGTGTGGCGTGCACAGCCTAAAGTTGTAGGACAACTTGTTCTATTTGACCCTACTTGATTGTGCCCGCCAGGTCGATTGCATTCGTCGAAACAGGGCGGACCACGTGAAGGTTGCAATCTCCCCACCCCAAGAGTTTGCTAGTTTTCAAGAAGGGAAGACAGAGGTGGGAGGGGGGTGAACAGTACCTGGTGAGGAAGGCGAAGACCAGCCCCTCGTTGGAAGCTGAAGACTGGCTCCTGGATCTGAGGTGGAAGTAGAAGCTCGGCGGCAAACAGCACCAGCCAGAATGTGGTGAAGAGCGCAGGCACGGCAAACTGGTTCCACAGCGCTACACCCAGTCCCAGGATCCCGTACAGCTCGCTGTCCTGCACACAGATCACAGGCCGTCAACACCCGAACAGTCTCCACATCTGAAGGAAGGACATTCGTGCCATAGAGGGAGTACAGAGAAGGTTCACCAGACTGATTCCTGGGATGGCAGGACTTTCATATGAAGAAAGACTGGATAGACTCGGCTTGTACTCGCTAGAATATAGAAGATTGAGGGGGGGGGGGGAGAAACGTACAAAATTCTTAAGGGGTTGGACAGGCTAGATGCAGGAAGATTGTTCCCGATGTTGGGGAAGTCCAGAACAAGGAGTCACAGCTTAAGGATAAGGGGGAAATCTTTTAGGACCGAGATGAGAAAAGCATTTTTCACACAGAGAGTGGTGAATCTCTGGAATTCTCTGCCACAGAAGGTAGTTGAGGCCAGTTCATTGGCTATATTTAAGAGGGAATTAGATGTGGCCCTTGTGGCTAAAGGGATCAGGGGGTATGGAGAGAAGGCAGGAATGGGATACCGAGTTGGATGATCAGCCATGATCATATTGAATGGCGGTGCAGGCTCGAAGGGTCGAATGGCCTACTCCTGCACCTATTGTCTATGTCAAGTCAAGTCAAGTCAAGTTTATTTGTCACATACACATACGAGATGTGCAGTGAAATGAAAGTGGCAATGCTCGCGGACTTTCGTGCAAAAGACAAACAACAAAACAACCAAACAAATTATAAACAAAATCATAACACACATTATTTCTATGAATAAGCTTAAAGGTAAACAACTCTTATCCGTCAACCCCTTTAAGGCCTACCCTGCCCAGTCTCTCCCTATATAAAGTATGAAGTTTCCTTTATTGTCATTCAAACTTTTAGTTTGAACGAAATGTACGTACCATGTAGTCATGACAGAGAATAAAATAACAGAACACACACTTAACACGTTTAACATCCACCACAGTGAGTCTACCAGGCACCTCCTCACTGTGATGGAAGGCAAAGGTCCGTATGTGTGGGGGTAGGGGGGGGGGCGAATGAAACTAGAGGGGGTGCATGAAGGGTGAATTTGTTCAGATATATATATTTTTTCTACACTTAAAAAAGGTGTTGCCATTAAAGTGGTTAGTAACATAGAAACATAGAAATTAGGTGCAGGAGTAGGCCATTCGGCCCTTCGAGCCTGCACCGCCGTTCAATATGATCATGGCTGATCATCCAACTCAGTATCCCGTACCTGCCTTCTCTCCATACCCCCTGATCCCCTTAGCCACAAGGGCCGCATCTAACTCCCTCTTAAATATAGCCAATGAACTGTGGCCTCAACTACCCTCTGTGGCAGAGAGTTCCACAGATTCACCACTCTCTGTGGGAAAAAAGTTCTTCTCATCTTGGTTTTAAAGAATTTCCCCCCTTATCCTTAAGCTGTGACCCCTTGTCCTGGACTTCCCTAACATCGGGAACAATCTTCCTGCATCTAGCCTGTCCAACCCCTTAAGAATTTTGTAAGTTTCTATAAGATCCCCTCTCAATCTCCTAAATTCTCTAGAGTCAAAACCAAGTCTATCCAGTCTTTCTTCATAAGACAGTCCTGACATCCCAGGAATCAGTCTGGTGAACCGTCTCTGCACTCCCTCTATGGCAATAATGTCCTTCCTCAGATTTGGAGACCAAAACTGTACGCAATACTCCAGGTGTGGTCTCACCAAGACCCTGTACAACTGCAGTAGAACCTCCCTGCTCCTATACTCAAATCCTTTTGCAATGAAAGCTCTCATTGATTTAAATGCCGGTGGAGCTGGAAATTTTTTTCTCTCCACCCATCGTTTTCTAATTTCACTGTAGGATATTTCTCAAATTTACTGCAATTTACTTTTAAGGAAGACCAGACGAGATGGTGGGATCGTAAATGCGTAAATGGCAACACTGGATGATTGAACTGTTAAGGCCCTGTCCCACGATGCGAATTTATCCAAGAGCTCTCCCGAGTTTAAAAAAAAAACCAAACTCGTGGTAAGTACGTAGAATGTACGTAGCGGGTACGTCGGAGCTCGTGGGCGTCTCATAGCGGCTCGAAACGCTAACGGCAGGTACTCGGGAAACGCGGTAAGCTCATGAGGACTCGTGAAGTTTTTTCCAACAGTGTGTAAAATTTCCAAGAGTAAAAAAATATTTGTGATAAAGTACTCGAGTTTGATTTTTTTTTTTTTTAAACTCGGGAGAGCTCTTGGGTAAACTCGCAGGGCCTTAACTTTACTTTGTGTAGCAATTGTGGTCAGAGCACCAAGGCAAATTCCTTGTATGTGAATACTTGGCCAATAAACTCAAATTATAAACTTATTCGTTCATTATTCTTATTCAATTTTGCTCCCAAAGCTGATATTTGGTGGTATTGTGAGCTTCTGTCGGGGAGAGTTATAGAACATTATATTCGTTGGAGACTAATGTATTCAATCACATACTCCGTGGATTTTTGAGCCAGTTCTCCACAAAAAAAAACTGCAGTAATCAAAGGCCGAAAGGGTCCTCTGTGGCAGGGAATTCCACAAATTCACAACTCTCTGGGTGAAAAAGTTTTTTCTCACCTCAGTCTTAAATGACCTCCCCTTTATTCTAAGACTGTGGGCCATGGTTGTGGACTCGCCGAACATTGGGAACATTTTTCCTGCATCAAGCTTGTCCAGTCCCCCTATAAGTGTTGAGTCTCATTGTCTGTAACTGGCCCCTCTCCTTTATCATCGTTTTTTACTAAATTCTCTCTAAACATTAAACTCTAAACCTTCTGAAGGTTTCCGACCCAAAGCCTCACCCACCCTTTTTCTCCAGAGATGCTTCCAGATCAGCCATGACCAAATTGAATGGCGGTGCTGGCACGAAGGGTCGAATGGCCTCCTCCTGCACCTGTTGTCTACTGACCCAGTGAGTGCTTTGTGTCAATTTTCTCTCTAAGGAATAGATCGGGTAGATGCACAGAGTCTCTTGCCCAGAGTAGGGGAATCGAGGACCAGAGGACATCGGCTCAAGGTGAAGGGGAAAAGATTTAATAGGAATCTGAGGGGTAACATTTTCACACAAAGGGTGGTGGGTGTATGGAACAAGCTGCCAGAGGAGGTAGTTGAGGCTGGGACTATCCCCTTGTTCAAGAAGCAGTTAGACAGGTACATGGATAGGACAGGTTTGGAGGGATATGGACCAAACGCAGGCAGGTGGGACTAGTGTAGCTGGGGCATGTTGGCCAAGTTGGGCCGAAGGGCCTGTTTCCACGCTGCATCACCCTAAGACTCCAGACTCCAGACTTCCAGCGGCCTACCTGCACGATCTCTCGGTAGGCCGACTTGGCCAGGTAGAACGGCACGAACAAGTTGCAGAGGAGGAAGTAGATCACCTCGAAGATGGTGAAGATGGAGGACATCTTGTTGAGGAAGAGGAGGATGCCCAGAGGCACCATGCAGAGCCGGGCCAGCAGGGGGAGCAGGTGAGCACTGAACACCCACAGTGCCTTGGACCTCATGAAGTAGGTGCAGAGAATGGAGACCAGGAGCTGACCTGGGGAGGAACAAAGCAGATGAGGAAACATAGTCAATAGGTGCAGGAGTAGGCCATTCGAATACCAATCAAGAATCTATCTATCCCTGCCTTAAATGTATCCACTGACTTGGCCTCCGCAGCCCTCTGTGGCAATGAATCCCACAGATTCACCACCCTCTGACGAAATAAATGCCTCCTCGTCCCCTTCCTAAAGGGACGTCACCCATCCCTTTTCTCCAGAGATGGTGCCTGACCCACTGAGTTAGTTACTCCAGCAGCTGCCGAGCGGGCCGAATGGCCTGTGGAGCCGTGCTGACCTCTCCGTTGCGTCAGGCGCTCCCCCACGTGCAATGGCGGTACAGTCTGCCTACCCGTCAGCGTGCTGGCAAAGCGCTGGAGAGCCGCCAGGTTCAGGTACACCGCTCCGACGTAGCCCGACTCCATCTCCCGCAGAACGTAGTCCCTTATGGAGAGAACAAGGAGGATGAGTCACGGAGACATAGAGCATGGAAACAGGCCCTTCGGCCCAACTTGCCCACACCGGCCAACATGTCCCAGCTACACTAGCCCCACCTGTATGTGTTTGGCCCATATCCCTCCAAACCTGTCCTATCCATGTACCTGTCTAACTGTTTCGTAAACGTTGGGATAGTCCCAGCCTCAACTACCTCCTCTGGCAGCTTGTTCCATACACCCAGCACCCTTTGTGTGAAAAAGTTACCCCTCAGATTCTTATTCAATCTTTTCCCCTTCACCTTAAACCTATGTCCTCTGTTCCTCGATTCCCCTACTCTGGGCAAGAGACTCTATGCATCTACCCGATCTATTCCTCTCATGATTTTGGACACCGATATAAGATCAGCGCTCCATATAAACCATATACCAATTACAGCACGGAAACAGGCCATCTCGACCCTTCTAGTCCGTGCCGAACACATAATCTCCCCTAGTCCCATACACCTGCGTTCAGACCATAACATAGAAACATAGAAAATTAGGTGCAGGAGTAGGCCATTCGGCCCTTCGAGCCTGCACCGCCATTCAATATGATCATGGCTGATCATCCAACTCAGTATCCCGTACCTGCCTTCTCTCCATACCCTCTGATCCCCTTGGCCACAAGGGCCACATCCTAACTCCCTCTTAAATATAGCCAATGAACTGGCCTCAACTACCCTCTGCGGCAGAGAGTTCCAGAGATTCACCACTCTCTGTGTGAAAAAAGTTCTCCTCATCTCGGTTTTAAAGGATTTCCCCCTTATCCTTAAGCTGTGACCCCTTGTCCTGGACTTCCCCAACATTGGGAACAATCTTCCTGCACCTAGCCGGTCCAACCCCTTAAGAATTTTGTAAGTTTCTATAAGATCCCCTCTCAATCTCCTAAATTCTAGAGAGTATAAACCAAACCCTCCATTCCCTTCCCATCCATATAACTATCCAATTTATTTTTAAATGATAAAAACGAACCTGCCTCCACCACCTTCACTGGAAGCTCATTCCACACAGCTACCACTCTCTGAGTAAAGAAGTTCCCCCTCATGTTACCCCTAAACTCATCATCCTCCTGCGCTCCAGGGAATAGAGACCCAGCCTGCTCAACCTCTCCCTGTAGCTCACACCCTCTAGTCCTGGCAACATCCTCGTAAATCTCCTCTGTACAGCTTGATAATATCTTTCGTATAACACGGTGCTCAGAACTGAACACAATGTTCTAGATGTGGCCTCACCAACGTCTTATACAACTGCAACATGACCTCCCAACTTCTATACTGAGTTGAGCAAAGGCGAACACCGCTGGGGTGTAAGCTGAGGTGCGGTTCCTCCAATTTGAGTGCGGCCTCACTCCGACAGTGGAGGAGGCCCAGGACACATATAACATATAAGATTGTTAAGGGCTTGGACACGCTAGAGGCAGGAAACATGTTCCCGATGTTGGGGGAATCCAGAACCAGGGGCCACACAATTTAAGAATAAGGAGTAAGCCATTTAGAACGGAGACGAGGAAACATTTTTTCCTCACAGAGAGCAGTGAGTCTGCGGAATTCTCTACCTCAGAGGGCGGTGGAGGCCGGTTCTCTGGATGCTTTCACGAGAGAGCTAGATAGGGCTCTTAAAAATAGCGGAGTCAGGGGATGTGGGGAGAAGGCAGGAACGGGGTACTGATTGGGGATGATCAGCCATGATCACATTGAATGGCAGTGCTGGCTCGAAGGTCCGAATGGCCTCCTCCTGCACCTATTGTCTATCACTTATGAAGTTACCCAGCACTAACCTGCACGTCTGGTGCCCGACATAGAGTAGTAAGCCAGTCAGCAGATACACGTAAATCTTCACCAGGTGCTGGAGAGGTAGCACAAGCACCACCATGGCAAGGAGATGACCTGCGGATACAGAGGCAAAACAAAGCTCAGCTGGTGCAGCACAGTGGTGCAGCGGTAGAGTTGGTGTCTTATGCCCCTGTCCCACTTAGGCAATTTTTTCGGCGACTGTCATCGTCGTAGCTGGTCGCTGGAAAACCAACGACTGGACCCTCCCCTACGACAATGTCTACAACAGCCTAGCACCTAGTCGACGGCAAGCTACCGACAGCCAGCGACCCATTAGGACGTCCACCCGTGACGAGCTACGCCGAGCTACGACTCTGTCGGCGACAACTGAAGACAACTCAGTCGCCGGTACCCGTCGCTGGTTGACGTAGGTAGTCGCCAATGGAATCCACCGAAGTCATCACCCAGCGGCAACCAACATCACCTGGCGACCACCCACGACAGCGCCTACGTCAGGAGTAGACAAGCCACGCTCATTGGCGGCAAACCCACAGTCGCCAAAAGGTTTTAAACATTTCAAAATCCAGCGGCGACCAGAAAGACGCTACGATTCTTTGGGCGACTGAGGAGACAACTCACGACCGTACAGGCGACACCCCGGCAACCATGTAGCAACAGCCTAGTCGCCTGTAGTCTCCGAAAAAAATTGTCTCAGTGGGACAGGCCCATTATAGATATGCTATTTATTGTCACTATACATGTACAGTGAAACTGAAAGCTGCTCGTACTCAGTGCATACATATAATTTAGCACAAAAAACAAGAAACAGAAAAAACAAAAAACAGAAGGGAGATGGGGGGGGGGGGAATAGGTGCACAAATTCTGCGGCGCTACATACATATATATATATATACAGATGGAAGTCCGTGTTGGGCGGTGTAGTCAGTGCATGTGTGAATTTGAATTTATAGTAGTTATAATTCTCGGAAAGCAACTATTCCTGAGTCTGTTTGTCCTGGATTTGATGCACCTATAGCGCCTTCCAGAGGGCAGCAGGTCGAACAGTCCAAACGCAGGATGGGAGCTGTCTTTGATAGCGCCAGAGACCTGGGTTTGATCCCGACTACGGCTGCTGGTCTGTACGGAGTTTGTACGTTCTCCTCCCCCCTCGTGGCCTGTGAGGGTTTTCTCAGAGATCTTCAGTTTCCTCCCACATTACAACGACGTACAGGTCTGTAGGATAATTGGCTTGGGAAATGTGAAAATTGTCCCTAGTGAGTGCAGGATGGTGTTAGTCTGCGGGGATCGCTGGTCGGCGCGGACCCTGTGGATAGAAGGACCCGTTTCCACGCTGTATCTAAACTATTCAAGAATCTGAAGAAGGACATTATTGCCATAGAGGGAGTGCAGAGAAGGTTCACCAGACTGATTCCTGGGATGTCAGGACTGTCTTATGAAGAAGGACTGGATAGACTTGGTTTATACTCTCTATAATTTAGGAGATTGAGAGGGGATCTTATAGAAACTTACAAAATTCTTAAGGGGTTGGACAGGCTAGATGCAGGAAGATTGCTCCCGATGTTGGGGAAGTCCAGGACAAGGGGTCACAGCTTAAGGATAAAGGGGAAATCCTTTAAAACCGAGATGAGAAGAACTTTTTTCACACAGAGAGTGGTGAATCTCTGGAACTCTCTGCCACAGAGGGTCGTCGAGGCCAGTTCATTGGCTATATTTAAGAGGGAGTTAGATGTGGCCCTTGTGGCTAAAGGGATCAGGGGGTATGAAGAGAAGGCAGGTACAGGATACTGAGTTGGATGATCAGCCATGATCATATTGAATGGCGGTGCAGGCTCGAAGGGCCGAATGGCCTACTCCTGCACCTAATTTCTATGTTTCTATGTAATCTATCTATCTCTGCCTTAAAAAATATCCATTGACTCGGCCTCCACAGCCTTTCTGTGGCAAAGAATTCCACAGATTCACCACCCTCTGACTGAAGAAATTCCTCCTCATCTCCTTTTAAAAGAATGTTGTTTACTTCTGAAGCTGTGACCTCTAGTCCGAGACTCTCCCACTAGTGGAAACATCCTCTCCACATCCACTCTATCCAGGCCTTTCACTATTCTGTACGTTTCAATGAGGTCCCTTCCTCATTCTTCTAAACTCCAGCGAGTACAGGCCCAGTGCCGTCAAACGCTCATCATATGTTAACCCACTCATTCCTGGGATCATTCTTGTAAACCTCCTCTGGACCCTCTCCAGAGCCGGTACATCCTTCCTCAGATACGGTGCCCAAAATTGATCACAATATTCCAAATGTGGCCTGACCAGCGCCTTATAGAGCCTCAGCGTTACATCCCTGTTTTTGTATTCTAGTCCTCTTGAAATAAATGCCAGCATTGAGTTTGCTTTCTTTACTACTGATTTGACTTGCCGATTAACATTTTGGGAATCCTGCACCAGCGCTCCCAAGTCCCTTTGCACCTCCGATTTCCGGATTCTCACCCCATTTAGAAAATAGTCTACACCTTTATTGCTACGACCAAAATGCACGACTCCACACTATGACATAATAGACAATAGACAAAAGGTGCAGGAGTAGGCCATTCGGCCCTTCGAGCCAGCACCGCCATCCATTGTGATCATGGCTGATCATCCCAAATCAGTACCCAGTTACTGCCTTCTCCCCATATCCCCTGACTCCGCTATCTTTAAGAGCCCTATCTAGCCCTCTCTTGAAAGCATCCAGAGAACCCGCCTCCACCGCCCTCTGAGGCAGAGAATTCCACAGACTCACCACTCTCTGTGAGAAAAAATGTTTCCTTGTCTCCGTTCTAAATGGCTTACTCCTTATTCTTAGACTGTGTGGCCCCTGGTTCTGGACTCCCCCCAACATCGTGAACATGCTTCCTGCCTCTCGCGTGTCCAAGCCCTTTGCTGCACTAGATTCCAGCCACAGCCATACACAGAGCTACACAGCGAATGGGGATGAGAGGGAAAGATGGATCAGCCGTGATTGAGTGGGGGAGTAGACTTGATGGGCCGAATGGCCGAGTTCTGCCGCTGTCGCCAGGTGCGAACTCACCCAGGTAGTAGACGTTCCACAGGACGTACTTGTACTTGAGCAGCATCTCCTCATTGCGAGCCCGGATCTGTTCGGCAAAGTGGCTCACGTCCCACTTGTAGAGCAGGTCGAGCAGCATGAGGCTGGGGACCCTCAGGGCCACATTGGCCACCGTCTCTGCTAGAAGCATCCTCCCACTCTACCGCCGCTCCTCTGGGCAGTACGGGGGGTGCAGGTAGCTGGTACCGTGCCAACGCCCCTCCCTCCCTGCCTCCCACCCCTCCCCTGCCCTGCCCTGCCCGCCTGTGTTCTCAGGCCTGCCACCTGCACCACCTGCCTTCACAATCTGTCCCGGGTACATCAATGGCCACATTCACTGCCCGCCCCATCAACGTGACTGCTCACGGTTTAGCTTCTGTCTCAACCTCCCCTCCTCCCCCTCCTCAATCCTCTCCCCTTTAATCCACTCTCACCCTCTCCTTGAGACAAAACCAACACTCCTCTCTAGCCCACACACACACACACCCCTCTCAGACTCCTCAGTAAAACCACCCCACACTCTAGCAAAGTGACTGCTCACAGTTTAGCTTCTGTATACCCCCCTCCCCCCCACTGGTCAACTCCTCTCACCACTTTGACTCTCTATCTACCACTCACTTCTCCCCCTTTCCCCTCTAACCACATATCCAGTCCGCCCGCCCCTGTTCAAAGTAGCCGACTGACCCAACACAACACTGGCACTTCCTTCTCCTATCTGCACATCTCTCTCTCTATCACACACGCACGCACACACTGGCCCCTGTATCTCCACTGTTCTCAGTATCCCACCAGCTCTCTGCCACCTCCCTGCCCTTCCTTCCCCCTTCACCGACAATCCTCCTCCCGCACCACACTCCCCCTCTTCACACCTCAGACCCTGCTCTATAGCACATACTCATTCACGCACACACTCCCCCTTCCTCGTCCTTCCTTTCCCTCTCGCCTCCTTCCTTTCCCCTATAACCTCTCCCTCACACCCCTCCCCTAACTCCACTTCTCCCTATCCCTCTCTCCCCTTCCTCTTTCTTTCCCCTCCCTCTCGCACCCCCTCCTCCACTTCTCTCTCCCCCCCCTCTTCCACACTCCTTCCCTGCCTCTCACCCCTCCTCTCTCTCTCCCTCCCTCCCTCCTCTCTCTATATCCTCCCCTTCTCTCTCTCTCCCCTTCTTTCTCCCTCCCCTTCTTTCTCTCTATCCCCTTCTCCTCCTCTCTCTCCCCTTCTCTTCCTCTCTCCCCTTCTTTCTCCCTCCCCTTCTTTCTCTCTATCCCCTTCTCCTCCTCTCTCTCCCCTTCTCTTCCTCTCTCTCCCCCCTCTCTATCAATCCCCCCTCTCCTTCTCTCTCCTCTCTCTCTCCCTATCTCCCCTTCTCCCTCTCTCCCTCCCTCAATCACTCCCCCCTCCCCCTCTCCTTCTCCCTCTCTCCCCCCTTCTCTCTCTCCCTGTGACCCAACTGCCCCGAGACACTGCCCTGCCTGTCACTCCCACCTCCCTGTAGTTTATCCCCTTGCTTGCTTGCTCCCCCCTTCCTTTCTCCGTGCCCCTGCTGTCCTGTCCTGTCCTGTCCTTTCCCGTCCACTGACCTGCCGGCCTCCCTCCCTCCCTCCCTCACTCACTCACACTCGCCCCAGCGCTGCCATTTCCTCCATTTTCCGCTGAACTTTTACCCTGTCGAGGAAGCGCCGCCTCCACTGACCGCCCGCAGCAAACCTTCCAAAGAGTGTCAATCATCGTGAGTGACAATGGATGGGGCGGGACCGTCGTTGGACGAGGGAGGGGCTTAGAGATGGGGGCGTGGCCATGAGGTTGAGTGGAGGGAGGAACTGCAGATGCTGGTTTACACACACAAAGTGCTGGAGTAACTCAGCGGGGCAGGCAGGCAGCATCTGTGGAGAGAAGGAATGGGTGATGTTCCAAAGTGTTGGTTACAATGGAGGGGGCGGGGCCAATGCTGTATCAACGTTCCAAAGTGTAGCAGTCAGCGCCAGTTACAATGGAGGGGGCGGGGCCAATGCTGTATCAACGTTCCAAAGTGTAGCAGTCAGCGTGAGTTACAATGGAGGGGGCGGGGCCAATGCTGTATCAACGTTCCAAAGTGTTGCAATCAGCGCGAGTTACGATGAGAGGAATAGAACAGGTAGATAATAATAATAAAAATAATGATTTTATTTATAGAGCACTTTAAGAACAAACATAGCTGCAACAAAGTGCTGTACATCACTAATCATTGACAAAAAAGTTAATACACACCAAAAATAACAATCAAAAGAAATAGTAGGAAAAGACATGTAAAATAAAGAAACATTAAAAACACCAAAAACAGAAGCAAAGTCTCAGGCATGGTCAAAAGCCAGGGAGTACAAATGTGTTTTAACACTGGATTTGAAGATGGACAGTGCCTGTCTGATGTGCAACGGCAGGGTGTTCCAGAGTGCCGGAGCAGCAACAGAGAATGCTCTATCCCCTCTGAGCCTCCGACTAGACCTCGGTACCTCCAGGAGCAGCTGACCAGCTGACCTGAGGGACCGGGCAGGAGCGTATGGGTGGAGCAGCTCAGAGAGGTAAGGCGGGGCGAGCCCATTCAGATGCACAGAGTCTCTTGAATCGAGGACCAGAGGATATAGGTTTAAGGTGAGGGGAAGATTTAATAGGAATCTGAAGGGCAACTTATTCCACACAGAGGGTGAAGAAGGGATTTGGCCCGAAATGTTGTCTATTTCCTTCGCTCCATAGATGCTGCCGCACCCGCTGAGATTCTCCAGCATGTTTGTCTACCACACAGAGGTGGTGGGTGTATGGAACAAGCTGCCAGATGAGGTAGAGTAACTGGGTCAGATACTATCCCAATGTTTAAGAGGCAGACAGGTACATTGATAGGACAGGTTTTGAGGGATGCGGGCCAAACGCTGGCAGGTGGGACTAATGTAGCTGGGACATGTTGGTCGGGGTGAGCAAGTTGGGTCGTAGGGCCTGTGTCCACGCTGTACCACTCTATTGGGGATGCGGGATGATCAGCCTTGATCACATTGAATGGCGGTGCTAGCTCGAAGGGCCGAATGGCCTACTACTGCACCTATTGTCTAATGTCTGTGACTCGTGTAGGAAGGAACTGAAGATGCTGGTTTAAACCGAAGATAGACACAAAGTGCAGGTGCAACTCAGCGGGACAGGCAGCACCTCTGGAGAGAAGGAATGGGTGAAGCTTCGGGTTGAGACCCTTCTTCACGCTGAGTGTCACAAGGTTTAAGGTGTGAACACGAGACATCAAAGTGGACGGAGAACAAGGAAAATGTAGAATAGATCATTTTTAGCCAGGAGAAGGTGCTGTCGAAACATACAGAGAAAAACTTTAATCAGGAGGACAGTCAGACTGGTTGGATAAATAGGATGGGGGAGGGATGGAGAGAGTGGGAAAGCAGGGGTTTCTTGAAGTTACAGAAGTCAATATTCATACCTCTGGGGTGTAAACAGCCCCAGCAAAAAAAGAGGTGCTGTTCCTCCAATTTGAGTTAGGCCTCATTCTATTAGTGGAGGCGGCCCAGGACAGAAAGGTCAGTGTGGGAATGGGAGGGGGAGTTAAAGTGTTTAGCCACCGGGAGATCGGGTAGGTTTAGGCGGACTGAGCGGAAGGTGTTCAGTAGAACTGCAGATGGTGGTTTACACCGAAGATAGATACAAAATACTGGAGTAACTCAGCGGGACAGGCAGCATCTCTGGAGAGAAGGAATGGGTAATGTTTTGGGTCGAGCCCCTTCTTCAGACTGAGATCAGGGGAGAGGGAAACGAGAGATATGGAGGGGTAAGATGTGAAAGGACCCATAAATCTGCTCTGCCCAGGACAAGAAGGTTCTGCAGAGAGTAGTACGTTCGGGCCGAACGCACCATGGGAACTATACATCAGGAGGTGCAACTCCAGAGACAACAAGATCATGGGAGACCCCTTCCTTCCACCCCTGCAACGGACTGTTCCAGCTGCTACAGTCAGGCAAACGCCTCCGTTGCCATGCGGTGAGAACGGAGAGGCTGAGAAGGAGTTTCTTCCCAGAGGCCATTCGGACTGTAAACTCCTAACCATATAACCATATAACAATTACAGCACGGAAACAGGCCATCTTGACCCTTCTAGTCGGTGCCGAACACATAATCTCCCCTAGTCCCATATACCTGCGCTCAGACCATAACCCTCCATTCCCTTCCCATCCATATAACTATCCAATTTATTTTTAAATGATAAAAACGAACCTGCCTCCACCACCTTCACTGGAAGCTCATTCCACACAGCTACCACTCTCTGAGTAAAGAAGTTCCCCCTCATGTTACCCCTAAACTTCAGTCCCTTAATTCTCATGTCATGTCCCCTTGTTTGAATCTTCCCTACTCTCAGTGGGAAAAGCTTTTCCACGTCAACTCTGTCTATCCCTCTCATCATTTTAAAAACCTCTATCAAGTCCCCCCTTAACTCCTATCTCACCAGGGACTAACTTTACTGAACCATTCTACTGTTGTGTGGTGTCTTTTTAAAATTGCTGTTGTTTTTCCTTTTTTTCCTCCCACAAATATGTAATATGTGAATATGTGATTCTGTTCCATTCTGTTTGTAGTTTGTTTGTTTGTTTTGTTTTTTGCACAAAGTCTGCGAGCATTGCCACTTTTCATTTCACTGCACATCTCGTATGTGTATGTGGCAAATAAACTTGACTTGAAATGGGCCATGATTGAATGGCGGAGTGGACTCGATGGGCCGAATGACCTAATTCTACTACTATAACTTATGAACGTGAAAACAACAGTTCAAAGCAGGCAAAAATGCAGGAGAAACTCAGCTGCTGAGGCAGCATCTATGGAGCGAATGAATAGGCGACATTTTGGGTCGAGACCCTTCTTCAAAGCAGATGACCATGAAGGGAAATATAGAATGGTACATTGTTAGCTGGGAGGGGCTGGGGGGGAGTTGACCACGAGGCATACAATCAGTAATATTTAATCAGGAAGACTTACAAAATTCTTCAGGGGTTGGACAGGCTAGATGCAGGAAGATTGCTCCCGATGTTGGGGACGTCCAGGACAAGGGGTCACAGCTTAAGGATAAGGGGGAAATACTTTAAAACCGAGATGAGGAGAACTTTTTTCACATAGAGAGTGGTGAATCTCTGGAACTCTCTGCCACAGAGGGTAGTCGAGGCCAGTTCATAGGCTATATTTAAGAGGGAGTTAGATGTGGCCCTTGTGGCTAAGGGGATTAGAGAGTATGGAGAGAAGGCAGGTACGGTATACTGAGTTGGATGATCAGCCATGATCATATTGAATGGCGGTGCAGGCTTGAAGGGCCGAATGGCCTACTCCTGCACCTAATTTCTATGTTTCTATATTTCTAAGACAGTGGAACAAGCCGCAGAACTAGAAAGGTGGAACAAGGAGAGTGATAGCGGTGTGGAATGAGCTTCCAGTGGAAGTGGTGGAGGCAGGTTCGTTGGTATCATTTAAAAATAAATTGGATAGGCATATGGATGAGAAGGGAATGGAGGGTTATGGCATGAGTGCAGTCAGGTGGGACTAAGGGAAAATAATTGTTCGGCACGGACTTGTAGGGCCGAGATGGCCTGTTTCCGTGCTGTAATTGTTATATGGTTATAATTAGGGTGGGGGATGGACGGAGAGAGAGGGAAAGTAAGGGTTACTTGAAGTTAGACAGAAGAGGTACAGACCAAAGACTTTAGAGCGGAGCAAGATCTTTGGAACAGACTAACTTCTCTGTCAGTGGATCACCAGCTTCCTGACAGACAGGAAGCAGCATGTGAGGATGGGAAAGCACATCTCAGACCCGCAGACCCTCGGCATGGGAGCACTGCAAGGCTGTGTACCCTCTCCTCTCCTCTACTCTCTCTACACCAACGACTGCACCTCCACAGACACCTCTGACAAGCTTCTCAAATTTGCTGATGACACAACCCTGATAGGACTGATCCAGGATGGGGAGGAATCTGCCTACAGGCAGGAAGTGTCACAGCTGGCGTCCTGGTGCCATGGCAACAACCTAGAGCTCAATGCCCTTAAGACAGTGGAATTGATTGTAGACTTTAGGAGAGCTCCCCCTCCCCTCACCCCACTCACCATCAACAACACCACAGTCACATCTGTGGAGTCTTTTAAGTTCCTGGGAACCATCATCTCCAAGGACCTTAAGTGGGGGGCTACCATCGACTCCACAGTCAAAAAGGCCCAACAGAGGATGTACTTCCTGCGGCAGCTGAGGAAACACAATCTGCCACAGGCAATGATGGTCCAATTCTACACGGCCATCGTAGAGTCTGTCCTCACCTTCTCCATCATGGTCTGGTTTGGCTCAGCCACCAAGCACGACACCTGGAGGCTGCAGCGAATCGTCCGATCAGCAGAGATGGTTATTGGCTGCAACCTTCCCTCCATTGATGAACTGTACACTGCAAGGGCCAGGAAGCGAGCGGGCAAGATCATCTCTGACCCCTCTCACCCTGGCCACAAACTCTTTGAATCACTTCCCTCTGGAAGGCGACTGCGGACTGTCAAAGCTGCCACAGCCAGGCATAAAAACAGTTTTTTTGAAAACATTTTCAAACCCCAGGCTGTGAGGTTAGACAAGCACACCTCTTCAACCCTCACCCTGAACACCAGCGTTCCACAGGGCTCTGTGCTGAGCCCCCTCCTCTACTCCCTCTTCACCTATGACTGCACACCTGTACATGGTACTAACACCATCATCAAGTATGCAGATGATACAACGGTGATTGGCCTCATCAGCAACAACGATGAGTTGGCCTACAGGGAGGAGGTCCAACACTTAGCAGCATGGTGCGCTGACAACAACCTGGCCCTTAACTCCAAGAAGACCAAGGAGCTCATTGTAGACTTCAGGTAGCCTAGGGGCAGCACGCACACCCCCATCCACATTAACGGGACGGAGGTGGAACGTGTTTCTAGCTTCAGGTTCCTGGGGGGTCAACATCTCCGATGACCTCTCTTGGACCCACAATACCTCTACTCTGATCAAGAAGGCTCATCAGCGTCTCTTCTTCCTGAGCAGACTGAAGAAGGTCCATCTGTCTCCTCAAATTCTGGTGAACTTCTACCGCTGCACCATCGAGAGCATCCTTACCAACTGCATCACAGTATGGTATGGCAACTGCTCTGTCTCCGACCGGAAAGCACTGCAGAGGGTGGTGAAAATTGCCCAACGCATCACCGGTTCCTCGCTCCCCTCCATTGAGTCTGTCCAAAGCAAGCGTTGTCTGCGGAGGGCGCTCAGCATCGCCAAGGACTGCTCTCACCCCAACCATGGACTGTTTACCCTCCTACCATCCGGGAGGCACTACAGGTCTCTCCGTTGCCGGCTTCTTCCCTGTGGCTGTCACACTACTCAACACCGTACCTCGGTGACTGCCAATCACCCCCCCCTTGGACATCGGGAGAGACACGGAGAACAGGGGAGAGAAAAGACTTGCCTTCCATCACAGTGGCTTCACTGTGATGGATGTTTGTGTGAATGTAATTATGTTTATGTCTGTAAGACAGTGTCTTTGTTTGTATGGCTGTGGAAACAACATTTCGTTTGAGTCTCACTGGGGCTCAAATGATAATAAATTTGTATTGTATTGTATTGTATTGTATTGTACAATAGTTGGAGCAAAACACATACAGACGCAGAAAGATACACAAATTGCTGAAGTAACTCAGCAGGTCAGACAGGTTGAGGTTGAGGGTGGAGAGATTCAATAGGAACCTGAGGGGTAATTTTGTTTGCACAATGGGCGGTGGGTGTATGGAACAAATTCTGGAGGAGGTAGACACAGAATGCTGGAGTAACTCAGGCAGGCAGGCAGCATCTCTGGAGAGAAGGAACGGGTGACATTTTGGGTCGAGACCCTTCTTCAGGCTGAGGACCAGAGGAGGTGGTTGAGGCAGGGACTATCACAACGTTTAAAAAAAAATTGGACAGATACAAGGATAGGACTGTTCTAGATGGATATGTGCCAAACGCAGGCCAGATGCGACCAGTGTAGATGGGACATTGTTGGCCAGTGTGGGCAAGTTGGGCCGAAGGGCCTGTTTCCACGCTGTATGACTGAACTGCAGCATCTTTGGAAAACATGGATAGAAGATGGAACATGGAGAGCTGAAGGGTCCCTATCTGAAACGTCACCTATCCATCTTCTCCAGAGATGCTGCCTGACTCGTTGAATTAGTCCAGCACTTAGTGTCCTTTTACATAAACCAGCAACTGCAGATCCTTGATTCTACAGAGTGCAGAATATAGTTCTCAGCACTGTAGCGCATCAGTTCCATAGACTAGGAGCAAAGAGGTTCTTCTGCAGTTGTACAGAGCCCTAGTGAGACAACACCAGGAGTATTGTGTGCAGTTTTGGTCCCCTAATTTGAGGAAGGACATTCTTGCTATTAAGGGAGTACAGCGTAGGTTTACAAGGTTAATTCCCGGGATGGCGGGACTGTCATGTGTTGAGAGAATGGAGCGGCTGGGTTTGTACATTCTGGAGTTTAGAACGATGAGAGGGGAACTCATTGAAACATATAAGATTGTTAAGGGCTTGGACACGCTAGAGGCAGGAAACATGTTCCCGATGTTGGGGGAGTCCAGAACCAGGGGCCACAGTTTAAGAATAAGGAGGAAGCTATTTAGAACGGAGACGAGGAAACACTTTTTCTCACAGAGAGTGGTGAGTCTGTGGAATTCGCTGCCTCAGAGGGCGGTGGAGGCAGGTTCTCTCGATGCTTTCAGGAGAGAGCTAGATAGGGCTCTTAAAAAATAGCGGAGTCAGGGGATATGGGGAGAAGGCAGGAATGGGGTACTGATTGGGGATGATCAGCCATGATCACATTGAATGGCGGTGCTGCCTCGAAGGGCCGAAAGGCCTGCTCCTGCACCTGTTGTCTATTGTCTATTGCCTACTATGTTCTGTAGTAGAATGGCGTGGTGCAGCAGCGGTAGATTTGCTGCCTCACAGCGCCGGAGACCTGGGTTCGATCCTGACTACGGGCGCTGTCTGTACGGAGTTTGTTCGTTCTCCCCGTGACCTGCGTGAGTTTTCTCAAAGATCTTCGGTTTCTTCCCACACTCCAAAGACGTACAGGTTTGTAGGTTAATTGGCTTGGTGTAAATGTAAACATTGTCCCTGGTGTGTGTGGGATAGTGTTGGGATAGTGCGCGGGGATCGCTGGTCGGCGTGGACCCGGGGTGACGAAGGGCCTGTTTCCGCGCTGAATCTCTAAACTAAACTAAACTCCCCACCCCCAGTATCCCCTTCCCTGACTCTCAGTCTGATGAAGGGTCTCAACCCGAAACGTCAACTATTCCTTTTCTCCAGAGATGCTGCCTGTCCCACTGAATTACTCCAGTGTTTTGTGTCCACCTCCGGTATAAACCAGCATCTGCAGTTCCTTCAAACGCATAGTTCTCAGCTCTGGAGCGCATCAGTTCCACAGTCACTATCCCCAGGGGACTCCAGAGACAAGGGTCACAGTTTAAGAATAAGGGCTAAACCATTTAGGACTGGTATGAGGAAAAACTTTTTCACCCAGAGAGTTGTGAATCTGTGGAATTCTCTGCCAATGAAGGCAGTGGAGGCCAATTCCCTGGATGTTTTCAAGAGAGAGTTAGATGTAGCTCTCTGAGGGCTAACGGAATCAGGGGATATGGGGAGAAAGCAGGAATGGGGTACTGTTTGGGGATGATCAGCCATGATCATATTGAATGGCGGTGCTGGCTCGAAGGGCTGAAGATAGATAGATAGATAGCCTTTTATTGTCATTCAGACCGAAGTCTGAATGAAATTGCAGCAGTCATACATATAATACCATACAATAAAACAACAATAAACACATATTAACATCCACCACAGTGAGTCCACCCAGCATCTCCTCACTGTGATGGAGGCAAAAGTCTTAGGTCGCAGTCTCTTCCCTCCTCTTCTCCCTCTGCGCTGGGGCCTACTCCTGCAGCCAGGGCGGAAAACCCGGGGGGGGGGGGGGGGGGGGGCAGAGGGGACACGTTCCCCCCATATTTTGAGAGGTGGGGGACATCCCCCCCAAGTTTTTGTGATCCCGATTTTAAAATCGCCGCTTTTAGCGCTGGATTGAGCCTCCGAAGCCTCGCGCATGCGTGCGTGTGCGAGTGTGCGCAAGCGCGCGTGGCCGCCAAAAAATTGTGTCCCCCGTCCCCTCCATGTTTTGATAGCGAGTTCCGCCTTTGCCTGCAGCTATTGGCCTACTCCTGCACCTATTTTCCATGTTTCTAATTGGCATAGTAAAATTGTAAACTGTCCCTGGTGTGTGTGTAGGATAGTGTTAGTGTACGGCGATCATTGGTCAGAGCGCACTCGGCGGGCAGAAGGGCCTTTTTCTGCGCTGTATCTCTAAACTAAACTAAACTAAGCGCTCTTGCCCTCTCCCACAGATGGCAGTGGGTGACCTGGACAGGGTGAGTGAATGGGCAGAAGCGTGGCAGATGCAGTATAAAGTTGGCGTGCAGGTACAGCAGGCAGTGAAGAAAGCTAATGGAATGTTGGCCTTCATAACAAGAGGATTTCAGTATAAGGAGTAGCGAGGTTCTTCTGCAGTTGTACAGGGCTCTGGTGAGACCACATCTGGAGTATTGTGTACAGTTTTGGTCTCCTAATTTGAGGAAGGACATCCTTGTGATTGAGGCAGTGCAGCGTAGGTTCACGAGATTGATCCCTGGGATGGTGGGACTGTCATGTGAGGAAAGATTGAAAAGACTGGGCTTGTATTCACTGGAGTTTAGAAGGATGAGGGGGGCATCTTATAGAAACATATAAAATTACAAAAGGACTGGACAAGCTAGATGCAGGAAAAATGTTCCCAATGTTGGGCGAGTCCAGAAACAGGGGCCACAGTCTTAGAATAAAGGGGAGGTGAGAAAAAACATTTTCACCCAGAGAGTTGTGAATTTGTGGAATTCCCTGCCACAGAGGGCAGTGGAGGCCAAGTCACTGGATGGATTTAAGAGAGAGTTAGATAGAGCTCTTGGGGCTAGTGGATATGGGGAGAAGGCAGGCACGGGTTATTGATAAGGGACGACCAGCCATGATCACAATGAATGGCTCGAAGGGCTGAATGCACCTATTTTCTATGCTTCTATGTTTCTAAGTTTCTATGTTTCTATGTCGAAAGCAAAGGAGGTGTTAAATTCTCCGTAAATTATTTGCAGCTGAAAGACTGAAATGTTCCATTTTCCCAGTGGTAAAAGTGCCCCTCTGGGGAAACCCAGCAAGCCACGAAAATCAAATGACAATATTTGCCAAAAAGCATGATGTTTGCATACGGTAACTGCCCCTGGGGATTGTTCGAGGCAGGAGACTCTCCCACGGACACAGTTGTAACGTGTCACCTGATCAGTCAACAAGCTCCCTCGATGTGGAGCAATCTCTTGTTTCCTCCCCCCGCCTTGCCATCTGTTGGCACAAAACAAAGATAAAGGCACCGCATCCACCCACTGGCTGCTCTCAAGGCCACCGGGAGTGGATTTTGCAAAAGAGGGTCTGTAGAAGTATGCAAGGGTCCCTGGACTCTGTGATTTACGGACCGTTCCCAGGGACACATTCAGAGACTGACATCGAGTGCTGCTGGAGGGTCATCAACTCGGTGAAAGACGCCCTTTGGTCTGCCCGAGCGTTGTTCACCACCCAGCAGAGCGAGATGTCCGTCGGGGAATGTTGCCGACTGGCCCGCTGCAGACTGCAGGAGTACGTGCTGAGGGACTCGCTGAAGCTTGGTGCAGCCAACGCCAAGGCTCGGTGGGGGAGGGCCACAGTCTAGGGTCCTTCCGCTGCTGGACATGGGGGGCACGGTGTGGTGGAGACGCCCCTCAAAATAGGGGAAGGCAACGCACGCCAGGGGGCCACATGAGTGGCAAGGGTGGGGGACAGATTTGTGAAATTTGAGAAATGTATATAGACTGCATTGAACAATTTGTACAGCCTCCCAAATTGTCGGATGAATTTTTCGCACGATTCATGTATATATTTATTACCTGAATAAAGTCTATTTTGAAATTAAAAGAAAAGAAAAAAAAGTTGCTGCCTCACATCGCCAGAGACCCAGATTCGAACCTGGTTACGAGCGCTTGCCTGCACGGAGTTTGCACCTTCTTCCTGCGACCAGCGTGCACCGGCTTCCTCCCACACTCCACAGACGTGCAGGTCGGCCCGGCCCGAGGGAGGAGCGGCGCCCATGTCGGGGCGGCCCAGCCCGTGGGAGGAGCGGCACCCATGCCGGGGCGGCCTGGCGCGAGGCTGAGACGGTAACTTACGTGAGGGCGATCCGGCTCGGGGCTGGAACGGTGGTCCGGTGGCTGGACGGCGTTCTGGCGGCAGTGGCCTGAGTCCGGTGTTCGGCCGCGAACCAGCGGCTGCGTCAGCAGGACTGGTGGACGGCGGCTTCGACCACCCCGGGGTGCGGTGTTTGAGCCGCGGGACTGTTTTTACCATCGCCTGGTGGGGTATCGCCCCAGCGCAGAGGGAGAAGAGGAGGGAAGAGACTGGAGACCTAAGACTTTTGCCTCCATCACAGTGAGGAGATGCTGGGTGGACTCACTGTGGTGGATGTTAATATGTGTTTATTGTTGTTTTTTATTGTATTGTATTGTATGTATGACTGCAGGCACAAAATTTCGTTCAGACTTCGGTCTGAATGACAATAAAGGAAATCTGTAAATCTGTAATCTGCTTGCAGGTTGATTGGCTTCGGTAAGTTGTAAAATGGGGTCAAGGAAAGTGCGTTCATGCCGCCTCACCCCTGTTTTCAACAATCTTTCCACCATCACACACAAGAAGCACAATAGACAATAGACAATAGGTGCAGGAGTAGGTCATTCGGCCCTTCGAGCCAGCACCACCATTCAATGATCAGCCATGATCACATTGAATGGCGGTGCTGGCTAGAAGTGACAAATGGCCTACTACTGCACCTATTATCTATTGTCTATTGATCATGGCTGATCATCCCCAATCAGTACCCCGTTCCTGCCTTCTCCCCATATCCCCTGAGTCCACTATCTTTAAGAGTCCTATCTAGTTCTCTCTTGAAAGTATCCAGAGAACCGGCCTCCACCGTCCTTACAGACATTACAGACAGAGGCAGAGAATTCCACAGACCCACAACTCTCTGTGAGAAAATGTGTTTCCTCGTCTCCGTTCTAAAGGAATCCTTATTCTTAAACTGTGGCCCCTGGTTCTGGATTCTCCCTACATCAGCAACATGTTTCCTGCCTCTAGTGTGTCCAAGCCCTTAATAATCTTATATGTTTCAATGAGACCTACTCTCATCCTTCTTAACTCCACAGTGTACAAGCCCAGCTGCCCCATTCTCTCAGCTATATGACAGTCCCTCCATCCCGGGAATTAACCTTGTAAACCTCCGCTGCACTCCCTCAATAGCAAGAATGTCCTTCCTCAAATTAGGGGACCAAAACTGCCCACAATACTCCAGGTGCGTCTCACTAGGGCCCTGTACAACTGCAGAACGACCTCTTTGCTCATATGCTCAACTCCTCTTGTTATAAAAGCCAACATGCCATTCGATTTCTTCCCTGCCTGCTGCACCTGCATGCTTACTTTCATTGACTGATGAACAAGGACCCCCAGATCCCGTTGTACTTCCCCTTTTACCAACTTGCACCATTTAGATAGTAATCTGCCTTCCTGTTTTTGCTTCCAAAGTGGATAACCTCACATTTATCCACATTAAACTGCATCTGCCATGCATCTGCCCACTCACCCAACCTGTCCAAGTCACCCTGCATTCTCACAGCATCCTCCTCACAGTTCACACTGCCACCCAGCTTTGTGTCATCTGCAAATTTGCTAATGTTACTTTCAAGACAGTCACCATTGTATGCAGATGCCGAGATGTGTGTTCAGCTCTGGCTGAATGACTTTTAATCATGTGTGTGGACACGACAAGAAGGAGAATTTGTAAATATCTCCCCAGTGAGCGCAGGATAGTGTACGGGTCGTTCGCTAGTTGACGAGGACTCGGTGGGCCGAAGGGCCTGTTTCAACGCTGTACCTGGAAAGTCTGTAATGTCTTATCAGGCAACTGGTTGTTTTCTAATCCTTAAACAAAAAATAGGGCTTTATTTCCAGTATGTACAGGAGAATGGCTATTATCAGGAATCTGAACCGTCCTATAAACAATAGACAATAGGTGCAGGAGGAGGCCATTCGGCCCTTCAAGCCAGCACGGCCATTCAATGTGATCATGGCTGATCATCCACAATCAGTACCCCGTTCCTGCCTTCTCCCCATATCCCCTGACTCCGCTATCTTTAAGAGCCCTAGCTAGCTCTCTCTTGAAAGCATCCAGAGAACCGGCCTCCACAGCCCTCTGAGGCAGAGAATTCCACAGACTCACCACTCTCTGTGAGAAAAAGTGTTTCCCCGTCTCCGTTCTAAATGGCTTACTCTTTATTCTTAAACTGTGTGGCCCCTGGTTCTGGACTCACCCAACATCTAGAACATGCTTCTTGCCTCTAACATTCCTGTGTCCAAGCCCATAACAATCTTATATGTTTCAATGAGATGCCCTCTCATCCTTCTAAACTCCAGAGTGTACAAGCCCAGCCGTTCCATTCTTTCAGCATATGACAGTCCCGCCATCCCGGGAATTAACCTTGTAAACCTACGCTGCACTCCCTCAATAGCAAGAATGTCCTTCCTCAAGTTAGGGGACCAAAACTGCACACAATACTCCAGGTGTGGTCTCACTAGGGCTCTGTACAACTGCAGAAGGACCTCTTTGCTCCTATATTCGATTCCTCTTGTTATAAAGGCCAACATGCCATTCGCTTTCTTCTCTGCCTGCTGAACCTGCATGCTTACTTACATAGACTGATGTACAAGGACCCCCAGATCCCGTTGTACTTCCCCTTTTCCCAACTTGACGCCGTCTTGGTGCCATTTAGATAGTTTATTTTATTGTCACGTGTGCGTTCATTGTCAGTCCAGTGAGAAGCCTTTGTCATGTGTTAACCAGTCATCGGTGAGACTATGCATGATTACAATCGAGCCGTCCACTGTAAAGACACAGGAAGCAGAATATAACGTGCATCGTTTTAGTGCAAGATAAAGTCCAGTAAATAGCAATGTTACAAAATTTTGAGATTTTAAAAATCAAGTCTGCAATTTACCCCATCAGATAAAGCATAACAATAAGTTTAATTTGACACCAAATTCACTTTCATATCTCAAGTATTAAAAAAGTTATGGCCATTTTCATACTCGGAAATTAGCATCTTGTTCCCTATTGATTTTCAATGGACATTACAAAAAAGCTGTGATCTTGGATAGTCAAAAGCCCATTTCTTAAGGAAAGATTAACATTTTTAAATAGCCTAAGTGTCCAAAGATTATTCACAAATAATTCACAATATAACATGATTTTTATATCTAATTTACATTAATTTATAGGCCAAATGGAAGGAATTTAGTGTTCAATTGCTGTAAATAAATGCCCATTTAAATCGGCTTTCTAGTGGGTTCATGTGAACGCGCTGGTTTAGAACGTTGACATCGCGCTGGATTAGTGCCCTCAAATGCCGAGAAAAATACTGCGGGATATAAAGAGCCCAAAATGAACTACTCGCTATAGATAACTTGATATATAGGGTTATATATATGCCCCATTTAATGTAAAAATAAGGTACATACCTTTAATTGTTTGCTTTATAAAACCCTGGGGCTGCGAGAGGTTGCGGAATGAGAGAGTAATTTTAAAACTATTATAACTATATTATCGAGGCCTATAAAACTAATAATACCTTTTGCGACCGGGTCTTGCAGCGATTTTTCGTTAATGATTTACTAGGCTGAACATTTGCGATTAGAACAGCCTAGTAAAAATCGCGTTTTAAACCCGCCCCCTCCAAACAGCGCCAAAATCGCGGACCTGGCTGAGGGCAGATTCCCAATGACGATTCAGGTAGGTTTTGTAACATACCTACAGTAAAGTCCAATCAAAGATAGACCAAGGGTCTCCAATAAGGTAGATGGGAGATCAAAACCGCTCTCTGGTTGGTGAAACGATAGTTCAGTTGCCTGATAACAGCTGGGAAGAAACAGTCCTTGAATCTTAAGGTGTGCGTTTTCACACTTCTGTACCTCTTGCCCGATGGGAGAGGAGAGAAGAGGGAATGGCCGGGGTGAGACTGGTCCTTGATGATGCTGTTGGCCTTGCCGCGGCAGCGTGAGGTGTAGATGGAGTCAACAGAAGGGAGGTTGGTTTGTGTGATGGTCTGGGCTGCGTCCACAACAGGGGAGACATGGTGGCGCAGCGGTAGAGACTCGGGTTCGATCCTGACTACGGGCGCTGTCTGTACAGAGTTTGTACGTTCTCCCCGTGACCTGCGTGGGTTTTCTCCGGGTGCTCCGGTTTCTTCCCACACTCCAAAGGTACAGGTTTGCAGGTTAAGTGGCTTTGGTAAAATTGTAAATTGTCCCTCTTGTGGGTAGGATAGTGTTAGTCTACAAGCGATCGTTGGTCGACGTGGACTCGGTGGGCCGAAGGGCCTGTTTCCGCGCTGTATCTCGAAACTAAACTAAATGCTCTGTAAATTCGGGCCCTCTCAAGTCAAGTCAAGTCAAGTTTATTCGTCACATACACATACGAGATGTGCAGTGAAATGAAAAGTGGCAATGCTCGCGGACTTTGTGCAAAAAGACAAACAAACAAACTACAAACAGAATGGAACAGAATCACATATTCTTTTACATATTAAATATTGTAGGAAGAAGGAAAAAGGAAAAGAAAACAGTAAAATGGTTCAGTAAAGTTAGTCCCTGGTGAGATAGGAGTTTGCAGTCCGAATGGCCTCTGGGAAGAAACTCCTTCTCAACCTCTCCGTTCTCACAGCATGGCAACGGAGGCGTTTGCCTGACCGTAGCAGCTGGAACAGTCCATTGCAGGGGTGGAAGGAAGGGGTCTCCCATGATTTTGTTGGCTCTGGAGTTGCACCTCCTGATGTATAGCTCCTGCAGGGGGGTGAGTGAAGTTCCCATAGTGCGTTCGGCCGAATGCACTGCTCTCTACAGAGCCTTCTTGTCCTGGGCAGAGCAGTTCCCAAACCAGATCGTGATATTTCAGGACCAGATGCATTCCACAGCCACTGAGTAGAAGAGCTGGGAAAAACAGGAAAGTAGCCTATTATCTAAATGGTGGCCGACTAGGAAAAGACGAGATGCAGCGAGACCTGGGTGTCATGGTACACCAGTCATTGAAAGTAGGCACGCAGGTGCAGCAGGCAGTGAAGAAAGCGAATGGTATGTTACCTTTCATAGCAAAAGGATTTGAGTATAGGAGCAGGGAGGTTCTACTGCAGTTGTACAGGGTCTTGGTGAGACCACACCTGGAGTATTGCGTACAGTTTTGGTCTCCAAATCAGAGGAAGGACATTATTGCCATAGAGGGAGTGCAGAGAATGTTCACCCGACTGATTCCTGGGATGTCAGGACTGTCTTATGAAGAAAGATTGGATAGACTTGGTTTATACTCTCTAGAATTTAGGAGATTGAGAGGGGATCTTATAGAAACTTAAAAAATTCTTAAGGGGTTGGACAGGCTAGATGCAGGAAGATTGTTCCCGATGTTGGGGAAGTCCAGGACAAGGGGTCACAGCTTAAGGATAAGGGGAAATCCTTTAAAACCGAGATGAGAAGAACTTTTTTCACACAGAGAGTGGTGAATCTCTGGAACTCTCTGCCACAGAGGGTAGTCGAGGCCAGTTCATTGGCTATATTTAAGAGGGAGTTAGATGTGGCCCTTGTGGCTAAGGGGATCAGGGGGTATGGAGAGAAGGCAGGTACGGGATACTGAGTTGGATGATCAGCCATGATCACATTGAATGGCGGTGAAGGCTCGAAGGGCCGAATGGCCTACACCTGCACCTAATTTTTATGTTTCTATGAAGAGCTGGGAAGAGCTGGGAGCTCCCATAGATGTCTAAAGCAAAGGTGGTGTTAAATTCTTCAAAAACTATTAGCAGCTGAAAGACTGAAATGTTCTGTTTTCCCAGTAGTAAAACAGTCCCCTTTGGGGACCTCAGCAGGCCACGAAAATAAAATGACAATATTTGCCAAGAAGCATGATATCTGCAAATTGTATCGGCCCCTGGGCATTGATCATTGCAGGAGGGTACAATCTCCCCTAGTGTTACCATCTGTTATAGAGTCACGGTGGCCCAGCGGTAGAGTTGCTGCCTCTCAGCGTCAGGGACCCAGGTTCAATCCTGACAAAGGGTGCTGTCTGTACGGAGTTTGTACGTTCTCCCTGTTGTCACCCGGGTTTCCTCCGGGTGCTCCGGTTCTCTCCCACACTCCAAAGACGTTGGTCGGTCATAATATCATAAGGTCATAGAAACATAGAAACATAGAAAATAGGTGCAGGAGGAAGCAATTCGAGCCAGCACCGCCATTCATTGTGATCATGGCTGATCGTCCCCTATCAATAACCCCTTTCTTTACTCAGAGAGTGGTGGCTGTGTGGAATGAGCTTCCAGTGAAGGTGGTGGAGGCAGGTTCGTTTTTATCATTTAAAAATAAATTGGATAGTTATATGGATGAGAAGGGAATGGAGGGTTATGGTCTGAGCACAGGTATATGGGACTAGGGGAGATTATGTGTTCGGCACGGACTAGAAGGGTCGAGATGGCCTGTTTCCGTGCTGTAATTGTTATATGGTTATATGGTTAATAACCCGTGCCTGCCTTCTCCCCATATCCCTTGACTCCACTAGCCCCTAGAGCTCTATCTAACTCTCTCTTAAATCCATCCAGTGACTTGGCCTCCACGGCAGGGAATTCCATAAATTCACAACTCTCTGGGTGAAAAAGTTTTTTCTCACCTCAGTCTTAAATGACCTCCCCTTTATTCTAAGACTGTGTGGCCCCTGGTTCTGGACTCGCCCAACATTAGGAACATTTTTCCTGCATCTAGCTTGTCCAGTCCTCTTATAATTTTATATGTTTCTATAAGATTCCCCCCTAATCCTTCTAAACTACAGTGAATACACGCCTGGTCTTTTCAATCTTTCCTCATATGACAGTCCCGCCATCCCAGGGATCAATCTCGTGAACCTACGCTGCACTGCCTCGATCACAAGGATGTCCTTCCTCAAATTCACCAAAACTGTACACAATACTCCAGATGTGGTGTCACCAAAGCCCTATACAACTGCAGAGGAAGGTCAGAAGGGATTGGAATAGAATTAGGCCATTCGGCCCATCAAGTCCACTCCAGCAGTCAATGGTGGCTGAGGCTGCGGTCTCCGGTAGGAAAGTGGCCGATTCGGGTGCTCCAAACCGTGGAGTGTGTTCGACCGTCCTGACGTCGGAGTTTGGATCATCGCAGCGAGAGGGCCTGTACATCGGGCCATCCATAGCGGTGACTACAGAGGGTTTATGGCCCAGACCACGGATGTACAAAGGAGGTGGACTAGCTGAACCTTGTTGGCTTCCACCACAGTGAAGAATGCTGTGGTGGATGTTTATGTTCAATTCTATTGTGTATTGTGTGTTCCTTTTTTTCAACTGTATCTCTGCTGGTAAATTCATGTCACTGTGCCTTAGTTGGTGCATGTGAAGATTACATTTGACTTTGACAGTGACTTTGATCTATCTCTCCTTCCTGACCCCATTCTCACCCCTTCTCCCCATAACCTCTGAAACCTGCAGGTTAATTGGGTTGTGTAAGTTGTATTGTGTGCAGTTTTGGTCATTGTGTGCAGTTTTGGTCCCCTAATTTGAGGAAGGACATTCTTGCTATTGAGGGGGTGCAGCGTAGGTTTACAAGGTTAATTCCCGGGATGGCGGGACTGTCATATGCCGAGAGAATGGAGCGGCTGGGCTTGTACACTCTGGAGTTTAGAAGGATGAGAGGGAATCTCATTGAAACATATAAGATTGTTAAGGGCTTGGACACGCTAGAGGCAGGAAACATGTTCCCGATGTTGGGGGGAGTTCAGAACCAGGGGCCACAGTTTAAGAATAAGGAGTAAGCCATTTAGAACGGAGACGATGGAAACACTTTTTCTCACAGAGAGTGGTGAGTCTGTGGAATTCTCTGCCTCAGAGAGCGGTGGAGGCAGGTTCTCTGGATGCTTTCAAGAGAGAGCTAGATAGGGCTCTTAAAAATAGCGGAGTCAGGGGATATGGGGAGAAGGCAGGATTGGGGTACTGATTGGGGATGATCAGCCATGATCACATTGAATGGCGGTGCTGGCTTGAAGGGCTGAATGGCCTCCTCCTGCACCTATTGTCTATTGTCTATTGTCCCTACTGTGAGGGACATGGGTGATCGATGGTCGGCATGGACTCGGTGGGCCGAAGGGCCTGTTTCCACGCTGTATCTCTAAACTAAAGTGGAGCCAGCCAACATAGGAATGAGCCTAACCCGTCCATACCAACCAAGATGTTCCAAGTAAGCTCGTCCCATTTACCCACGTTTGGACTTCACCCCGCATCCTAACCATGTAACTGTCCAAGTATATTGTAAAAAAGGTAAAGAGCTGGGAAGGGGAGGGGAATGAGGAAGAAAGCAGGGACTACCTGAAATTGGAGAAGTCAATGTTCATACCGCTGGGGTTCAAAGTACTCAAGCGAAATACGAGGTGCTGCTCCTCCAATTTACAGTGGGACTCACCAGGATAGAAAGGTCGGATACGGAATGGGAGGGGGAGTCGTATACAACCTTCCCAGCTCTCCCAGAGCCTACTGTCTCCGCCTCTTCCTTTCTTCTTCCCGCCCCTCCCACCCCCACATCAGTTTGAAGAAGGGTCTCGACCCAAAACGTCACCTATTCCTTCGCTCCTCAGATGCTGCCTCACCCGCTGAGTTTCTCCAACATTTTTGTCTACCTTTGATTTTTCCAGCATCTGCAGAACGTTCTGAAACAACTGTATTGTAAATGCTGTTCTAGACCCGGTGGGGGAGGGGGGCTGCCAAGTACGAAGAGTGACCAGCTTTTGTTGCGTGCTAACCAGTCAGCGGAAAGGCAATACATCATTACAATCGAGCCATTCACAGTGTACATATACATGATAAGGGAATAACGTTTAGTGCAAGGTAAAGCCAGCAAAGTCCAATCAAGGATAGTCCGAGGGTCACCAATGAGCTCAAGACTGCTCTCTGGTTGTGGTGGGATGATTCAGTTGCCTGATAACAGCCGGGAAGAAACTGTCCCTGAATCTGGAGGTGTGCGTTTTCACACTTCTGTACATTTTGCCCGATGGGAGAGGGGAGAAGAGGGAGTGGCCGGGGTGTGACTGGTCCTTGATGATGCTGCTGGCCTTGCCGAGGCAGCGTGAGGTGTAGATGGAGTCGATGGAAGGGAGGTTGGTTTGTGTGTGTGATGGTCTGGGCTGCGTCCACAATTTCGTGCGGGTCTTGGATGGAGCTGTTCCCAAACCGTGCTGTGATGCATCCCGATAAAATGCTTCCTGCGGCGCATCTGTAGAAGTTGGGGAGAGTTGCCGGGGACATTGCAGGGAACTTCCTCAGCTTCTAAGGATGCCAAGAATGAAGGGGGCCCAAAATGACTCCAACAAGTAGTAGACAATAGACAATGGGTGCAGGAGTAGGCCATTCGGCCCTTCGAGCCGGCACCGCCATTCAATCTGATCATGGCTGATCATCCCCAATCAGTACCCCGTTCCTGCCTTCTCCCCAGATCCCCTGACTCCGCTATCTTTAAGAGCCCTATCTAGCTCTCTCTTGAAAGCATCCAGAGAACCAGCCAACCGGCAGAGAATTCCACAGACTCACCACTCTCTGTGAGAAAAAGTGTTTCCTCGTCTCCATTCTAAATGACTTACTCCTTATTCTTAAACTGTGGCCCTTAAACTGGTTCTGGACTCCCCCAACATCGGGAACATGTTTCCTGCCTCTTGCGTGTCCAAATCTTTAATAATGTTATTGTACTGTTGTAACTTTGTCAGCGGCAAAGACTGTTGTGTACTTTGGCGACACGTTTGTGTATATTGTGTATTGTATGCAAAAATAAGGAGTTTCGCTGAACCTAGGTACAGGTGATGATGATGTATCCTTGAATAATTGAACCTGCAACAACTATCTCCTCTGGCAGCTCGTTCCATCTACCCTCTAGTGAAAAAGATGCCCCATCCGATTCCTTTTAAATCTTTCCCTTCTCATCTTCTCCCTGCTCATGTCGAGTGGCAGATATAGAATGAATACTCTGAAGGCTTGTACACTCTGGAGTTTAGAAGGCTGAGAGGGGAACATTGAAACATATAAGATTATTAAGGGTTAGGACACGCTAGAGGTAGGAAACATGTTCCTGATGTTGGGGGAGTCCAGAACCAGGGGCCACAGTTTCAGAATAAGGGGTCGGCCATATAGAACGGAGACGAGGAAACATAGAAAATATAGAAAATAGGTGCAGGAGGAGGCCATTCGGCCCTCTGAGCCAGCACCGCCATTCATTGTGATCATGACTGATCGTCCCCTATCAATAACCCGTGCCTGCCTTCTCCCCATATACCTTGACTCCACTAGCCCTTTTTCTAACAGAGAGTTGTGAGTCTGTGGAATTCTCTGCCTCAGAGGGTGGTGGAGGCCGGTCCTCTGGATGCTTTAAAGAGAGAGCTAGATAGGGCTCTTAAAGATAGTGGAGTCAGGGGATATGGGGAGAAGGCAGGAACGGGGTACTGATTGGGGATGATCAGCCATGATCACATTGAATGGCGGTGCTGGCTCGAAGGGCCGAATGGCCTACTCCTGCACCTATTGTCTATTGTCAAAGATAGACACAAAATGCTGGAGCAACTCAACAGGACCGGCAGCATCTCCGGAGACGAGGAATAGGTGAGGTTTTGGGTCGAGACCCTTCTTGAGACAGAATCCTTTCTTTGTGTCTGAGAATCCTTTCTTTGTGTCTGTATATCCTGGGACCTACATGAAGTGGAGGATACACATGAAGTATTTTATCTTGGGTTGGTTCTTGAGTAACCTCTAGGTGGCAGAGAATTATCACCAGACCATGCAGATTCTGTAGATATCTGCAGAATCTGAGAAAAATAATAGATGACGTTTCGATTCAACTCCCCCTCCCATTCCCACACTGGCCTTTCTGTCCTGAGCCTCCTCCATTGTCAGAGTGAGGCCCAACGCAAATTGGAGGAACAGCACCTCATATTTCGCATGGGTAGTTTACACCCCAGTGGTATGAACATTGACTTCTCTAACTTCAGGTAGTCCCTGCTTTCTCCATCCATCCCCTTCCCCCTTCCCAGTTCTCCCATTAGTCCCACTGTCTCTGCCTACATACTATCTTTATCCCGCCCCCTCCCTCGGCTTGTACTCGCTAGAATTTAGAAGATTGAGGGGGGGATCTTATAGAAACTTACAAAATTCTTAAGGGGTTGGACAGGCTAGATGCAGGAAGATTGTTCCCAATGTTGGGGAAGTCCAGGACAAGGGGTCACAGTTTAAGGATAAGGGGGGGAAGTCTTTTAGGACCGAGATGAGAAAAACATTTTACACACAGAGAGTGGTGAATCGGTGGAATTCTCTGCCACAGAAGGTAGTTGAGGCCAGTTCATTGGCTATATTTAAGAGGAAGTTAGATGTGGCCCTTGTGGCTAAAGGGATCAGGGGGTATGGAGAGAAGGCAGGTACAGGACACTGAGTTGGATGATCAGCCATGATCTTATTGAATGGCGGTGCAGGCTCGAAGGGCCGAATGGCCTACTCCTGCACCTATTGTCTATGTTTCTATGTTTCTATGTTTCCCCTGACATCAGTCTGCAGAAGGATCTCGACCGGAAAGGTTGTCCATTCCTTCTCTCCAGAGATGCTGCCTGGCCCGTTGAGTTACTCCAGCTTTTTGAGTCTATAAATGGCGGAGCTGACTTGATGGGCCGAATGGCCTAATTCTGCCGAAGATAGCCTCAAAAAGCTGTAGTAACTCAACGGTTTGATATATTTTTCACACTTAACCCAATTCTCCTGCCTTCTCCCTGTAAACCTTTGATGCCTTTACATGGATGGGACAGGTTTATAGGGATATGGGGCCAAACGCAGGTAGCTGGAACATAGTGTAGATGGGGCATGTTGGTCGGCATGGACAGGTTTGGGCCGAAGGGCCTGTTACATAGCATAGCATAGCATAGCAAATAGATGCAGGAGGAGGCCACTCGGCCCTTCGAGCCAGCACCGCCATTCATTGTGATCATGGCTGATCGTCCCCTATCAATAACCCGTGCCTGCCTTCTCCCCATATCCCTTGACTCCACCAGCCCCTAGAGCTCTATCTAACTCTCCCTTAAATCCATCCAGTGACTTGGCCTCCACTGCCCTCAGTGGCAGGGAATTCCATAAATTCACAACTCTCTGGGTGAGAAGTTTTTTCTCACCTCAGTCTTAAATGACCTCCCTGTGGCTGGACTCTCCCAACATTGGGAACATTTTTCCTGCATCCAGCTTGTCCAGTCCTTTTTATAATTTTATATGTTTCTATAAGAATATCCCCTCATCCTTCTAAACTCCAGTGAATACAAGCCAAGTCTTTTCAATCTTTCCTCAAATGACAGTCCCGCCATCCCAGGGATCAATCTCGTGAACCTACGCTGCACTGCCTCAATCTGAATCACTTGATGGGCCGAATGGCCTAATTCTGCTCCTATCACTTATGACCTTATGACCTCATGGCATGATAAAGGGAATAACGTTTAGTGCAGGGTTAAGCCGGCAATGTCCGATCAGGGATAGTCCGAGGGTCACCAATGAGGTAGATGGTAGTTCAGCACCGCTCTCTGGTTGTGGTAGGATTTCTGTAGATTTATGTTGACGGATGTCTTGATTTCTGTTCAGAAGAAGCCGGCTCATGTTCAGCTCAGCGTTCACAGAGATAATCTCCAGGCATGGACCTTTATGTCAGTTTTCATTAAGAAAAAGTTTACCTTTAATAAAACCTTGCAAGGAGATAGAATGAAATAGATAGGTCACCTGCAACAACATAGAAACATAGAAATTAGGTGCAGGAGTAGGCCATTCGGCCCTTCGAGCCTGCACCGCCATTCAATATGATCATGGCTGATCATCCAACTCAGTATCCCGTACCTGCCTTCTCTCCATACCCCCTGATCCCCTTAGCCACAAGGGCCACATCTAACTCCCTCTTAAATATAGCCAATGAACTGTGGCCTCGACTACCTTCTGTGGCAGAGAGTTCCAGAGATTCACCACTCTCTGTGTGAAAAAAGTTCTTCTCATCTCGTTTTTAAAGGATTTCCCCCTTATCCTTAAGCTGTGACCCCTTGTCCTGGACTTCCCCAACATCGGGAACAATCTTCCTGCATCTAGCCTGTCCTACCCCGTAAGAATTTTGTAAGTTTCTATAAGACTCCCTCTCAATCTCCTAAATTCTAGAGAGTATAAACCAAGTCTATCCAGTCTTTCTTCATAAGGCAGTCCTGGCATCCCAGGAATCAGGAATCAGGAATCCCAGGAACATGACAACAACACTGCCACCTAGGAGAGGTCAGGCTCCTTGTAATTATAATAGTCTCCGTGTTCTTCTACCTGTCATTCGGGCCTTTATTACTTAGACTGGAGTTATTGAGATATTCGATAGGCGTCACGGTGGCGCAGCGGTGGAGTTACTGCCTTGCAGCGCCAGAAACCCGGGTTCGATCCTGACTGCGGGAGCACCCGGAGAAAACCCACGCGGGTCACGGGGAGAACGTACAAACTCTGCACGGACAGCAATCCCCGATAGAGCACTGAAACGGGCCCTTCGGTCCACCTGGTCCGTGCCAGCCAGCGATCCCCGCACACTAATACTACCCTACCCACACTTAGGACAATTTTACTATTTTTTTACCGAAGCCAATTAACCTACAAACCTGTACGTCTTTGGAGTGTGGGAGGAAACCGTGATCCCGGAAAAAACCCACGCAGGTCACGGGGAGAATGTACAAACTCCGTACAGACAGCACCCGTAGTCAGGATCGAACCCGGGTCTGTCAGGCAGCAACTCTACCGCAGCACCACCGTGCCACCCCCCTACACTGGAGACACCAGGGAACTTAACATGGAACAATACGGCACACAGAAGCGGGCCCTTCGGCCCAACTCCGACATGCCAACCCAATTTCACTCTACACTGGAGAAACTTGTGACTTTAACATTGCCATCGCCAACCTGTGGAATTCGCTTCTGTGGAATCTTGCACGTCTGTGGAATTCTCTGCCTCAGAGGGCGGTGGAGGCAGGTTCTCTGGATGCTTTCATGAGAGAGCTAGATAGGGCTCTTAAAAATAGCAGTCAGGGGATATGGGGAGAAGGCAGGAACGGGGTACTGATTGGGGATGATCAGCCATGATCATATTGAATGGCGGTGCTGGCTCGAAGGGCCGAATGGCCTACTCCTGCACCTATTGTCTATTATCTATAACCCAAATGTCCACCTACACTGGATGTACCAGATACTTCAATTGGCTATATTTAAGAGGGAGTCAAGATTCAAGATTCAAGATTCAATTTATTTGTCATTTGGACCCCTTGAGGTCCAAACGAAATGCCGTTTCTGCAGCCATACATTACAAACAAATAGACCCAAGACACAACATAATTTACATAAACATCCATCGCATCGCTGTGATGGAAGGCCAAAAAAACTTATCTCTCCACTGCACTGAGTTAGATGTGGCCCTTGTGGCTAAAGGGATCAGGGGGTGTGGAGAGAAGGCAGGTACAGGATACTTAGTTGGATGATCAGCCATGATCATATTGAATGGCGGTGCAGGCTCGAAGGGCCAAATGGCCTACTCCTGCACCTATTGTCTATGTTTCTATGTTTCTATGTTTCAACATGGTCGTCTTTAACGCAATCCACACTCCGCCACCTCCAGTTTAAATTCCATGTGGAATATTTTGGAGGACCAAGATCCAAGTCACGGGGAGAAGGTACAAAGTCAAGCGCGCCCGTAGTCAGGATCGAACCCGGGTCTCTGGCGCTGTGAAGCAGTGACTCTATCGCTGAGCCGCCCAGTGCATTGCATTACACTAATGTAACACAGGCAAGCCTGGCCACATAACCACACACAGCTTGACAATGTGCTCAACAAGAAATCTAATGCGACATCCAATTATTCGCTGAATGATGCCGTGTAATTGTACATTGGGTTCAACGACGAGGCTTCCTCGCCATCTGTGGCCCCTCTGTTAAAGCGTGAAGAATTCGGCTTTAATTCCCATCTTATTAATCTAATCGTTGTCACAGTTGTCACAGTGTCGTTTGACTTTAGTTACTCCAGCATATCGTGTCTATCTTCGCTGTCAACCAGCATCTGATGTTTTAGTGAACCATGATAACCATATAACAAGTACAGCACGGAAAAAGGCCATCTCGGCCTACAAGTCCGTGGAACAATTTTTTTTTTCCCCTTAGTCCCACCTGCCTGCACTCATACCATACCCTGGATTCCCTTCTCATCCAAGGTCCAATTTATTTTTAAATGATTGAAGCTCCACCACTTCCAGAGGAAGTTACCGCTACCATGAGTAAAGAAGTTTCCCCCTCATATTACCCCTAAACTTTGTGGCTAATTCTGATCAGGGTCCCCTTGTTTGAATATGGAGAGGGAAAAGCTTGTCCACATCAACTCTGATCCCTTCATCATTTTGATCACCTCTATCATATTGACCTTCTGCGCTCTAGGTGACCTAACTTATTCAACCTATCTCTGTTTAGTGAAGTTGAAGGTAGACAAAAGTGCTGGAGAAACTCAGCGGGTGAGGCAGCAGCATCTATGGAGTGAAGGAAAAGGTAACGTTTCGGGTCAACAGACAATACACAATAGGTGCAGGAGTAGGCCATTTGGCCCTTCGAGCCAGCACCGCCATTCAATGTGATCATGGCTGATCATCCACAATCAGTACCCCGCTCCTGCCTTCTCCCCCATATCCCCTGACTCCGCTATTTAACATAGAAATTAGGTGCAGGAGTAGGCCATTTGGCCCTTCGAGCGAGCACCGCCATTCAATGTGATCATGGCTGATCATCCCGTATCCCGTACCTGCCTTCTCTCCATACCCTCTGATCCCCTTAGCCACAAGGGCCACATCTAACTCAATTTTTAAGAGCCCTATCTAGCTCTCTCTTGAAACCATCCAGAGAACCTGCCTCCACCGCCCTCTGAGGCAGGGAATTCCACAGACTCACCACTCTCTGTGAGAAAAAGTGTTTCCGCATCTCCGTTCTAAATGGCTTACTCCTTGTTCTTAAACTGTGGCCCCTGGTTCTGGACTCCCCCAACATCGGGAACATGTTTCCTGCCTCTAGCTTGTCCAAACCCTTAACAATCTTAACAATCTTATATGTTTCAACCTATTGCATCTCCTGCAGGGTATAGGGCCTGTCCCATGAACATGCGACCTGCATGTGGCAAACGCGACCAAACTGGAAGCTGGGGTCGCGCAGAGGTCGAGTGAGTTGACGTGAAGTCCGAGCGAAGTCCGTGGGAAGTTCGCACGTGTCGTACGGCGTCGAGGCGGCTGCGGGCCGGCAGGCCGTTGCCGCACGGACTTTTTGAACACGGTCAGTTTTCCGGAGCCCCGCGTGATGTCGGGACCAGCTCCGCACAACTCCATACGGCTTCGGCGATCGAAGTGGGACCGGCCCCGCGAGGCCGTACGGCTCAAGCGACCACGTTAGGTCGCGCTTACCGCTGGTGGGACAGGCCCTTAAGAGACTGAAAAAGAAGTTTCACCCCCCCCCCCCCCATCCTGCCCTCCACATAAAACAAACCAGAGAACATTTACACTGTAGCGGGGACTACAGGAGTCCAGCCTAGAATGAGCAGAAAACGAGTTGTGTGAATGAAAAGGGTGTTTATTACTACACTGTGCTGCTTCCAAATCCAATCCCGAGACCAGGCGACATACATATATACACACATATAGCCCTCCCTCAGAGGACGTCAAGAAAGGCTTGAGAGTAAAGATGAGTTTTAAGTCTCGACTTAAAGGAGTTGATGGAGGGGGCAGTTCTGATGGGAAGGGGGATGCTGTTCCACAGTCTAGGAGCTGCAACCGCAAAGACACGGTCGCCCCTGAGCTTGTGCCTAGACCGCGGGATGTTCAGTAACCCCAAGTCGGCCGATCTGAGGGACCTGGAGGTGGTGTGTGGTGGGTGAGAAGACTTTTGATGTAGGTGGGGGAAAGCCCTACTTTGTAAAACAGCGGGTTGCGGAAGGGGGGGGGGGGGGGGGGGGGGGGGGGGGGTGGGGGGGGAGGTTCAACGATATTTAAACCTTCATAACTTTTGTACTATTTCACCGATCGGAACAAAACTTATTTGACTTGCAGCAGAGGAGAATGGTGGGTAAGGTGGCGGAAAATTGTAGCGCTGTGGGGGATCGTTTTTGCGCACATTTAATTACAACGCAGACCGGAAGTGGTCAAGATGAGAGTTTTGGGGGGAACAGGTTGCATTGGAGGAACGGGTGAGTGGTGGAATAGTGCGTTGGGGAGTGGGTTGCCTTGGGGAGACCAGGCCTCCCGTGTCCCACTTGGTCTAGTCTCCTTTAAACATTACCCCTCTCAACTTAAAGCTATGCCTTTGAGTGTTTGATATCTCTATCCTCCAGCATATATTTGTAGTTATAACCATATACCATATAACCATATAACAATTTAGGACATTCAGGCCATCTCGGCCCTACAAGTCCACCGAACAAATTTTTTTCCCCTTAATACCTGCCTGCACTCTTACCATCTATTCCCTTCTCATGCATATCCTGATCCCCATGATACCAATGAACCTGCCTCCACCCTGGGAGCTCTCCCACCGCCACCACTCTCTGCGTAAACAGTTCCCTACTCATACCCCTAAACCTGTACTAATCAAGAATCTTCCCTCTCAAAGGGGAAAAGCTGGTCCACATATCTCTGCCATTTTAAAGACCTCTATTCCCCCCTTAACCTTGGCGCTCCAGAGAAGCCGTCTGTGGCAATGTAACTTAGTTGTTCCACAGGCAACATTCTATAAATCACTCTGTACCCTCTATTTTGTTGACTGACTAAGTTATAGTGACTAAGTTATTGTCCTCCTCATTTCCAGTTTCGATTTAGGTACGCCCCGCTACTCCGCCAGACTTCTGTGGCAAATGAATTCCCATAACACCATTCCAAGAATATATCTTCCTGACTTGGCCTCCAAGCCGTTGTGGCAATGATTCCACATTCCCAAAGATAAATTTTGTTTGGATAAATAAACCTGGTTAATGCATTCCTTTGCAACATAAGTGGACATGTTTGTGCTACTTTGCCACCTGCGTCACAGTTAATAATGTTCGATGTCTCCCTGTGCCTGTTGTCCAGAACATTGCAATATGTGGCGCAGCGGTAGAGTTGCTGCCTCACAGCGCCAGAGACCTGGGTTTGATCCTGTGGTGAGTTAAGGGCCTGTCCCATGAGCATGCCACTGCATGCGGCAAGCATGACCAAACGTGGCCGGTCCCACTTCGATCGCCAGAGCCGTATGGAGTTGTGCGGAGCTGGTCCCGACATCGGCGGGGCTCCGAAAAACTGACACGGTCCAAAAAATCCGCGTGGCAACAGGCCTGCTGGTCCGCAGCCGCATTGAGGCCGTACGAACCGCCTCGACAGGCGTGCGCAGCGTCTCGGCTCCGTACGCAGCGTCTCAACGCCGTACACAGCATCTTGACGGCGTATGCCTTACGCAAACTTCCCGCAGACTTTGCTTAAATCCGGAAGTGGCGGCGCTGGGAACGGCTGCGGCTCGCCTGCAGTCCGTTTGTCTTTTACTTTTTTGTGTTGTTTTTTTTCGTTTTGTGTAGTTATGTTTTTCGTTTTTAGGCTGTGTTTATGTGGGGAGGGGGGTGGGGGGTGAAACGGGGGCTGCTGTCACTCCCTTCGGGGGAATACAACCTTTTTGTCGTATCCCCCTTCTTTGCCTCCGTCTACGCTGAGGCCTAGCAGAGCCGGCGACCTCGGGACTCTGGAGGCAGCTGACAGGACTTGTCCTGGGCTCGCTCCCGGCCCAGCCCGGGATGGAACGGTGCTCCCGTGAGAGCGGCATGGTGAGGGGCTGGAGTGGCCCAGCCCGAGGGAGGAACGGCACTCCCGCTGGAGTGGCCCAGCCCGAGGGTGGAACGGTACTCCCGCTGGAGTGGCCCAGCCTGAGGGTGGAACGGTACTCACGTGAGGGCGATCCTGTCCGGGGGCTGGGACGACGTTCTGGCGGCGGTGTCCAGAGTCCGGGGTTCAGCCGCGGGCCGGCGGCTGCGTTCGCTGGACTGGAGGTGCGGCGGCTTCGACCACCCCGGGCCGCGGTGTTTGAACCGGCCCGTTCGCGGGGTTCGGTGAGCTGCGGGACTGTTTGTACCATCGCCCGGTGGGGAATCGCCTCAGCGCAGAGGGAGAAGAGGGAAGAGACTGTAGCCCTAAGATTTTTGCCTCCACCACAGTGAGGATGTGTTTGGAGGACTGTGGTGGATGTTAATTCGTGTTTATTGTTGTTTATTATTGTATCATTGTATGTATGACTGCAGGCACAAAATTTCGTTCAGACCGTAAGGTCTGAATGACAATAAAGGAAATTCAATTCAAAAATTCTCGTCAACTTGTAAGGGATCACTCGACTTCCGCGTGGCCCCCGCTTCCGGTTTGGTCGCGCTTGCCGCATGCAGGCACATGCTGGTGGGACAGGCCCTGTACGGGGATCACTTGACCTCCGCGCGGCCCGCCACGCTTCCCCCGCTTCCGGTTTGGTAGCGCTTGCCGCATTCAGCCGCATGCTCGTGGGACAGGCCTTTTACTCCGAGTGTGTAGGATCCAAAACTGGAATAACATAGGTTTGTAGGCTAATTAGCCCCTGTAAAATTGTAAATTGTCCCTAGTGTGTGTTGGATAGTGCTAGTGTGTGGGGTTTGTTGTACGGCACAGACTCGGCGGGCCAAAGGGCCTGTTTCCGTGCTGTATCTCTAAACTAACCCAAAAAGACAATGAGATAGATCACAATCTCTTCCACTGGCCTCTATATTTAATATGTAGGCTTGAGGTAAAGGATGGCACAGTGGTGCAGCTGGTAGAGCTGCTACCTGTTTGAGAAGGAACTGCATATGCTGGAAAAATCAAAGGTAGACAAAAGTGTCGGAGAAACTCAGCGGGTGCAGCAGCATCTATGGAGGGAAGGAAATAGGGCAACATTTTTCGGGCCAAAAACCCTTCTTCAGACTGATGTAGGGTGGGGGTGGGGGGGGGGGGGGGGGGGGCGGGGAGAAGAAAGGAGAAAGGAAGAGGAGGAGCCAGAGGGCTGAGGAGGGGAGGAGACAGCAAGGGCTACAGGAAATTGGAGAAATCAATGTTCATGCCGCTAGGGTGCAGACTACCCAGGCGGAATATGAGGTGCTGCTCCTCCAGTTTCCGGTGTTGCTCACTCTGGCCATGGAGGAGACCCAGGACAGAAAGGTCGGATTCGGAATGGGAGGGGGAGTTGAAGTGCTGAGCCACTGGGAGGTCAGGTTGGTTAATGCAGACCGAGCGGAGGTGTTCGGCGAAACGATCGCCAAGCCTGCACTTGGTCTCACCGATGTAGATCAGCTGACAGTGAGAGCTGCTACTTCACAGCACCAGAGACCCGGGTTGGATCCTGAGCTCAGGTGCTGTCTGCGTGGAGTTTGCACGCCATGACCCACGTGGTTTGCTTCCCGGTGCTCCAGTTTCCCCCACATCCCATAGACGTGCGGATTTGGCCTCTTTAAATTGCCCCTAAAGTGTAAGTAGTGCATGAAACAGCGAGATAACATAGAACTACTGACTGAATGAATGAATTAATGATGAATGAATTAATGATTGAATGAATGAATGAATGAATGGATGAATGGATGAATGAATGAATGAATGAATGGATGAATGGATGAATACGTTTATTGGCCAAGTATTCACATACAAGGAATTTGCCTTGGTGCTCCGCCCACAAGTGACAACATGACATACAGTGACAGTTAGGAATGACACATAAAACATTAAACATTAATAATAAAACATTATTGATTAAACATGTGAATTAAATAAAATACCAGAGCAAAAAGAGGCTACAGATTTTTGGCTGTTGTGTAGAGCAACTACTCGTGGATAAAAACTGTTTTTAATGTCTGGCTGTGGCAGCTTTGACAGTCCGGAGTCGCCTTCCAGAGGGAAGTGATTCAAAGAGTTTGTGGCCAGGGTGAGAGGGGTCAGAGATGATCTGCCCGCTCGCTTCCTGGCCCTTGCAGTGTAGTTTATCAATGGAGGGAAGGTTGCATGAAACCGTCCTTTCATCAGCTAGCGAGCAGTCCTAATCTCCCATCTACCTCATTGGAGACCTCTGACATATATTTAATCAGACTCTATCACACCTCAATGTAATAGTAACTTGCATTAAATGTTGTGCCCTTTATCCTTTAACTGTGCACTGATGAGCTGCTTGGTTGTATTCTTGTATAGTCTTTCGCTGAACACCTCCGCTCAGTCCGCCTAAAACGACCTGATCTCCCAGTTGCCAAACACTTTAACTCCCCCTCCCATTCCCACACTGACCTTTTTGTCCTGGGCCTCCTCCATTGTCAGAGTGAGACCCAGCGCAAATTGGAGGAACAGCATCTCATATTTTGCTTGGGCGGTATGAACATGGACTTCTCTAACATCAAGTAATCTGTGCATCCTCCCCTCTACATCCCTCCTCCATCTTTGTTCTCTGACCAGTCTGACTGGCCTGATTAAATTTTATCTCTGTATGCTTCCTTGTCACCTGCCCCTCGCTAACTTGGTTCTTGGTTCTTGGTGTCTTGGTCCTCCAAAATATTCCAAATGGAATTTAAACTGGAGGTGGTGAAGGGAGGGCTTAAGCCAGAAAGGGTTATTGGGAAGAAAGAGCTACTTTAAATTTAGTTGCATCTGGTTGGGTAACTATAGTTGGGTGGAGATTATTCCATGCTTTAATTGTGTGGGGGAAGAACAATGATCTATTCTACATTTTCCTTGATCTCCATCCCCTTTGATGTCTCGTTTTCACACCTTACCCTCCCATGTGGATAAATGTGAGGTTATCCATTTTGGTGGCAAAAACAGGAAAGCAGACTATTATCTGAATGGTGGCCGACTAGGAAAAGAGGTGATGCAGCGAGACCTGGGTGTCATGGTACACCAGTCATTGAAGGTAGGCATGCAGGTGCAGCAGGCAGTAAATGAAAGCGAATGGTATGTTAGCTTTCATAGCAAAAGGATTTGAGTATAGGAGCAGGGAGGTTCTACTGCAGTTGTACAGGGTCTTGGTGAGACAACACCTGGAGTATTGCATACAGTTTTGGTCTCCAAATCTGAGGAAGGACATTATTGCCATAGAGGGAGTGCAGAGAAGGTTCACCAGACTGATTCCTGGGATAGCAGGACTGTCTTATGAAGAAAGACTGGATAGACTTGGTTTATACTCTCTAGAATTTAGGAGATTGAGAGGGGATCTTATAGAAACTTACAAAATTCTTAAGGGGTTGGACAGGCTAGATGCAGGAAGATTGCTCCCGATGTTGGGGAAGTCCAGGACAAGGGGTCACAGCTTAAGGATAAGGGGGAAATCCTTTAAAACCGAGATGAGAAGAACTTTTTTCACACAGAGAGCGGTGAATCTCTGGAACTCTCTGCCGCAGAGGGTAGTCGAGGCCAGTTCATTGGCTATATTTAAGAGGGAGTTAGATGTGGCCCTTGTGGCTAAGGGGATCAGAGGGTATGGAGAGAAGGCAGGTACGGGATACTGAGTTGGATGATCAGCCATGATCATATTGAATGGCGGTGCAGGCTCGAAGGGCCGAATGGCCTACTCCTGCACCTAATTTCTATGGTTCTATGTTTCTATGTCTCAGTATCTCCCTCGCACCTGACTCTCAAGGGCCTGTCCCACTTACACAACGTTTTTGGCGACTGCTGGCACCCGTCATAGGTCGCCGAAAATGTTCAACATGTTGAAAATCCAGCAGCGACCAGAAAGACGCTACGACTCTCTGGGCGACTGAGGAGACGACTCACGACCGTACAGGCAACAACCTGGCGACATGTCGCGGGGTGAAGCCTGTACGGTCGTGAGTAGTCGCCCAAAGAGTCGTACCTTGTTCTGGTCACCGCTGGATTTTCAACATGTTGAAAATTGTCGGCGACCTGTAACGGCCTATGGCGGGTCATTCATCACCCACACCAAATCCTGGCATCACATCACCCCAGTCCTCAAACAACTTCACTGGCTTCCCATCTCCACTGGCTCACTCACAAAATCCTGATCCTCACCTACAAAGCCCTCCACCATCTGGCCCCCCCCATATCTCACTGACCTCCTCTCCCCCTACCAACCCTCACGGCCCCTCAGATCCACATCAGCCGGTCTCCTCTCCATCCACAAGTCCAACCTCTGCAGTTTTGGGGACAGAGCCTTCTCCAGGGCAGCTCCCAGGCTCTGGAACTCCCTCCCCCAACTGATCCGCAATTCCGTGTCCCTCACCATCTTCCAGTCCCGCCTCAAGACCCATCTCTTCACCTCTGCCTATCCTTAGCCCCACGTCCTCCTCCCTTTTCATCTGTGCATTGATTGCCTTATTATTGTGTTTTGTATTGAATTCTGAATTTACTTTGTGTACTAGTCATGTCTCTACTATTTATTTCATTCCCTTACATGTTTTTCCTCTACCTGCTAAATTTTTGTAAGGTGTCCTTGAGACTCTTGAAAGGTGCCCATAAATAAAATTTATTATTATTATTATTATTATTATTATTATTATTATTATTATGACGGGTGCTGGCAGTCGCCGAAAAGTCACGTAAGTGGGACAAGCCCTTCAACCTGAGGAAGGGTCTAGACCGGAAACGTCACCCATTCCTTCTCTCCCGAAATGCTGCCTGCCCCGCTGAGTTACTCCAGCATTTTGTGTCTACAGTCTTTTCACACCTTACCCTATAGTCTTTTCTTGGATTGGATAGCACACAAAGAAAAGCTTTCCACAGTATCACAGTACACGTGACAACAACAAGCTAAACTAGTGCAAACAGACGATCAACGGCTGATGTGGACCCGGTGGGCTGAAGGGCTTGTCTCCATGCTGCATCTCTAAACTGAGGACAGTACGGTGGCGCAGCGGTAGAGTTACTGCCTCACAGCGCCAGAGACCTGGGTTCAATCCTGACTACGGGTGCTGTCTATATGGAGTTTGTACATCCTCCCTGTGACCTGCGTGGGTTTTCTCCGGGTGCTCCGGTTTCCACACACACTCCAAAGACGTGTGTAGGTTAATTGTGCTTCGACAGGTTGTAAAATTGAGTGTGTGTGTTGAGGAGAGGAGAGGGGAGGAGAGGGGAGGAGAGGAGAGGCGAGGAGGGGAGGAGAGAGGAGGAGAGGAGAGGAGAGGAGAGGAGAGGGAGAGGAAAGGAGAGAGAGGAGAGGAGAGGAGAGGGAGGGGAGGGGAGGGGAGACAACATATCTGTCACTCGATCTTGGAGGAGAGGATAGGAGAGGATAGGAGAGGAGAGGGGAGGAGAGGAGGAGGGGAGGGGAGGGGGGGAGAGGAGGGGAGGGGGAGAGGAGAGGAGAGGAGAGGAGAGGAGAGGAGAGGAGAGAAGGAGAGGAGAGGAGAAATGAGGAGAGGAGAGGAGAGGAGAGGGATTAAGAGGAGAGGAGAGGAGAGGAGAGGAGAGAAGAGGAGAGGAGAGGAGAGGGGAGGAGAGGAGAGGAGAGGAGAGAAGAGGAGAGGAGATGAGGGGAGGAGAAGTTGCCTGGTTCTTGATTCCCCTACTGGGTAAAAGACCCTAGGTGTTCCCCTCGTGACTTTCTACTCCACGATATGTTCGCCCCTTATCCTCCTGCTCTCCAAAGAACAGAGTCCCGGCCTGCTCAACCTCTCCCTACAGCTCAGGCCCTCTTAAGATCATTCCTGTATCGCAGTATCGATGTGGATGAAGGGTTGGGTGGGAGCTGTTGTGACGCTGAGCGGCAGAGGCTGAGCTAATGAACCAGACTCCAGGGACGGGAACACAAAAGGAGACCTTTCATCCCGCTGGGCACTTAGGAGGCAGCCACACAGCCATCGTTTCATGGAGCGGTTTACATAAAAGGCTCATCAACTGTTAAATCCTTTGCCTCCAGCAACACGCTGCCTCAGTGGGTCCCCGAATGGTTCTTTGAGTTAATAATAGTTCAATCTTGTTTCCCAAAGAAGCAACAGGAACGTGTCTCTTCTTCAACAGGAACGTGTCTCTTGCTGTTCTTCATCTCGCTGCAAACCCTCGAGGATTCGTTAATGTTTTTAGTTGGAAGAGCGCGCCCATTATGTGTGCAAAATCAACAGAGGAATAGATCGGGGAGATGCACAGTCTCTTATCGAAACATAGAAACATAGAAAATAGGTGCAGGAGGAGGCCATTCGGCCCTTCGAGCCAGCACCGCCATTCATAGTAACATAGAAACATAGAAAATAGGTGCAGGAGGAGGCCATTCGGACCTTCGAGCCTGCACCGCCATTCAATATGATCATGGCTGATCATCCAACTCAGTATCCCGTACCTGCCTTCTCTCCATACCCCCTGATCCCCTTAGCCACAAGGGCCACATCTAACTCCCTCTTAAATATAGCCAATGAACTGGCCTCAACTACCTTCTGTGGCAGAGAATTCCACAGATTCACCACTCTCTGTGTGAAAAAAAAAAAAAAAATTCATTGTGATCATGGCTGATCGTCCCCTATCAATAACCCGTGTCTGCCTTCTCCCCATGTCCCTTGACTCCACTAGCCCCCTATAGCTCTATCTAACTCTCTCTTAAATCCATCCAGTGACTTGGCCTCCACTGCCCTTGTGGCAGGGAATTCCATAAATTCACAACTCTCTGGGTGAAAAAGTTTTTTCTCACCTCAGTTTTAAATGACCTCCCCTTTATTCTAAGATAAAGCATTGGGGAATCAGTGTGGGAGTTGGGGGGTTAGAAACATTAAACAATAGACAATAGGTGCAGGAGGAGGCCATTCGGCCCTTCGAGCCAGCACCGCCATTCCGGTGGATGGAGAGAGAGGGAAAGCAAGGGTTACTTGAAGTTGGGGAAGTCAATGTTCATACCCCTGGGGTGTAAGCTGCCCAAGCGAAATATGAGGTGCTGTTCATCCAATTTGCACTGGGCCTCACTCTGACAATGGAGGAGGCCCAGGACAGAGAGATGAGTGTGGGAATGGGAGAGGGAATGGTGCCTGGATTAGAAGGTTTGTACCACAGGGAGAGGTTGGATGGACTTGTTTGAAGAGGTGTTCCGACCCGTCATGTCACCCTATTCTTTTTCTCCAGAGAAGTCTGAAGAAGGGTCTCGACCCGAAACGTCGCCCATTCCTTCTCTCCAGAGATGCCGCCCGTCCCGCTGAGTTACTCCAGCATTTTGGGCCGATCTCCTTCTTCCCTGAACCCGTTCGCTCCTTGGCCGTCGATGTTGGCTCCGATTTGTTCTGTAACTTTTAGTTGTAGTTTAGTTTAGTTCCGTTTAGCGATACAGGCCCTTCGGCCCACCGAGTCCGTGCCGCCCAATGATTATTAGCACTAGCAACGTACGTTAGCACTATCCTACACACACCAGAAGCCAATTAACCTGCACGTCTTTGCAGAGTGTGGGAGGAAACCGAAGCACCCGGAGACAATACTCCAGGTCACGGGGAGAACGTGCAAACTCCGTTCAGACAGCGCCCTGTAGCCAGGATCACAGGATGAGGAAGGCAGCATCTCTACGCTCCACCACTCTGCCACACTTGTTCCACCCATCTCCATTAAACTCTTCCCCTCTCACCATCATAGCTGCTGAGTCCAGAACCAGGGGCCACACAGTTTAAGAATAAGGAGTAAGCCATTTAGAACGGAGACGAGGAAACACTTTTTCACACAGAGAGTGGTGAGTCTGTGGAATTCTCTGCCTCAGAGGGCGGTGGAGGCAGGTTCTCTGGAGAGCTAGATAGGGCTCTTAAAAATAGCAGAGTCAGGGGATATGGGGAGAAGGCAGGAACGGGGTACTGATTGGGGATGATCAGCCATGATCACATTGAATGGCGGTGCTGGCTCGAAGGGCTGAATGGCCTACTCCTGCACCTATTGTCTATTGTCTATTAGTCATGACTGACCATGGGTGATGCATCGTGGTCGGATGCAAGCCTGGGCGATCTGTGTCATATGGAGGACAGACAGGCTGTTGCCCATGCAGCACGTCCCCCCCTCTCCACGTCGCTGATCGATCCAAAGGAACAGCAGGGCCGTTACAGTTTGGCACCAGCGCCATCGCAGGAGCTGCCAGAGCGAGGTTGTAGACAACGACAAACTGCCTTAGGGGTTCCGACTCCGGATTGTCTTGAGGTTTACTCCTGGAGCCTTTTCCATGACTGGATACGGATGGCCACAAGGCAGTGGAGGTTTTAAATCAGAGTTTCCCCTCTCCTAGATGGACTGCCTTCCCAGGCTGACGAGCCCCATCTGCCCGAGACTCGTGGGGGCAGGAGCGTCTACCTTCCCCTGCAGGTCTACAGCACCGACACACTGCCAATTGTCTATTATTCATAGCTACGCCCTCTAGTGTTGGATATTTCCACCCTGGGGCGTAAAAAGGTTCAGACTGTCTACCATATCAATACCTCTCCGTATTTTATTTCTCACGTCTTGGATGATAACATTCAAGAATTCAAAGCTATCAGTAAATGGCAATTTCTTAACTTTCCAATGTCCAACTTTTGATTGCCATTACTACTCAGGGATGCAGAAGGGTTAGACAATAGACAATAGACAATAGGTGCAGGAGGAGGCCATTCGGCCCTTCGAGCCGGCACCGCCATTCAATGTGATCATGGCTGATCATCCCCAATCAGTACCCCGTTCCTGCCTTCTCCCCATATCCCCTGACTTTGCTATTTTTAAGAGCCCTATCTAGCTCTCTCTTGAAAGCATCCAGAGAACCGGCCTACACCGCCCTCTGAGGAAGAGAATTCCACAGACTCACCACTCTCTGTGAGAAAAAGTGTTTCCTCGTCTCTGTTCTAAATGGCTTATTCCTTATTCTTAAACTGTGTGTGGCACTGACATGAGGACATGACTTCAGAATTAAGGGACAGAAGTTTAGGGGTAATATGAGGGGGAACTTCTTTACTCAGAGAGTGGTAGCGGTGTGGAATGAGCTTCCAGTGGAAATGGTGGAGGCAGGTTCATTGGTATCATTTAAAAATAAATTGGATAGGTATATGGATGAGAAGGGAATGGAGGGTTATGGTATGAGTGCAGGCAGGTGGGACTAAGGGGAAAAAAAGTTGTTCGGCACGGACTTGTAGGGCCGAGATGGCCTGTTTCCGTGCTGCAATGGTTATATGGTGTTATATGGTTATATGGCCCCTGGTTCTGGACTCCCCCAACCTGTTTCCTGCCTCTAGCGTGACCAAGTCCTTAACAATCTTATATGTTTCAATGAGATGCCCTCTCATCCTTCTAAACTCCAGAGGATATAGCTTACGCACGCGCCGACAGGAAGAACAAATCTTCCAATCGTTGTTTCTTGATTAATTAGTCTTTTATTGAAGCAGGGCCACCAAAGAAGTGATTCATATCTTGTATTTCTTCATTCTTACTGACCGTTTCATCCGTGTCGTGTCTTGTAGAGTTGTGTGAGAGTGAGAGTGAAAGTGGTTAAAACTGTTGGCTCAACCTTCCCTCGAGTCCAAAATGACTTCTAAACTACGCAAGCCTCATCAGATATAGACACGCCCTTCTACGCACATAATCCCACCCACAAACAAACAAAAAAGATAAAACCAGGAATATTGGGCTATAATATACTAACAGTAACTAACTTATGGCCCTCTGCACGAGTTCACCTAAGAGCCCGTGTTTAAAAAAAAAAATCAAACTCGTGGTAAGCACGTAGAATGTACGTAGCGGGTACGTCGGAGCTCGGGGACTTCTCTTAGCGGCTCGTAACGCTAACGGCAGGTACTGGGGAAACGCGGTAAGCTTGGGAAGACTCGTGAAGATTTTTCAACATGTTGAACTCCTAGGAACTCGGGGCATCAGGTAAGTCGGGAGGTACACAAAATTGCTGGAGAAACTCAGCGGGTGCAGCAGCATATATGGAGCGAAGGAAATAGGCGACGTTTCGGGCTGAAACCCTTCTTCAGACTGATGGGGGATGGGGGGGAGAAGGAAGGAAAAGGGGAGGAGGAGGAGCCCGAGGGCGGGCGGATAGGAGGAGGGTGGGAGGAGACAGCTAGAGGGTTAAGGAAGGGGAGGAGACAGCAAGGGCTAGCAAAATTGGGAGAATTCAACGTTAATGCCATCCGGACGCAAGGTCCCCAGGCGGAATATGAGGTGCTGTTCCTCCAATTTAGGTAAGTCGGGACGTTTTTTCAAGATTTGAAAAATGTCCACGAGAGCCCCGAGTACCCACGAGCGGCCATTACCGTAATTCTCTGCGTTCGAATCAGAGGAAACTCGGCAGAGAGCTCTTGAATGACCTCGCACAGTGAGACAGCTCCTTTAAGGCCCTGTCCCACTCTCCCGTGTTACTCACGAACTCTCCCGAGATTTCCCCTTGATTCGAATTCGGAGAATTAGGGTAATGGCCGTTCGTAGGTAATCAGGGCTCTCGTGGACATTTTTCAACACGTTGATAAAATGTCCCGACTTACCTGATGCCCCGAGTTCCTACGGCTGGCATTACGAGCCGCTACGAAACATCTATGGACTCCTACTGACTCGCTACCGACATTCCCCGACATTCCCCGACATTCCCCGAGTTCGAATCAAGGGGAAAACTCGGGAGAGTTCGTGAGTAACTCGGGAAAGTGGGACAGGGCCTTCAAGGGCCTGTCCCACTTAAGCTATTTTTTAGGCGACTACAAGCGACTACAGTGTCGCCACACGGTCGCCTGGCTGTTGCCTGTATGGTTCTGAGTCGTCTCCTCAGTCGCCCAAAGAGTTGCTGGATTTTCAACATGATGAAACATTTTCGGAGACAGCCGGTGACAGTGGGCTTGGCGCCAATGAGCGTAGCTTGACTTCTCCTGACGTAGGTGCTGTTGCAGTTGTCGCCAGGTTAACGTAGGTTGCCACCAAGTGCTGACTTCATTTTTGTTGTTGTTGTTAAAGTAATGATAAAGTAATGATAAAAAATTAAGTACCAGACTGATTCCTGGGATGGCAGGACTTTCATATGAAGAAAGACTGGATAGACTCGGCTTGTACTCGCTAGAATTTAGAAGACTGAGGGGGGATCTTATAGAAACATACAAGATTCTTAAGGGGTTGGACAGGCTAGATGCAGGAAGATTGTTCCCGATGTTGGGGATGTCCAGAACAAGGGGTCACAGTTTAAGGATAAGGGGGAAATCCTTTAAAACCGAGATGAGAAGAACTTTTTTCACACAGAGAGTGGTGAATCTCTGGAACTCTCTGCCGCAGAGGGTAGTTGAGGCCACAGTTCATTGGCTATATTTAAGAGGGAGATAGATGTGGCCCTTATGGCTAAAGGGATCAGGGGATATGGAGAGAAGGCAGGAACAGGATACTGAGTTGGATGATCAGCCATGATCATATTGAATGGCGGTGCAGGCTCGAAGGGCCGAATGGCCTACTCCTGCACCTATTTTCTATGTTTCTATGATTCTATTTCAGATTCTATGTGGAAGGGGGGTCCAGTTGCTGTTTTTTCAGCGACCTGCTACGCCTATGACAGTCGCCGGCAGTTGCCTAAAAATAGTCTAAGTGGGACAGGCCAATAAAGCATAAATGGCTCCGACACTATTCTTGGTGTGTGTCGGATAGTGTTCGTGTGCGGGGATCGCTGGTCGTCGCGGACTCGGTGGGCCGAAGGGCCTGTTTCCGAGCTGTATCTCTAAACTAAACTAAACTAAACCACGTAGAGGGAGGAAGTGCAGATGCTGTTTTAAACCGAAGACAGCCACAAAAAACTGGAGTACCCCAGCGGGTCAGGCAGCATCTCTGGAGAAAAGGAATAGGTGACGGTTCGGCACGAGACCCTTCTTCAGACTGAAAGTCAGGGGAAAGGGAAACGAGAGATATAGGTTTTCTAACAAGGTTATATCTCTCGTTAAACCTCTCCCCGTCTCTCAGTCAGAAGAAGGGTCCCAACCCGAAACGTCACCGATTCCCTTTCTCCAGAGATGCTGCCTGACCCGCTGAATCAAATTCAGATTCAGTTTAGTTTAGTTTAGTTTATTGTCACGTGTACCGAGGTACAGTGAAAAGCTTTTCTTGTGTGCTAACCAGTCAGCGGAAAGACTATACATGATTGCAATCGATTTACAGTGTACAGATACATGATAAAGGATTAGTGCAAGCCAGCAAAGTCGGATTAAAGAAAGTCCGAGGGTCACCAATGAAATCGATAGTAGTTCAGGACTCCTCTCTGGGTGTGGTGGGATGGTTCAGTTGCCTGATAACAGCTGGGAAGAAACTGCCCCTGAATCTGGAGGTGTGTGCGTTTTCACACTTCTGTACGTTTTGCCCGATGGGAGAGGGGAGAAGAGGGAGTGGCCGGGGTGAGGCTGGTCCTTGATGATGCTGCTGGCCTTGCCGAAGTATAAATGGAGTTAATAGACTCCAGGGGTCCGTAGGGCTTGATGCTGGGGCCGCTGCTCTTCACGTTGTATATTAATGATTTGGGCGAAGAGATTGAAGGCTTTGTGGCCAAGTTTGCAGATGATACGAAACTAGGTGGAGGGGCAGGTAGTGTAGAGAAAGCAGGGACTCTGCAGAAGGACTTGGACAGGTTGGGAGAGTGGGCAGAGAAGTGGCAGATGGAATATAGTGTCGCAAAGTGTGGAGTCATGCATTTTGGTCGTAGGAATAAAGGCTTAGACTATTTTCTAAATGGGGAGAGAATCCAGAAATCGGAGGTGCAAAGGGACTTGGGAGCGCTGGTGCAGGATTCCCAAAAAGTTAATCTGCAAGTCAAATCAGTAGTAAAGAAAGCAAACTCAATGCTAGCCAAGTTTAGTTTAAGAGGGCTTGTATACAAAGAGGGCTTGTATACTCTTTAGTTTAAGAGGGTTGGTATACAAAAACAGGGATGTTATGCTGAGGCTCTATAAGGCGCTGGTCAGGCCACATTTGGAATATTGTGATCAATTTTGGGCCCCGTATCTGAGGAAGGATGTGCCGGCTCTGGAGAGGGTCCAGAGGAGGTTTACAAGAATGATCCCGTAAAATGAGTGGGTTAACCTATGATGAGCGTTTGACGGCACTGGGCCTGTACTCGCTGGAGTTTAGAAGCATGAGGGGGGGGACCTCATTGAAACGTACAGAATAGTGAAAGGCCTGGATAGAGTGGATGTGGAGAGGATGTTTCCACTAGTGGGAGAGTCTAGAACTAGAGGTCATAGCCACGGAATTAAAGGACGTTTTTTCGGAAGGAAGGAGTTGAGGAGAAATGTCTTTAGTCAGAGGGTGGTGAATCTGTGGAATTCTTTGCTTCTAGTTTTCGCCAAGTCTGTGGATATTTTAAAGGCAGTGATAAATAGATTGTTCATTAGTACAAGTGTCGGAAGTCATGGGGAGGAGAATGGGGTTAGGAGGGAGAGATAGGTCAGCCATGATTGAATGGTGGAGTAGATTTGATGTTGGCCGAATGGCCTAATTCTGCTCCTATCACATATCAAGTCAAGTCACTTTTATTTCTATAGCACATTTAAAAAACAACTCTCGTTGACCAAAGTGCTTTACATTGGTGGAGGTACTAACGTTATACAACAGTGGTTCATAGATTAAGTACGTACATAAATACACACATGTAGCCCTCCCTCAGAGGACGCCAAGAAAGGCTTGGGAGTAGAGATGAGTTTTAAGTCTCGACTTAAAGGAGTCGATGGAGGGGGCAGTTCTGATGGGAAGGGGGATGCTGTTCCACAGTCTAGGAGCTGCAACCGCAAAGGCGCGGTCGCCCCTGAGCTTATGCCTAGACCGCGGGATGTTCAGTAACGTATGACCTTACGACCTTCTGAATCGAAGGGAGGATGGTTTGTGTGTCGGTCTGGGCTGCGTCCAGAATTGGCTGCAATTTCCTGCGGTCTTGGATGGAGCAGTTCCCAAACCGAGCTGCGATGCATCCCGATAAGATGCCGTCTATGGTGCAAGATGGTGTTTGATACTATTGTTACACGTCAAGAACGCCTTCGTTCCCGCTGTTGTCAAGCTTTTGAACCGAGCTGTCGTGGAGTGCAGGAAGGAGGCAGAGTGTTTAATGACATGGTGTCAGGACAGCAGCCTCAGCCTCCGTGTCAGCAAGATGAAGGTGACAATTATTGACTTCAGGGGCCGACCGGGGAGATGACAAGGGCCTGCCAGCGCCAATGATGCCGGCAAGGAGATGGTCGCGAGCCGCCAGGCGTGAATGTCACCAACAATTTGGCCTTGACCAGGGACGTTGAAGCTCATGCCACAACCCCACACTAACGCAGTCAACCCCTTTCAGAATACGGCACGGTGGCGCAGCGGTAGAGTTGCTGCCTCACTGCGAATGAAGCGCCGGAGTCCCAGGTTCGATCCCGACTACGGGTGCTGTCTGCACGGAGTTTGTACTTAGGCTAATTGGCTTGGCATTTGTGTGAATTGTCCCTAGTATTGGATAGGCATATGGATGAGAAGGGAATGGAGGGTTATGGTATGAGTGCAGGCAGGTGGGACTAAGGGAAAAAAAGTTGTTCGGCACGGACTTGTAGAGCCGAGATGGCCTGTTTCCGTGCTGTAATTGTTATATGGTTATATGTGTAGGATAGTGTTTTAGACAATAGACAATAGGTGCAGGAGGAGGCCATTCAGCCCTTCGAGTCAGCACCACCATTCAATGTGATCATGGCTGATCATCCCCAATCAGTACCCCGTTCCTGCCTTCCCCCCATATCCCCTGACTCCGCTATCTTTAAGAGCCCTATCTAGCTCTCTCTTGAAAGTATCCAGAGAACCTGCCTCCACCGCCCTCTGAGGCAGAGAATTCCACAACTTTCACAACTTGAATATTTAGCGGGAGTCAGGGGATATGGGGAGAAGGCTGGAACGGGGTAATGATTGAGGATGATCAGCCATGATCACATTGAATGGCGGTGCTGGCTCGAAGGGCCGAATGGCCTCCTCCTGCACCTATTGTCTATTGTCTATTGTCTCTGTGTGAAAAAGTGTGCCGGGATCGCTGGTCGGCGTGGACTTGTTGGGCCGAAGGGCCTGTTTCCACGCTGTATCTCTAAAACTAAACTTAAATAAACTAACTACTGAAGAGGTTTGACGTGAATCCAACCACTCTACTCCAGTCTATGCACAGGCCGCAGAGATAACTCTGCAACTCATTTTGAAATGAATGTCCCTTAATTAAATCAAGTGTCCTGTTGCATTATCAGCTGTTATCAGGCAACTGGTCCATCCTACTAAAAACTGGAGGGCAGTCCTGATCTACCCCATCCACCTCATTGGAGACCCTCAGACTACCTGTAATCGGACTCTATCGTGCACTAAACGTTATTCCCTTATCGTGTATCTGTACACTGTCAATGGCTCGATTGTTGTCATGTTTTAGTTTAGTTTAGTTTAGAGATCGCACGCGGAAAGCAGGCCCTTCGTCTCACCGAGTCTGCACCGACCAGCGATCCCCGCACACTAACACTATCTGCACACGCTAGGGGCAATTTACATTTATACCAAGCCAATTCATCTACAAACAATAGACAATAGACAATAGGTGCAGGAGCAGGCCATTTGGCCCTTGGAGCCAGCACCGACATCCTCCAGTGCTTCTACGCAGCGGCGGTGGAAAGCATCTTGTCCGGGAACATTACCATCTGGTTCGGGAATTGCTCTGCCAAGGACAAGAAGGCTCTGCAGAGAGTAGTGCGTTCGGCCGAACGCATTATGGGAACTTCACTCACCCCCCTGCAGGAACTGTACAACAGGAGGTGCAACTCCAGAGCAAACAAAATCATGAGAGACCTCTTCCACCCCTGCAACGGACTGTTCCAGCCACTACGGTCAGGCAAACGCCTCCGTTGCCATGCAGTGAGAACAGAGAGGTTGAGAAGGAGTTTCTTCCCAGAGGCAATTCGGACTGTAAACGCCTTTCTCACCAGGGACTAACTCTACTGAACGTTTTTCCTTCTATTATTTATTATGTAAAAGAATATGTGTGTTATGATTGTGTTTATAATTTGTTTGGTTGTTTTGTTGTTTGTCTTTTGCACAAAAGTCCGCGAGCATTGCCACTTTCATTTCACCGCACATCTCGTATGTGTTTGTGACAAATAAACTTGACTTGACTTGACTTGACTTGACAATGTGATCATGGCTGATCATCCCCAATCTCAAAAGAACAGCAGCTAAGGTGAAGTCCAGAAACAATCTCCTCAGTAAGCTTGCTGGCTCAAAGTGGGGCCCACACTGCGCATTTCAGCACTAGCCCTTGCATTTTCCTCAGCCGAATATTGTGCCCCTGTTTGGTCCAGGTCATCCCACACACACACACCATGTGGACACTCAACTGAACTCAACAATGAGGATCATCACAGGAACAATCCGCTCAACACCACTCCCCTGGCTCCCTGTCCTATCCCACATAGCCCCTCCACACATCCGGCGAGTAGTCCTAGAAACATAGAAAAACATAGAAATTAGGTGCAGGAGTAGGCCATTCGGCCCTTCGAGCCTGCACCGCCATTCAATATGATCATGGCTGATCATCCAACTCAGTATCCCGTACCTGCCTTCTCTCCATACCTCCTGATCCCCTTAGCCACAAGGGCCACATCTAACTCCCTCTTAAATATAGCCAAGGAACTGGCCTCAGCTACCCTCTGTGGCAGAGAGTTCCAGAGATTCACCACTCTCTGTGTGAAAAAAGTTCTTCTCATCTCGGTTTTAAAGGATTTCCCCCTTATCCTTAAGCTGTGACCCCTTGTCCTGGACTTCCCCAACATCGGGAACAATCTTCCTGCATCTAGCCTGTCCAACCCCTTAAGAATTTTGTAAGTTTCTATAAGATCCCCTCTCAATCTTCTAAATTCTAGAGAGTATAAACAAAGTCTATCCAGTCTTTCTTCATAAGACAGTCCTGACATCCCAGGAATCAGTCTGGTGAACCGTCTCTGCACTCCCTCTAGTCCTCACTCAAAGGATGCTCCAAAAGACCAAAAACTCCCCTCGCCTGCCAATTCACATGGACATCTTCAACCCACCCACTGCTCGACTTCCATCTAGACGACCAATTTGGACGAACCCACCACCAGCTGATTTCACCATCCAATCAGCTTGGAAAAAGGAATGGGAGTCCAAGGACGTCCCAAATAAACATCTGGTGTCAGACCCCACCCTACCGGTCCCTGGCACCAATCTCCCAAGGAAGCAGTGGACGACGCTGAATAGATTCAGGACTGGGCATGGCCCCTGCTTGGCCAGCCTTCACAAATGGGGCAGCAGTCCAACCCCACGGTGTGCTTGTGGAGAGCAGCAAACAATGCAACACATCATTGAAGCGTGCCCTCAACAAAGACTCAAAGGCGGACTCGTCACCCTTCATACAGCAGATCAAGAGGCAACTGCTTGGCTAAAGGACTTTGCATTCGCTAAATAAATAAAATCCCCAATCAGTACCCCGTTCCTGCCTTCTTCCCATATCCCCTGACTCCGCTATCGTTAAGAGCCCTATCTAGCTCTGTCTTGAAAGCTGGCTCGAAGGGCCGAATGGCCTCCTCCTGCCCTCCATGTCTTTGGAGTGTGGGAAGAAACCAAAGGTCTCAGAGAAAGCCCACACGGGGAGAACGTACAAACTCCGTACAGACAGCACCCGTAGTCAGGATCGACACAGGGTCTCTGCCGCTGTGAGGCAGCAACTCTACCTCTGTGCCACCGTGCCACTCGTAATGTCTTTCCGCTGACTGGTCACAACAAACAACAAAAATTGTTGTTATTGTACCTGCCTCAACTATTTTCTCTGACAGCTTGTTCCATACACCCACCTCCCGTTCTTTGAAAAAGATTTCCCTCTTCTCTTTCGAAGCTTGACTTGTGACTCTTGACATAAAATCAGGGGAGGCTTTTGCCTTTGTCCTGTATCTGTACACAGTGAATGGCTCGATTGTAATCATGTATTGTCTTTCCGGTGAATGGATAGCATGCAAATAAAGCTATTGGTTGTACCTCAGCAACCTAAACTTGAAACTGGAAACTGAAACTTAGATACAGTGAAATGCCATGTTTTGCGTACAATCATACAGCATTGAAAGATAGAAACATAGAAAATAAAGTGCAGGAGGAGGCCATTCGGCCCTTCGAGCCAGCACCGCCATTCATTGCGATCATGGCTGATCATCCCCTATCAATAACCCGTGCCTGCCTTCTCCCCGTATCCCTTGACTCCACTAGCCCCTAGAGCTCTATCTAACTCTCTCTTAAATCCAACCAGTGACTTGGCCTCCACTGCCCTCTGTGGCAGGGAATTCCACAAATTCACAACTCTCTGGGTGAAAAAGTTTTTTCTCATCTCAGTTTTAAATGACCTCCCCTTTATTCTTAGACTGTGGACCCTGGTTCTGGACTCGCCCAACATAGAAACATAGAAACATAAAAATTAGGTGCAGGCGTAGGCCATTCGACCCTTTGAGCCTGCACCGCCATTCAATATGATCATGGCTGATCATCCAACTCAGTATCCCGTACCTGCCTTCTCTCCATACCCTCTGATCCCCTTAGCCACAAGGGCCACGTCTAACTCCCTCTTAAATGTAGCCAATGAACTGGGCTCAACTATCCTCTGTGGCAGAGAGTTCCAGAGATTCACCACTCTCTGTGTGAAAAAAGTTCTTCTCATCACGGTTTTAAAGGATTTCCCCCTTATCCTTAAGCTGTGACCCCTTGTCCTGGACTTCCCCAACATCGGGAGCAATCTTCCTGCATCTAGCCTGTCCAACCCCTTAAGAATTTTGTAAGTTTCTATAAGATCCCCTCTCAATCTCCTAAATTCTAGAGAGTATAAACCAAGTCTATCCAGTCTTTCTTCATAAAACAGTCCTGAAGCAAACATGGGGAATATTTGTCTCTGAATCCAGCTTGTCCAGACCTTTTATAATTGTATATGTTTCTATAAGATGCCCCCTCATCCTTCAAAACTACAGTGAATACAAGCCCAGTCTTTCCGATCTTTCCTCATATGACATTCCCGCAATCCCGGGAATTAACCCGGTGAACCTACGCTGCGCTTCTTCAATAGCAAGGATTTCCTCAAATGAGGAGACCAAAACTGCATACAGTTCTCCAGATGTGGCCTCACCAGGGCCCTGTGCAACTGAAGAAGGACCAGCAGACGTCACCAAGGCAGTACACAAGTGTCGCCACATAACTGGTACTCAAGTTCACCTATCAACTTCCTGCCTCGTCTCCAACCCCCCCCCCCCCCCCCCCCCCTCCCCTCCCCCACTGGGACTTCCTCATCGTTCTCGATGCCCCCCCCCCCCTTCCCCCCATCTCATTGGAGTCCCCTCGGACTATATTTAATAGACTTTAATCTGAATTTATCTTGTACTAAACGTTATTCCTTTTTGCAAGAATTTGTACACCTTGGACAACTCGATTGTGAAAGGTTTTGCTATCCAGTCAGCAGAAGTGGCAGATGGAATTCAGTGTAGCAAAGTGCGGAGTCATGCATTTTTGTAATAAGACTAAAGGTGTGGAATATTTTCTAAATTGGGAGAGAATCCAGAAATCGGAGCTGCAAAGGGACTTAGGAGTGACGCGGTCATGGGGAGAACGTGCACACTCCGTACAGACAGTCGCCTATTTCCTTCGCTCCATAGATGCTGCCTCGCCCGCTGAGTTTCTCCAGTATTTTTATCTACCTTCGATTTTTCAAGCATCTGCAGTTCCTTCTTAAACATTTAATCTACAAACCTGTACACTCTTTGGTGTGTGGGAGGAAACCGGAGCACCCGGAGAAAACCCACGCAGGTCACGGGGAGAACGTACAAACTCCGTTTGGACAAGCACCTGTGAATCGAATCTGGATCTCCGGCGCTGTGAGGCAGCAACTCCACCACTGCGCCACCGTGCCGCCCCTTGATAGGAGTAAATAGAATGATGAGAGGCGTAGATAGCGTAGACAGTCAGAACAACAGACAATAGACAATAGACAATAGACAATAGGTGCAGGAGGAGGCCATTTGGCCCTTCGAGCCAGCACCGCCATTCAATGTGATCATGGCTGATCATCCCCAATCAGTACCCCGTTCCTGCCTTCTCCCCATATCCCCCGACTCCGCTATTTTTAAGAGCCCTATCTAGTTCTCTCTTGAAAGCATCCAGAGAACCTGCCTCCACCGCCCTCTGAGGCAGAGAATTCCACAGACTCACCACTCTCTGTGAGAAAATGTGTTTCCTCGTCTCCGTTCTAAATGGCTTACTCCTTATTCTTAAACTGTGTGGCCCCTGGTTCTGGACTCCCGCAACATCGGGAACATGTTTAGATTAGATTCCTTTATTGTCATTGAGACCTTTCGGTCTGAACGAAATTATGTTGCCTGCAGTCATACACAGAACATACAATAAACACAAATTAAACATCCACCACAGTGAGTTCACCAAGCACATCCTCACTGTGATGGAGGCAAAGTCTTAGTCTCCGTCCCTTCCCTCCTTGTTCTCCCTCTGCGCTGAGGCGATCGATCCAGGCCGGAGATGCCGCCCTCCAGTCCAGCGGACCTGCGTGGTGATGTCGCCGCCGCCGAAAGCCGGAACGCCGTCTACGCTCTGAGTCGGCCCGCCACAGCATCAGCTCCGGGCAGCAGCCCCAGCTCCTGGCCACTGCCCCAGCTCCAGGTCCCGCAGTCTCCGCTCCGAGCCCCGCTGCATCAGCTCCAGGCCGCCGCCGAAAGCCGGAATGCTGCACCAGCAAGTCGGGCCACCGCTGCCTCAGCCCCGAAGACGGCCAGGCTCTCGTTGGTGAGTCCTGGCTGGCTCTGCCTCCGGAGCCTCGGGGTCAATCGCAGGCTGGAGGCCGCCAGCTCCGCCATTAGGCCTCAGCGCAGACGGAGGCAGAGAAGCGGGAAACAACACGAAAAAGTCGCATTCCCCCGAAGGAAGAGACAGAGAACATGTTTCACCCCCCTTACCCCCTCTAACTCAACCCAACAAACTAAAACTTAACCAAAACAACAGAAAAAAGTAAAGACAGACGGACTGCAGGCGAGCCGCAGCTGTTAACAGCGCCTCCACTTTCCTGCCTCTAGTGTGTCCAAGCCCTTAACAATCTTATATGTTTCAATGAGATGCCCTCTCATCCTTCTAAACTCCAGAGTGTACAAGCCCAGCTGCTCCATTCTCTCAGCATATGACAGTCCCGCCATCCCAGGAATTAACCTTGTAAACCTACGCTGCACTCCCTCAATAGCAAGAATGTCCTTCCTCAAGTTAGGGGACCAAAACTGCACACAAGACTCCAGGTTTGATCTCACTAGGGCTCTGTACAACTGCAGAAGGACCTCTTTGCTCCTATATTCGATTCCTCTTGTTCTAAAGGCCAACATGCCATTCGCTTTCTCCACTGCCTGCTGTACCTGCATGCTTACTTTCATAGACTGATAGAAACATAGAAACATAGAAAATAGGTGTAGGAGTAGGCCATTCGGCCCTTCGAGCCTGCACCACCATACAATATGATCATGGCTGATCATCCAACTCAGTATCCTGTACCTGCCTTCTCTCCATACCCTCTGATCCCTTTAGCCACAAGGGGGCTACCTCCCTCTTAAATATAGCCAATGAACTGGCCTCAACTACCTTCTGTGGCAGAGAATTCCACAGATTCACTACTCTCTGTGTAAAAAATGTTTTTCTCATCTCGGTCCTAAAAGACTTCCCCCTTACCCTTAAAGTATGACCCCTTGTTCTGGACTTCCCTAACATCGGGAACAATCTGACTGCATCTAGCCTGTCCAACCGCTTAAGAATTTTGTACGTCTCTATAAGATCCCCCCTCAATTCTAGCGAGTACAAGCCGAGTCTATCCAGTCTTCCTTCATATGAAAGTCCTGACATTCAAGGAATCGGTCTGGTGAACCTTCTCTGTACTCCCTCGATGTACAAGGACCCCCAGAACCTTTGAATGGACAGCACGCGGCAACCTGTACCTCAGGACACGTGCAGGACCAGATTAAGACCCATAGAGGCCCTAAGCACTTAAAAGATTTTGGTGCCCCCATTTATATGTAATTCAAAATATAGCCATATAACCATATAACCATATAACAATTACAGCACGGAAACAGGCCATCTCGGCCCTACAAGTCCGTGCCGAATAACTTTTTTCCCTTAGTCCCACCTGCCTGCACTCATACCATAACCCTCCATTCCCTTCTCATCCATATGCCTATCCAATTTATTTTTAAATGATACCAACGAACCTGCCTCCACCACTTCCACTGGAAGCTCATTCCACACCGCTACCACTCTCTGAGTAAAGAAGTTCCCCCTCATGTTACCTCTAAACTTCTGTCCCTTAATTCTGAAGTCATGTCCTCTTGTTTGAATCTTCCCGATTCTCAAAGGGAAAAGCTTGTCCACATCAACTCTGTCTATCCCTCTCATCATTTTAAAGACCTCTATCAAGTCCCCCCTTAACCTTCTGCGCTCCAGAGAATAAAGACCTAACTTATTCAACCTTTCTCTGTAACTTAGTTGTTGAAACCCAGGCAACATTCTAGTAAATCTCCTCTGTACTCTCTCTATTTTGTTGACATCCTTCCTATAATTGGACGACCAAAATTGTACACCATACTCCAGATATGGTCTCACCAATGCCTTGTACAATTTTAACATTACATCCCAGCTTCTATACTCAATGGTCTGATTTATAAAGGCTAGCATACCAAAAGCTTCCTTTACCACCCTATCTATATGAGATTCCACCTTCAAGAAACTATGCACGGTTATTCTCAGATCCCTCTGTTCAACTGTATTCTTCAATTCCCTACCATTTACCATGTACGTCCTATTTTGATTTGTCCTGCCAAGGTGTAGCACCTCACATTTATCAGCATTAAACTCCATCTGCCATCTTTCAGCCCATTTTTCCAAATGACCTAAATCACTCTGTAGACTTTGGAAATCCTCTTCATTATCCACAACACCCCCTATCTTGCTATCATCTGCATACTTACTAATCCAATTTACCACACCTTCATCCAGATCATTGATGTACATGACAAACAACAAAGGACCCAACACAGATCCCTGAGGCACCCCACTAGTCACCTGCCTCCAACCCGACAAACAGCCATCCACCATTACCCTCTGGCTTCTCCCATTCAGCCACTGTTGAATCCATCTTGCTATCAGTTTCGGTCTCCAAATCTGAGGAAGGACATTATTGCCATAGAGGGAGTGCAGAGACGGTTCACCAGACTGATTCCCAGGATGTCAGGACTGTCTTATGAAGAAAGACTGGATAGACTTGGTTTATACTCTCTAGAATTTAGAAGCTTGAGAGGGGATCTTATAGAAACTTACAAAATTCTTAAGGGGTTGGACAGGCTAGATGCAGGAAGATTGTTCCCGATGTTAGGGAAGTCCAGGACAAGGGGTCACAGCTTAAGGATAAAGGGGAAATCCTTTAAAACCGAGATGAGAAGAACTTTTTTCACACAGAGAGTGGTGAATCTCTGGAACTCTCTGCCACAGAGGGTAGTCGAGGCCAGTTCATTGGCTATATTTAAGAGGGAGTTAGATGTGGCCCTTGTGGCTAAGGGGATCAGGGGGTATGGAGAGAAGGCAGGTACGGGATACTGAGTTGGATGATCAGCCATGATCATATTGAATGGCGGTGCAGGCTCGAAGGGCCGAATGGCCTACTCCTGCACCTAATTTCTATGTTTCTATGTTTCTATTCCTGCATTCATACCCAACTGTTAACAGTTAACAGTTATGAACAGAAATAAACCATCAAATATTTTTTTTATTTTTCAAAATGAAACAAAACTAACAGTAAGATGGAAACTAATGTTTATTTTTGTATACTTCCACTATGTATATTTGAAAAGTTTTCTACTTTTTTTCATTGCAAAGTCTTTGATCAGATCTCAAATTTAATCTTACGTAACACATGTCAAATCATATAAACCACTTTGAATATTATTTCAGCAAGTTTAAAGTGATTTCTTTTGTGCCGTAACCCATTTACCATTTCTGTGGTGGCCCCCTTTCCCTTGATGCCCTAAGCACGTGCTTATTTTGCTTAATGGTTAATCCAGCCCTGGACACGAGACACCAGCGAACTAAACTAAACTAATTTGCACAATTAGAAAAGGAATGAATTCATGTTCCAAGTATAAATTATCCAATCCTGCTCATAATTACACGGCAGGGCATCATAATTGTATGTTTCCCACTTGCATTTGTCGAAATATAATTATACAGATGACGTGTTGCATTGATAGGTCGGTTGGGAGCTGTGGTTCGATGCTAAAATTGGGAGAAGGGAGTCCTTGGGTATTATTCCTCAAGGTAAACCCCCTCCAAACCCTACCCCCCCTTCCCCTCCCACCACCCTCTCCCCCCCCCCCCCCCCCCCCCCCCCCACTCCCACCAACACACCAAATCCAATCGTAATAAACATCTCCGCTTCAGGCACTGTTCATCTGCCGTGTGTGACTCTCTGGAATGTGGCTCCTGGTTGCCATGGGTACTGCCCAGAGCTGCGGGTGAAATTCTTCACATCCACCGCTCCTTCCAATCATCGCTCTCCTTAACTTCCACCGTCTGGTCCAGGGACTGTAAACAAGGCGTACGTTCCTTTAAGAAGGAACAGCAGATGCTGGAAAAAACCGAAGGTTGTCTAAAATGCTGGAGAAACTCAGCGGGTGAGGCAGCAGCATCTAGGGAGCGAAGGAATAGGCCACGTTTCGGGTCGAGACCCTTTGTCGGTCTGAAGAATAGGTGAGGTTTCTGAAGAAGGGTCTCGACCCGAAAAACCACCCATTCCTTCACTCCATAAATGCTTTAGACTTTAGAGATGGAGTGTAGAAGGATGAGGGGGGGGAATCTTATAGAAACATATAAAATTATAAAAGGACTGGACAAGCTAGATGCAGGAAAAATTTTCCCAATGTGGGCGAGTCCAGAACCAGGGGCCACAGTCTTAGAATAAAGGGGAGGTCATTTAAGACTGAGGTGAGAAAAACCTTTTTCACCCAGAGAGTTGTGAATTTGAGAAATTCCCTGCCACAGAGGGCAGTGGAGGCCAAGTCACTGGATGGATTTAAGAGAGAGTTAGATAGAGCTCTAGGGGCTAGTGGAGTCAAGGGATATGGGGAGAAGGCAGGCATGGGTTATTGATAGGGGGCGATCAGCCTTGATCACAATGAATGGCGGTGCTGGCTCGAAGGGCCGAATGGCCTCCTCCTGCACCTCTTTTCTATGTTTCTATGCTGCCTCACCCGCTGAGTTTCTCCAGCATCTTTGTCTACCACCCGTCCCTTCCATTTAGTTTTAGTTTAGTTTGGTTTAGTTTAGTGATACAGTGCGGACACAGGCCCTTCGGCCCACCGAGCCCGTGCCGACCGGTGATTCCCCCGTACATTAACACTATCCTACACACACTGGGGACAATGTACACATACACCAAGCTAATTCACTTAAAAACCTGCACGCCTTTGGAGTGTGGGATGAAACCGAAGATCGCGGAGAAATCCTACGCGGGACACGGGGAGAACGTGCAAACTCCGTACAGACAGCGCCCGTCGTCGGGATCGAACCCGGTTCTCCGGCGCTGTGAGGCAGCAACTCTACCGCTGCACCACAGTACCGGCCTTCATCATCTTTTTATTTGGGTTCTCTACGCAGGTATAAGTGCTCTGCAGAGGAGGCTTGCAGTTACAGTGTCTTTTATTGTCACGTGTACAGAGGTACGGCGAAAAGCTTCTTGTTGCGTCCTATCCAGGCAGCGGAATGATTATTCACGATTACAATCGACCCGTTTACAGTATACAGTGTACATGATAAGGGAAGAACGTTTAGTGCAAGGTAAAGGCAGCAAAGTCTGATCAAGGATAGTCCGAGGGGCACCAATGAGGTAGATAGCAGTTCAGCACCGCTCTCTGGTTGTGGGTAGGATGATTCATCTGTCAGTTGGCAGGAGGCCAGTCAAAGAGATGAGTCCAACGTGTATGAAAGGCATGATATTTTCATTTATTTATTCATGAACTCCACTGGTAGCAAGACTGGCATTAAAACAAACATCGCTAATTACCCCTGAGCCTATTATTTTTACAGATGAGCACTCGAACCGCCGTGGCAATGAATGTACACAAAAGAAATGCTGGAGAAACTCAGCGGGTGCAGCAGCCTCTATGGAGCGAAGGATATAGGCAACGTTTCGGGACGAAACCCTTCTTCAGACTGAATGAAGGTTTAGCTTAGCTTATTTTAGAGATACAGCGTGGAAACAGGCCCTTCGGCCCACCGAGTCCGCGACGACCAGTGATCCCCGCACACTAACACTGTCCGACGCACACTATCCAACACTTGAGGAAGGACATTCTTGCTATTGAGGGAGCGCAGCGTAGGTTTACAAGGTTAATTCCCGGGATGGCGGGACTGTCATATGCTGAGAGAATGGAGCAGCTGGGCTTGTACACTCTGGAGTTTAGAAGGATGAGAGGATATCTCATTGGAACATATAAGATTGTTAAGGGTTTGGACACGCTAGAGGCAGGAAACATGTTCCCAATGTTGGGGGAGTCCAGAACCAGGGGCCACACAGTTTAAGAATAAGGGGTTGGCCATTTAGAACGGAGACGAGGAAACACTTTTTTCTCACAGAGAGTGGTGAGTCTGTGGAATTCTCTGCTTCAGAGGGCGGTGGAGGCCGGTTCTCTGGATGCTTTCAAGAGAGAGCTAGATAGGGCTCTTAAAAATAGCGGAGTCAGGGGATATGGGGAGAAGGCAGGAACGGGGTACTGATTGTTGATGATCAGCCGTGAATCACATTGAATGGCGGTGCTGGCTCGAAGGGCCGAATGGCCTAATCCTGCACCTATTTTCTATTGTCTATTGTTCTGGGATATATCTGATCAGGCTCGGGAGATGTATCTGCCTTCATACACCTAAGGACGCACAACATCTCCTCGACTGTAATTTGGACTGTTAATTTTATTAAAATGATCCCAGGAATGAGTGGGTTCACCTATGATGAGCGTTTGACAGCACTGGGCCTGTACTCGCTGGAGTTTAGAAGGATGAGGGGGAACGTCATTGAAACTTACCGAATAGCGAAAGGCCTGGATAGAGTGCATGTGGAGAGGATGTTTCCTCTAGTGGGAGAGTCTAGGACCAGAGGTCGCAGCCTCAGAATTAAAGGATGTTCGTTTAGGAAAGAGATGAGGAGGAATTCTTTTAGACAGAGGGTGGTGAATCTGTGGAACTCTTTGCCACAGACGGCGGTGGAGGCCAAGTCAATGGATATTTTTAAGGCAGAAATAGATCGATTCTTGATTAGTGTGGGTGTCTGGTGTTATGGGGAGAAGGCAGGAGAATGGGGTTAGGAGGGAGAGATAGATCAGCCATGATTAAATGGTGGAGTAGACTTGATGGGCCGAATGGCCTAATTCTTCTATCATTTATGAACACGTGAACTTAATGAAGAGCCTGGAGTAATCTCTGATAACCATCTTCATTATCTATGATACCACCTATGATATCAATCACTTTAGCATCATCTGCAAATGTACTAATCTCTCCTTGTACATTTTCACCCAAGAGGCAGAGACTGAAACTCTCATCGCAGAGATTCGTCGAGCTGTGGAGCACAGAAACAGGCCCTTCAGCCCACTTTCTGCATGCGGACCAAATTGGTATAGAGCCATGATTGAATACGGAGTAGACTTGATGGGCCAAATGGCCTAATTCTACACCTATAGAAACATAGAAAATAGGTTCAGGAGTAGGCCATTCGGCCCTTCTAGCCTGCACCGCCATTCAATATGACCATGGCTGATCATCCAACTCAGTATCCTGTACCTGCCTTCTCTCCATACCCCCTGATCCCTTTAGCCACAAGGGCCACATCTAACTCCCTCTTAAATATAGCCAATGAACTGTGGCCTCAACTACATTCTGTGGCAGAGAATTCCAGAGATTCACCACTCTCTGTGTGAAAAATGTTTTACTCATCTCGGTCCTAAAAGATTTCCCCCTTATCTTTAAACTGTGACCCCTTGTTCTGGACTTCCCCAACCTCGGGAACAATCTTCCTGCATCTAGCCTGTCCAACCCCTTAAGAATTTTGTAAGTTTCTATGAGATCCCCCCTCAATCTTCTAAATTGTAGCGAGTACAAGCCGAGTCTATCCAGTCTTTCTTCATATGAAAGTCCTGCCATCCCAGGGCTTGATGGGCCAAATGGCCTAACTCTACACCTATCACTTATGACCATTTGATTTTAGTTCCCAATGGTCCCTCTTCCTTTTCGCTTGCCCCCCCCCCCCCCCCCCCCCCCCCCCCCCCCTCCCCTCCCCCTTTCCCCTCCGCTAACATGTATAGCCTTTCAGCTGACTGGCACACAGCAAAAAGATTTTCATTGTACCTCAGTATACGTGACAATAAACAAAACTGGAACTGAACTGAATTGAACAACGAGAAAGCCATTCAGAAAGCAAACAATGAGTTTCAGCTTCCATTGCAAGAACAATCAGCTACTGAAAGAAAGGCGGGAATGAATGTGGAGGATTTGACTGACTTTTGGTCGCTGTACATCAGTTTAGTGTATTATTGCCATGTGCAATTTACCGTGTTAAATTCACTGCCAGCGACTGCCATAGTCGTAGCAGGTCGCCGGAAAACCGGCGACTGGACTAATGGGCCTGTCCCACTTGGGCGATTTATTTAGGCGACTGCCGGTGACTACGACAATGGAATTCACCGAAGTCGGCGCTGGCGACAACCTACATCACCTGGCGACAACCTACCACAGCACCTACGACAAGCCCACGGTGGCTGACTGTCAGCGAAAAGGTTTGAACATTTCAAAATCCAGCGGCGACCAGAAAGACGCTACAACTCTTTGGGCGACTGAGGAGACGACTCACGGCCGTACAGGCGACACCCCCATCGATCATGTGGTGACAGCCTAGTCGCCTGTAGTCACCGAAAAAATTGCTTTAATGAGACAGGCCCTTTCCAATCAGGTCATACACAGATGATGGATATGAGTGAATGAATGTATGAATGATGAATGTATGAATGATTGATTGAATGAATGAATGAATGAATAAATGATTGAATGAATGAATGAATGATGAATGGATGAATGTATGTATGAATGAATGATTGAATGAATGAATGCATGAATGAATTAATTAATTAATGGATTAATGAATTAATGAATGAATGTAAAACTTTATTGTCATTCAGATATACACCTAGACACAGTGCACCTTGAACGAAATTTTGTTGCATTTTACTCTCCAAAATCAGGTAATAGTTAAAAGTTCTAGGTGCGTCCATTAAAATGCCTCATGTGCATGGTTCTGTAAAATAAATATATATAAAAAGTTTTTAAAAAGTGTCGAAATTTAAAAAGTTATGTATAAGATTGTTAAGGGCTTGGACAAGCTAGAGGCAGGAAACATGTTCCCGATGTTGGGGGAGTCCAGAACCAGGGGCCGCAGTTTTAGAATAAGGGGTAAGCCATTCCTATTAAATCTTTTCCCCTTCACCTTAAGCCTATGTCCTCTGGTCCTCGATTCCCCTACTCTGGGCAAGGGACTCCGTGCATCTACCCGATCTATTCCTCTCATGGGGACCACAGTTTAAGAATAAGGAGTAAGCCATTTAGAAAGGAGATGAGGAAACACTTTTTCGCACAGAGAGTGGTGAGTCTGTGGAATTCTCTGCCCCAGAGGGCGGTGGAGGCAGGTTCTCCGGATGCTTTCAAGAGAGAGCTAGATAGGGCTCTTAAAGATAGGGGATATGGGGAGAAGGCAGGAACGGGGTACTGATTGGGGATGATCAGCCATGATCACATAGAATGGCGGTGCTGGCTCGAAGGGCCAAATGGCCTACTCCTGCACCTATTGTCTATTGTCTATTGTCTATTGTCTTGTGCAAGATAAAGTCCTGTGATGCTCGTTTCATTTCTACAGTTCATTTCTACACACAAACTAATCTTGGCAGCTACACTTGTCCATGCCACTTCATTCCCTGTAAGTCACTGTGTGCAGGGAGAGAATTAACAGAGACATCAAGGATAACTCTTTCACTCAGAGGGTGGCCTGTGTAAGGAATGAACTGCCACAAGAAAGAATAGAAGCAGATACATTGATGTCTTTTCAAACACATTTGGTGGCGCAGTGGTAGAGTTGTTGCCTCACAGCGGCAGGGACTCCGGTTCAATCCCAACTACAGGTGCTGTCCGTCCAAAGTTTGCACGTTCTCCCCGAGACCTGCGTGGGATTTCTCCGGGTGCTCCGGTTTCCTCCAACACTCCAAAGACGTGCAGGCTTTGTAGGTTCATTGGCTTCGATATAATTGTATATTGTCCATAGTGTGTGTGTGTGTTGGATAATGTCAGTGTGCGGGGATCGCTGGTCGGCGAGGACATAGAAACATAGAAATTAGGTGCAGGAGTAGGCCATTCGGCCCTTCGAGCCTGCACCGCCATTCAATATGATCATGGCTGATCATCCAACTCAGTATCCCGTACCTGCCTTCTCTCCATACCCCCTGATCCCCTTAGCCACAAGGGCCACATCTAACTCCCTCTTAAATATAGCCAATGAACTGGCCTCAACTACCCTCTGTGGCAGAGAGTTCCAGAGATTCACCACTCTCTGCGTGAAAAAAGTTCTTCTCATCTCGGTTTTAAAGGATTTTTCCCCTTTATCCTTAAGCTGTGACCCCTTGTCCTGGACTTCCCTAACATCGGGAACAATCTTCCTGCATCTAGCCTGTCCAACCCCTTAAGAATTTTGTAAGTTTCTATAAGATCCCCTCTCAATCTTCTAAATTCTAGAGAGTATAAACCAAGTCTATCCAGTCTTTCTTCATAAGACAGTCCTGACATCCCAGGAATCAGTCTGGTGAACCGTCTCTGCACTCCCTCTATGGCAATAATGTCCTTCCTCAGATTTGGAGACCCAAACTGTACGCAATACTCCAGGTGTGGTCTCACCAAGACCCTGTACAACTGCAGTAGAACCTCTCTGCTCCTATACTCAAATCCTTTTGCAATGAAAGCTAACATACCATTCGCTTTCTTTACTGCCTGCTGCACCTGCATGCCTACCTTCAATAACTGGTGTACCATGACACCCAGGTCTCGCTGCATCTCCCCCTTTCCCAATCGGCCACCATTTAGATAATAGTCTGCTTTCCTGTTTTTGCCACCAAAATGGATAACCTCACATTTATCCACATTATACTGCATCTGCCAAACATTTGCCCACTCACCCAGCCTATCCAAGTCACCCTGCAGTCTCCTAGCATCCTCCTCACAGCTAACACTGCCCCCCAGCTTAGTGTCATCCGCAAACTTGGAGATATTGCCTTCAATTCCCTCATCCAGATCATTAATATATATTGTAAATAGCTGGGGTCCCAGTACTGAGCCTTGGGGTACCCCACTAGTCACTGCCTGCCATTGTGAAAAGGACCCGTTTACTCCTACTCTTTGCTTCCTGTTTGCCAGCCAGTTCTCTATCCACATCAATACTGAACCCCCAATGCCTTGTGCTTTAAGTTTGTATACTAATTTCTTATGTGGGACCTTGTCGAAAGCCTTCTGGGAGTCCAGATACACCACATCCACTGGTTCTCCCCTATCCACGCTACTAGTTACATCCTCGAAAAATTCTACAAGATTCGTCAGACATGATTTGCCTTTCGTAAATCCATGCTGACTTTGTCCAATGATTTCACCACTTTTCAAATGTGCTGCTATCCCATCTTTAATAACTGACTCTAGCAGTTTCCCCACTACCGATGTTAGACTAACTGGTCTATAATTCCCCATTTTCTCTCTCCCTCCCTTCTTAAAAAGTGGGGTTACGTTTGCTACCCGCCAATCTTCAGGAACTACTCCAGAATCTAAAGAGTTTTGAAAGATTATTACTAATGCATCCACTATTTCTGGAGCTACTTCCTTAAGTACTCTGGGATGCAGCCTATCTGGCCCTGGGGATTTATCGGCCTTTAATCCATTCAATTTACCCAACACCACTTCCCGGCTAACCTGGATTTCACTCAATTCCTCCAACTCCTTTGACCCGCGGTCCCCTGCTATTTCCGGCAAATTATTTATGTCTTCCTTAGTGAAGACGGAACCAAAGTAGTTATTCAATTGGTCCGCCATATCCTTGTTCCCCATGATCAACTCCCCTGTTTCTGACTGCAAGGGACCTACATTTGTTTTAACTAATCTCTTTCTTTTCACATATCTATAAAAACTTTTGCAGTCAGTTTTTATGTTCCCTGCCAGTTTTCTTTCATAATCTATTTTTCCTTTCCTAATTAAGCCCTTTGTCCTCCTCTGCTGGTCTTTGAATTTCTCCCAGTCCTCCGGTATGCTGCTTTTTCTGGCTAATTTGTACGCATCATCCTTCGCTTTGATACTATCCCTGATTTCCCTTGTTATCCATGGATGTACTACCTTCCCTGATTTATTCTTTTGCCAAACTGGGATGAACAATTTTTGTAGTTCATCCATGCAGTCTTTAAATGTCTTCCATTGCATATCCACCGTCAACCCTTTTAGAATTAATTGCCAGTCAATCTTGGCCAATTCACGTCTCATACCCTCAAAGTTACCTTTCTTTAAGTTCAGAACCATTGTTTCTGAATTAACAATGTCATTCTCCATCCTAATGAAGAACTCAACCATATTATGGTCACTCTTGCCCAAGGGGGCAGGTACAACAAGATTGCTAACTAACCCTTCCTCATTACTCAATATCCAGTCTAAAATAGCCTGCTCTCTCGTTGACACGGTGGGCCGAAGGGCCTGTTTCCGTGCTAGACTCCCCCACTAGTGAAAACATCCTCTCTGCATCCACTCTATCCAAGTCTTTCAGTTGCTGGGCAAGTCGGCTGAAGAATAGTTATAGCCCTGTCCCACTGTACGAGTTCATTACAGAGTTCTTCCGAGTTTCCCCTGATTCGAATCCGGAGATTTACGGTAATGGCCGCTCGTAGGTACTCGGGGCTGTCGTGGACATTTTTCAACATGTCGAAAAATCGTCACGAGTCTTCCCGAGCTTACTGCGTTTTCCGAGTACCTGCCGTCAGCGTTACGAGCCGCTAAGAGACGTCCCGAGCTCCGACGTACCCGCTACATACATTCTACCTCGATACCATCGTACCTCGGTGACTGCCCCCCCCCCCACCCCCCCCCCCCCCCCCCCCCCCCCCCCCCCCCCCCACCCCGGACACTTATTATTTTTTTTATTCAAATCGTTTGCTATGTCGCTCTTCAAAGGAGATGCTAAATGCATTTCGTTGTCTCTGTACTGTACACTGACAATGACAATTAAAATTGAATCTGAATCTGAATCTGAATCTACATACTTACCACGAGTTAGATTTTTTTCTAAACGCGGGAGAGCTTTTGAATGAACTCGTACAGTGGGATATGGCTTTAATGGTCAATGGAGTTAAATGCAGAGAGGTGTTGAGGTGTTCAGGTTTTTTATAAGAAGGATGTCGTTAAGCTGTATCGAGTGCAGAGAAGATTTACAAGGATGTTGCCTGGTCTTGAAGGGAGAGGATGAGCTGACCAGGCCTTTATTCTTTGGAGCGCAGGAAGTATGTAAAATCATGAGGGCAGTAGATAGGGTGAATGCACTGAGTCTTTCAGACAATAGACAATAGACAATAGGTGCAGGAGTCGGCCATTCGGCCCTTTGAGCCAGCACCACCATTCAATGTGATCATGGCTGATCATCCCCAATCAGTACCCCGTTCCTGCCTTCTCCCCATATCCCCTGACTCCGCTATCTTTAAGAGCCCTATCTAGCTCTCTCATGAAAGCATCCAGAGAACCTGCCTCCACCACCCTCTGAGGCAGAGAATTCCACACTCACAACTCTCTGTGTGGAAAAGTGTTTCCTCATCTCCGTTTTAAATGGCTTACCCCTTATTTTACAGTAGAGGCACCAGAGAACATTGGTTTAAGGTGAGAAAGGCAAGATTTAATACAAAACTGAGGGGTAACGTTTTCACTCAGAGGGTCGTGGGCAAATGGATGGAGCTGCCAGAGGTGGTAGTTGAGGCAGGGAATATAACAGCAGGTAAAAGACACTTAGACGAGTGCATGGATAGGTAAGGTTCAGAGATATCTGAGCCACATGCTCGCAGGTGGGTCCTAATTTGAGTAAGGACATTCTTGCTATTGAGGGAGTGCAGCGTAGGTTTACAAGGTTAATTCCCGTGATGGCGGGACTGTCATATGCTGAGAGAATGGAGCAGCTGGGCTTGTACACTCTGGAGTTTAGAAGGATGAGAGGGTATCTCATTGAAACATATAAGATTGTTAAGGGTTTGGACACGCTAGAGGCAGGAAACATGTTCCCGATGTTGTGGGAGTCCAGAACCAGGGGCCACACAGTTTAAGAATAAGGAGTAAGCCATTTAGAACGGAGACGAGGAAACACTTTTTCTCACAGAGAGTGGTGAGTCTGTGGAATTCTCTGCCTCAGAGGGCGGTGGAGGCCGGTTCGCTGGATGCTTTCAAGAGAGAGCTAGATAAGGCTCTTAAAAATAGCAGAGTCAGGGATATGGGGAGAAGGCAGGAACGGGATACTGATTGGGGATGATCAGCCATGATCACATTGAATGGCGGTGCTGGCTCGAAAAGCCGAATGGACTCCTCCTGCGCCTATTGTCTATTGTCTATTGTCTATTGTGTAGATTGAGCATCCTGGTCGGCTTGGAGGACTTGGGCTGAAGGGCCTGTTGCCGTGCTGCACGACTCTATCACTAGATAGAATAAGATGCTGGGACTATGGAACAAGACTGAGACAAGCATTAGCAAGAAGTTGGCCAGATGTCAGGAAGTATTTTTAAAGAGAGTTATCATCCTCTGGAACAAATGATCAAAGTCAATGATGAAATTGGATTCCCTGAAGACTTCACAGCGTAATCCAGATGGCTCTTAAAAGAGAAAAATGTTTATAGCTATTTCTGATGAGGGAGATGGTATCTTGTCTTTTTAGTTTAGTTTAGAGATACAGCGCGGAAACAGTCCCTTCGGCCCATTGAATCTGTGCCGACCAATGACACTAATGCTATGCTGCACACTAGGGATAATTTGCACATTTACCAAAGCCAATCACCACACCCAATCACCATGTACACTGGCACTAGCGTGGCAGATGCAGTATAATATAGATAAATGTGAGGTTATCCACTTTGGCGGCAAAAACAAGGGGGCAGATTATTATCTCAATGGGGTTAGCTTAGGTAAGGGGGAGGTGCAGCGAGACCTGGGTGTCCTTGTACACAGGTCACTGAAAGTTGGCGTGCAGGTACAGCAGGCCAGTGAAGAAAGCTAATGGAATGTTGGCCTTCATAACAAGAGGATTTCGGTATAGGAGTAAAGAGGTTCTTCTGCAGTTGTAAAGGGCTCTGGTAAGACCACATCTGGAGTATTGTGTACAGTTTTGGTCTCCTAATTTGAGGAAGGACATCCTTGTGATTGAGGCAGTGCAGCGTAGGTTCACGAGATTGATCCCTGGGATGGCGGGACTGTCATATGAGGAAAGATTGAAAAGACTAGGCTTGTATTCACTGGAGTTTAGAAGGATGAGGGGGACTCTTATAGAAACATATACAATTATAAAAGGACTGGACAAGCTAGATGCAGGAATAATATTCCCAATGTTGGGTGAGTCTAACATTGGGCAGTTGTACAGGGTCTTGGTGAGACCACACCTGGAGTATTGCGTACAGTTTTGGTCTCCAAATCTGAGGAAGGACATTATTGCCATAGAGGGAGTGCAGAGAAGGTTCACCAGGCTGATTCCTGGGATGTCAGGACTGTCTTATGAAGAAAGACTGGATAGACTTGGTTTATACTCTCTAGAATTTAGGAGATTGAGAGGGGATCTTATAGAAACTTACAAAATTCTTAGGGGGTTGGACAGGCTAGATGCAGGAAGATTGTTCCCGATGTTGTTCCCGATGTTGGGGAAGTCCAGGACAAGGGAGTCACAGCTTAAGGATAAGGGGGAAATCCTTTAAAACCGGAGATGAGAAAAACTTTTTTCACACAGAGAGTGGTGAATCTCTGCAACTCTCTGCCACAGAGGGTAGTTGAGGCCAGTTCATTGGCTATATTTAAGAGGGAGTTAGATGTGACCCTTGTGGCTAAGGGGATCAGGGGGTATGGAGAGAAGGCAAGTACGGGATACTGAGTTGGATGATCAGCCATGATCATATTGAATGGCGGTGCAGGGTCGAAGGGCCGAATGGCCTAATCCTGCACCTAATTTCTATGTTTCAATGTCTATGTTTCTAGAACCAGGGGCCACAGTCTTAGAATAAAGGGGAGGTCATTTTAGACTGAGGTGAGAAAAAACTTTTTCACCCAGAGAGTTGTGAATTTGTGGAATTCCCTGCCACAGAGGGCAGTGGAGGCCAAATCAATGGATGGGTTTAAGAGAGAGTTAGATAGAGCTCTAGGGGCTAGTGGAGTCAAGGGATATGGGGAGAAGGCAGGCACGGGTCATTGATCGGGGACAATCAGCCATGATCACAATGAATGGTGGTGCTGGCTCGAAGGGCCGAATGGCCTCCTCCTGCACCTATTTTCTATGTTTCTATGTCACCGACCCACACACACTAGGGGCAATTTTACCACTTATCGAAGCCAATTAACCTAACAAACCTGCGTGCATTTGCAGTATGGGAGGAAACAGGAGCATTCGGAGAAAACCCATGCTGATCGCGGGGACAAACTCTGCACAGACAGCATCTGTGGTCAGGATCGAACCCGGCCCTCTGACACTGGAAGTCAGCAACTCTACCGCTGCAAGTCAGGAATTGTGCAACTTGGGTCTGAGGGTGAAGAGACTAGTGTTCTAAGTATAAAACAATCTTACAGCACAATCACGTACCCTTCCAACCCATCTCATTCATGGGGGCCCAGTGGAGCATAGGAAACATAGAAATTAGGTGCAGGAGTAGGCCATTCGGCCCTTCGAGCCAGCACCGCCATTCAATATGATCATGGCTGATCATCCAACTCAGTATCCCGTACCTGCCTTCTCTCCATACCCTCTGATCCCCTTGGCCACAAGGGCCACATCTAACTCCCTCTTAAATATAGCCAATGAACTGGCCTCAACTACCCTCTGTGGCAGAGAGTTCCAGAGATTCACCACTCTCTGTGTGAAAAAAGTTCTCCTCATCTCGGTTTTAAAGGATTTCCCCCTTATCCTTAAGCTGTGACCCCTTGTCCTGGACTTCCCCATCATCGGGAACAATCTTCCTGCATCTAGCCTGTCCAACCCCTTAAGAATTTTGTAAGTTTCTATGAGACTTACAAAAGCTGCCACCTCGCGGCTTCAGAGACCAGGTGCTTGATCCTGACCACGCGTGCTGCCCGTGAGGAGTTTGCACGTTCCTCCCTGTGACCGCGTGGGTTTCCTCTAGGTGCTCTGGTTTCCTCCCACATCCCAAAGACGTGCGGATATGCAAGTTAATTGGCCCTCTGTAAATTGTCCCTAGTGTAGCAATGTTACAACATTTTGAGATTTCAAAAAAAATCAAGTTTGCAATTTATCCCCTCAGATAAAGCATAAAACGAAGTTTAATTTGATACCTAATTCACTTTCAGATCTTCAATATTAAAAAAGTTATGGCCATTTTCATACTCGCAAATTAGCATCTTGTTTCCTTTTGCTTTTCCATTGACTTAACACAAAAGCTGTGATCGTGGACAGTCAAAAGCTCATAACTTTCTTAAAAAATAAGAGAACTGAATGAAATTTTCAGTTATTACAGATTGAAGCATTCTGAAACAAATATGAAACATCTTACTTGGATGACCTGAAATTAAAGCATATAACTAGTTAGTTACCTAAATTGTAGCTAATTACAAAATTAAATTACTAGATCTAAACATCTAGGCGTTGACGGCATTAGAAGCAGATTTTTAATTTATTCCAGCGCTGAGATTGTCCCGCGGTTTAAAAAAATGTCACAGAACGGCAGTTGGAACAATTCTTCAGCATTAGCTAGCGGCCCGAGTAAATATATCTCGGCCCAGGTGAAAATGCTAACCCACCCCCCCCCCAAAGGCACAAAGTCACGCATGGTGAAAACTCGCTGAAGGTAAGTAACTTGGTTTTAGGTGATTGAGGGGGGATCTTATAGAAACTTACAAAATTCTTAAGGGGTTGGACAGGCTAGATGCAGGAAGATTGCTCCCGATGTTGGGGAAGTCCAGGACTAGGGGTCACAGTTTAAGGATAAAGGGGAAATCTTTTAGGACCGAGATGAGAAAGAACTTTTTTCACACAGAGAGTGGTGAATCTCTGGAATCTCTCTGCCGCAGAGGGTAGTTGAGGCCAGTTCATTGGCTATATTTAAGAGGGAGTTAGATGTGGCCCTTGTGGCTAAGGGGACCAGAGGGTATGGAGAGAAGGCAGGTACGGGATACTGAGTTGGATGATCAGCCATGATCATATTGAATGGCGGTGCAGGCTCGAAGGGCCGAATGGCCTACTCCTGCACCTAATTTCTATGTTTCTATGTTTCTATGTAACATAACTACCTAGTGTGTAGGGAGTGGATGCGAAAGTGGGATAGCATAGAACTAGCATGAACTGGTGATCATTGGTTGGGGTAGACTTGGTGGGCCGAAAGGCCTGTATTTTTTAATTCAATTCAATTGATTGATGGAATGGTGGCACGGTGGCGCAGTGGACGAGTCGCTGCCTCACAGCACCAGAGACCCGGGTTCCATCATGGATACGGGTGCTGTCTGTATGGAGTTTGTGCGTTCTCCCCGTGACAGTTTCTTCCCATCAGCCATTAGGCTATTAAACGTTACAACCCCCAAATAAGCTCTGAACTACATAGACTATTATTATTATTGCACTATTATTGTTTGTTTGTTTTTTTATGTATGCGTGTGCTTGTGTATATATAAGAGTGTGTAGAGATATATGAGTGTGCGTATGTATGTATACAGTGTATTTAATACAAATCTATGTGTTTCTGAGTATGTGTATATATGCATACAATTAACTTTTTTTCTCGTTTACATGTTCTGTTGTGCTGCTGCAGGTAAGAGTTTCATTGTTCGATCTGAGACATCTGTGTACTTATAAATCTCTCGTCTTGTGTGTGTGTGTGTGTGTCAGTATGTGTATGTGTGTTTTTGTATCTTCGTCAAAATGCTACGTGGTAGCGCTGAAATTATTCCAGATTCTTACTCACATTTTTCCGGTTGACGCGATAAGCATCCCTTCAGATTTGATGTCCTATTTCACAAGTTATTGATGATTAAAGTTTCTTTTTTTAAAACCTACTTTGAAAATAATAACGGCTTCTGAGAGAGACAATCTTCCAGCAGCTTCCAGTGATGATGTCACAATGCCATCTCACAGTCCGCCAATCACAATGGAATCTCATTTGCATAGGCGGCCGGGTCCAACAATGACATCACAGTGGGACCTGCCCGTGAAGTCTTCCAGCAAATGCAGTCTTGGCTTAGAGTCTTCAAGCCCACACGGCAGCAGAAGCTTGGAGGAGAATGCTGCGCACCGCCATCGAGGGAGCGAGAGAGAGAGAGGGAGGTTGGGCAAGGGAGAGAGAGGGAGAGAGAGAGAGAGAGAGAGAGAGAGAGAGAGAGAGAGAGAGAGAGAGAGAGAGAGAGAGAGAGAGAGAGAGAGAGAGAGAGAGAGAGAAACAGAGACAGAGACAGAGACAGAGAGCGTGAGTTGTGTTGGGGGAACTTGTACAGGGTCTTGGTGAGACCCACACCTGGAGTATTGCGTACAGTTTTGGTCTCCAAATCTGAGGAAGGACATTATTGCCATAGAGGGAGTGCAGAGACGGTTCACCAGACTGATTCCTGGGATGTCAGGACTGTCTTATGAAGAAAGACTGGATAGACTTGGTTTATACTCTCTAGAATTTAGGAGATTGAGAGGGGATCTTATAGAAACTTACAAATTCTTAAGGGGGTTGGACAGGCCCGATGCAGGAAGATTGTTCCCGATGTTGAGGAAGTCCAGGACAAGGGGTCACAGCTTAAGGATAAGGGGAAATCCTTTAAAACCGAGATGAGAAGAACTTTTTTCACGCAGAGAGTGGTGAATCCCTGGAACTCTCTGCCACAGAGGGTAGTTGAGGCCAGTTCATTGGCTATATTTAAGAGGGAGTTAGATGTGGCCCTTGTGGCCAAGGGGATCAGGGGGTATGGAGAGAAGGCAGGTACGGGATACTGAGTTGGATGATCAGCCATGATCATATTGAATGGCGGTGCAGGCTCGAAGGGCCGAATGGCCTACTCCTGCACCTAATTTCTATGTTTCTATGTTTCTATGAACTGGTGAGTGGTGGAATATTGCATGAGGGTTGCCAACGGTAGCGGCAGCAGGAGCTTGAAAGAGAATGCTGCGCGCCACCATCTTCATTGTGACTGGGCCACACAGGGGGGGGGGGGGGGGGGGTGTGTGTTACGGGGGGAGGGGTCAAGTCAAAAGTCGAGTCTATTCATTGACTAAAAGATTGATTGGCATTTTACAGAACTTTCCTCCAATGCCGCCCGCAACCCCTCCCCCACATGTCTGGTCCACACTGCCGCCTCTCGTCCCCCCACCACCACAACCTCCCATTTACCCCCCCCCCCCCCCCCGGACAATGGATTATGTCAGAGGTTGCAGGGAGACCTGATAGAAGTATCTAAAATCATGAAAGGCATACATAGGGTAGGTATATCTATCTTTCCCTCCCCACCACACACAGAGAAGAGAAAAGCTTGGAGAGGATGTTTCCACTAGTGGGAGAGTCTAGAACCAGAGGTCACAGCCTCAGAATTAAAGGACGTTCTTTTAGCAAGGAGATGAGGGGAAATTTCTGAAGTCAGACGTGGTGAATCTGTGGAATCGATATCCACACAAGGCTGTGGAGGCCAAGTCAGTGGATATTTTTAAGGCAGAGATAGGTGGATTTTTGATTAGTGCAGGTGGCAGAGGTTATGGGGAGAAGGCAGGAGAATGGGGTTAGGAGGGAGAGATAGATCAGCCATGATTGAATGGCTGAATAGACTTGATGGGCCAAATGGCCTAATTCTACTCCGATCAATTATGACCTTATGACCTCATAATCCCTGACACCCGTACTAATCAAGACTTTCTCTGTCTTTGCCTTAAAAATATCCATTGACTTGGCAATGGATTCCGCCACATTCCTCCTCAGCCTTGTGTGGCAGAGAATCCCACAGATTCACCACCCTCCGACAAAAGTAATCCCTCCTCATCTCCTTCCTAAAGGAGCGTCCTTTAATTCCGAGGCTGTGACCTCTGCATGCGGAGCAAAACCACCAGACTCAAAAAAAGCTTTTTACCTCAGGCCATCAGATTACTCAACACACTCAAGAAATTTCCATGAACATTTAACTTTAACTCAATGTCTGCAGTATGCTATTTGCACTTTTCTATATTGCACCTTTATTATTGCACTTTAATAACACACCTCAAAATGTTACTACATTCTGGCACACTGTGAATATTTTAAATAATGTTTATTGTCTATCTTATTGGTATATTGTCTGTCTGTGTTATAAATATTACTTGCACATTTGGAGTATGGCAGAACGCAATTTCAATCCAATTTATTTGAATTGACAATAAAGTTTACTTTGAACTTTGGTCCTAGACTACCCCGCTGGTGGAAACATCCTCTCCACATCCACTCTAGGCAGTAAGTTTCAATGAGGTCCCCCACCAAACCCCCCCTCCCCCCCAAAAAAGCGTGTACGGGCCCAGTGCCAACAAACGCTCATCAAACGTTAACCCATTCATTCCTGACATCATTCCGATCTGCAACAAGACACTTGAGAAGATTTGTAAACATTTATAAACTATTTATTCATCGTTAAATGTAGAATATAGCAATTACACTGATGGAAATAATCGATTGAAGCAAAACCATTGAATTTCTACCGCAGCGTTAAGAGGTGTACAAAATCATTTTAATACGTTTACCACTCACATAGGCACAGTCTATTCACCCTTTGGCATAGCTTCTGCCACTAGCCATTATAGAATTTGCACACACAGTTTTCCCGTAATGTTTTACACGTGAACTGTAAGGTATCTCTCTTGTTATATTTGCAGATAACAGGCTAATCATAGCTTACACTCAGCTTGGCGCTACAAGCCAGATGGGTTGTTTCCGAGCAATGATTGCCTTGATGCCGAGATTAGGGTCTCAGTTCCAGAGAATGAAACATTTTATCATCGAGTATGAAAATCAAACACTCACAGGTCAGGATACACCATAGACAACACACAAAGGCTACATTCCTCCAAGATTCCCTAGATATTGTGTGGATTATGTTAGCCAAGGATTAAAAATCCCTTATCCTGCATCTATACACTGTAAATGGATTGACTGTAATCATGTATTGTCTTTCCGCTGACTGGTTAGCATGCTACAAAAGCTTTTCACTGTACCTTGATGCACGTGACAATAAACTAAACTGGACTATAACGAAATTCCGCCTGTCGCACGAATAAATATTCTTTTCCGCTCTATCTAACTCTCTTTTGAAAGCATCCAGAGAACCACAGAAGCAGAGAATTCCAAGCATCCACCACCCTCTGAGGCAGGGACTTCCCCACACACACACACACGATACAATTTAGTATCGCAATCGTAATTAAATTCATTACTTTTGATACCAAAAAAAAAGATACATCCTGCATCAGTTTGATACTCTAGAGCAGTGGTTCCCAACGTGGGGCGTACGCCCCACAGGGGGGCAATTTGATTTTTAAGGGGGGCAATTGAGCGTGACTGAGGAGGTCTGGGTCCAAATTTTCGATTTTTATTTTTTGGGATTTTCCATCAGGTAAACATATGTAGTTTATGTTTCAGATGTTATTTTGAGTAAATAATTTTTTTGGGTAAAAAAGGTCTTTATTGTGTAGTTATTACATAATCACCGCGCCATCGCTCTTCATGCACGTCGCACGAAGCGCGCGAGGTCATGGGAGAACCTTATTTATTGAATTGGATTTAGAAATGCGATTCAAAGAGCTTTTGCTAAGTTACCCTTATAATATCTATTTCCTCCGTTTTCTCTCAAGGGAAAGCAATGGGGGGGGCATCAGGATTTTAGAGGTGATTAGGTGGGGCATGGCCAAAAAAAGGTTGGGAACCACTGCTCTAGAGGTGCAAAGTGGCTTGTACGTTCGTCAGAAGCGACACTTTCCAATGTCTTTTGAACGCCCAGTCCGAAGGAAATTACAAATAGTGGTGAACCCTGCCCGGCCCATCACCAGCTCTGATCTCTCCACCATCGAAGGGATCTGCAGGAGTCGCCGCCTCGAAAAGGCAGCCAGCATCATCGGAGACCCACACCACCCTGGCCACGCTTTCATTTCACCCCTGCCAGCGGGAAGGAAGTATACAGGAGCCTGAAAACCGTGACCACCAGGTTCAAGGACGGCTTCTTCCCAACAACCATCAGACTTTGGAGATACAGCATGGAAACAGGCCATCGAGTCCACACCGACCATCGATCCCCGAACACTAGCACTATCCTACATACTAATGACAATCTACAATGACATACCGTAGCCAATTAGCCTTCAAACCTGTACGTCCTTGGAATGCGGGAGGAAACCGGAGCACCCGGAGAAAACCCACGTGGTCACAGGGAGAACGTACAAACTCCATACAGACAGCACCTATGGTCAGGATCGAACCCGGGACCCAGGCGGTGTGAGGCAACATCTCTACCGCTGCACCACTGTGCAGTCCCTTGAACATGCCTTTAGACAATGGACTGCCTTTAGACATGGTGCAGTTTGCAGAAACTACATGTGTGTATTGTGTACACAGGCCCGATGTGCTGCTGCAATTAAGAATGTCTGTGTTCCATTGTCGGTACATGCGACAATTGTACCATGACAAGTAGAAACATAGAAACATAGAAATTAGGTGCAGGAGTAGGCCATTCGGCCCTTCGAGCCTGCACCGCCATTCAATATGATCATGGCAGATCATCCAACTCAGTATCCCGTACCTGCCTTCTCTCCATACCTCCTGATCCCCTTAGCCACAAGGGCCACATCTAACTCCCTCTTAAATATAGCCAATGAACTGGCCTCAACTACCCTCTGCGGCAGAGAGTTCCAGAGATTCACCACTCTCTGTGTGAAAAAAAGTTCTTCTCATCTCGGTTTTAAAGGATTCCCCCCTTATCCTTAAGCTGTGACCCCTTGTCCTGGAAGTACATGGAGAGGACAGGTTTGGGGGGATGTGTTGCCAAACTCAGGCAGGTGGGACTGGTGTAACTGGGACATGTTGGCTGGCGTGGGCAAGTTGACTGTAAATGGCGGTGCTCGCTCGTAGGGCCGAATGGCCTCCTCCTGCACCTATTTTCTATTTTCTATAAATGTGGGAGAGAATTTTATCTTGAGAATTTTAAGAATCGCAGTGAATTCGTACAAGTTGACCTGCCCACAAGAAAAGTGCTGGTAACTCTTTTAGAACTAGATGATTTCAATTTTATTTTTAATATGTTTTATTATTTATTTATAATTTTTTTTTTTTTTTAATGATTTTTTTTTATGATACTGCCTGTAAGGGAAATTCATTTCGTTGTCTCAAATTGAGACAATGACAATAAATTTGAATACAATACAATACAATGATGGGTGTGAATCATTAGGAATTAGGCACATTCCCTTTCCTTCTTGCTTAGCCTTACCTTCTTTAGATTCCTAACTTATTTTCTTTTTCTTTTCTTAAGGGCCCCCTTTTCTGTGGGGCCTTTTTTTTTCTCCTTTCCATTTCACATTCTCAAGCACGCAGTCTACTTATCCAGTATCATTCACTTAACGCCAACTACTGCGGACTACACTCCACTACTATCCATCTCTTTTCCTCTTTCCCTTTTTTCTTTTCTCTTTTTCTATTATAGGTTAAAGTTAAAAAAAAAAGGAAGTTGCACAATAAATGGAGTATGTTGCATTTTATAGAAACATAGAAAATAGGTGCAGGAGTGGGCCATTTGTCCCTTCGAGCCTGCACCGCCATTCAATATGATCATGGCTGATCATCCAACTCAGTATCCTGTATCCAGAGCCTTCTCTCCATACCCCCTGATCCCTTTAGCCACAAGGGCCACATCTAACTCCCTCTTAAATATATCCAATGAACTGTGGCCTCAACTACCTTCTGTGGCAGAGAATTCCACAGATTCACCACTCTCTGTGTAAAATATGTTTTTCTCATCTCAGTCCTAAAAAAATGTCCCCCTTATCCTTAAACTGTGACCCCTTGTTCTGGACTTCCCCAACATCGGGAACAATCTTCCTGCATCTAGCCTGTCCACCCCCTTAAGAATTTTGTACGTTTCTATAAGATCCCCCCTCAATCTTCTAAATTCTAGCGAGTACAAGCCGAGTCTATCCAGTCTTTCGTCATATGAAAGTCCTGCCATCCCAGGAATCAGTCTGGTGAACCTTCTCTGTACTCCCTCTATTGCATCATATGATTAAGATGTATGTACATTGCTTCTAATAAAATAAAAAAATAAAAAGAAAAGTGCTGAGGAAACAAGTCAAGAGTGGTTAAATGTCATAGCCATATGGGTACATGCTTGGATAGAACTAATGTACGGGTGATTGCTGGTCACCACGGTGGGCCGAAAGGGCAGTTTCCACGCTGTATCTCTAAAGAAAACATGGAGAGGCAACGTTTCAGGTTGGGCCATTCTTTCAGAGTGATTGGAGCTTTCTCACCCCCCACTACAATCCCGACCCAAAACGTCATCAATTCATGTTCGACAAAGGCACTGTTCCTGTGCTGTGTTCCAGGACAGTGCTGCTTTCCCTCAGTGAAGGATGGGAGACGTATTTTTATACTGCAGTGTCTGGGGAGAGGATTCAAATTCGACCACTTGGAGATAGAATCATAGAGTGATACAGTGTGGAAACAGGCCCTTCGGTCCAACTTACACCCACCGACCAACAATGTCCCATCAACACTAGTCCCACCTGCCTGCATTTGGTCTAACTCCATACAAAACCTGTCCTATTCATGTACCTGTCTAATGTCCCTGTCCCACTTAGGAAACCTGAACGGAAACCTCTGGAGACTTTGTGCCCCACCCAAGGTTTCCTTGCGGTTGCCAGAGGTTCCCGGAGGTTTTTCTCAGTCTCCCTACCTGCTTCCACTACCTGCAACCTCCGGCAACCACCTGCAACCTCTGGGAACCGCACGGAAACCTTGGGTGGGGCGCAAAGTCTTCAGAGGTTTCTGTTTAGGTTTCCTAAGTGGGACAGGGGCATAACTGTTTCTTAAACATTGGGATAGTCCCTGCCTCAACTGCCTCCTCCTGCAGCTCGTTCCATACACCCACCACCCTTTGTGTGAGAAAGCTACCCCTCAGGTTCCTATTAAATCTTTTCCCACTTCACCTTGAGACTATGTCCTCTGGTCCTCGACTCCCCTACTCTGGGCAAGAGACTCCATGCATCTACCCAATCTATTGCTGTCATGGGGACACCAGTTTAAGAATAAGGAGTAAGCCATTTAGAAAAGGAGACGAGGAAACACTTTTTCTCACAGAGAGTAGTGAGTCTGTGGAATTCTCTGCCTCAGAGGACGGTGGAGGCAGGTTCTCTGGATACACACAAGAGAGAGCTAGATAGGGCTCTTAAGGATAGCGGAGTCAGGGGATATGGGGAGAAGGCAGGAACGGGGTACTAATTGGGGATGATCAGCCATGATCCCATTGAAAGGCGGTGCTGGCTCGAAGGGCCGAATGGCCAACTCCTGCACCTATTGTCTATTGTCTATTGCCTATGATTTTGTACACCTCTATAAGATCTCCCCTCATCCTCCTGCGCTCCAAGGAATAGAGAGAGTCCCAGCCTACTCAACCTCCCCCTATAGCTCAGACCCTCTAGTCCTCTATTCCCCTACTCTGGAGGAGGATGGAGGACGAGTGTGGAGGAGAGTACTGAGTTGAGAAGGAGGGATTTGAGAAAATGATGAACATTTTTGTGCTCATCTTGGATTCCGTGCTGAAGCCTCCTTCGTTTTCCATTTATCTCTGTCGGGCATTGTTTGATGTTCGACTTGAAGCTTTCAAATTCATAACTGATTGAAGTGAGAGGTCAAAGAGATTTGCACCACAACAAATAGCATCTCTGATGAGAGACAGGAGGAATAATCAAGATGCTACTCTATCTAATTATGTTGGCCAGCGTGCAATACATGTTCTGAGCAGTTTGGTTCAGTTCAGTTTAGTTTAGAAACATAGAAACATCGATAGGTAGAAAATAGGTGCAGGAGGAGGCCATTCGGCCCTACGAACCAGCAACGCCATTCATAGAAACATAGAAACATAGAAAATAGCTGCAGGAGTAGGTCATTCGCCCTTCGAGCCTGCACGGCCATTCAATATGATCATGGCTGATCATCCAACACAGTATCCTGTACCTGCCTTCTCTCCATACCCCCTGATCCCTTTAGCCACAAGGGCCACATCCAATTCCCTCTTAACTATAGCCAATGAACTGGCCTCAACTACCTTCTGTGGCAGAGAATTCCAGACATTCACCACTCTCTGTGTGAAAAATGTTTTTCTCATCTCAGTCCTAAAAGATTTTCCACTTATCCTTAAACTGTGACCACTTGTTCAATAGACAATAGACAATAGACAATAGACAATAGACAATAGGTGCAGGAGTAGGCCATTTGGCCCTTCGAGCCAGCGCCGCCATTCAATGTGATCATGGCTGATCATCCCCAATCAGTACCCCGTTCCTGCCTTCTCCCCATATCCCCTGACTCCGCTATTGGCTATGTTGTACAGGACCCGGCATGGACTCGGTGTATCCACGCTGTATCTCTAAAGTCTAAAGCCCAATATACTGATCTTCCCTTCTTCCACCTGATCCATATCCCTCTATTCCCTGCACGTCCATGTACCTATCTAAAAGCCTCATAAATAACATTATTTTAGTCTAGTACAGTTCAGTTTAGTTTTGTTTGTTATTATTGACACATATACCAAGGTACAGTGAAAAGCTTTTGTTGCGCGCTAACCAGTCAGTAGAAAGACAATACATGATTACAATCGAGCCGCCCACAGTGTACAGATACATGATGGAAGGGAATAATGTTCAGTGTAAAGAAAGTCCAGTAAAGTCCGTTTAAAGATAGACAATAAACAATAAACAATAGCTGCAGGAGTAGGCCATTCGGCCCTTCGACCCATTCGGCCATGACTGATCATCCCCAATCAGTACCCCGTTCCTGCCTTCTCCCCATATCCACTGACTCCATTATCTTTAAGAGCCCTATCTAGCTCTCTTGAAAGTATCCAGAGAACCGGCCTCTAACGCCCTCTGAGGCAGAGAATTCCACCACTCACCACTCTCTGTGAGAAAAAGTGTTTCCTCATCTCTGTTCTAAATGGCTTACCCCTTATTCTTAAACTGTGGCCCCTGGTTCTGGACTGCCCCAACATCGGGAACATGTTTCCTGCCTCTAGCGTGTCCAAGCCCTTAACAATCTTATATGTTTCAATGAGATACCCTCTCATCCTTCTAAACTCCAGAGTGTACAAGCCCAGCTGCTCCATTCTCTCAGCATATGACAGTTCCGCCATCCCGGGAATTAACCTTGTAAATCTACGCTGCACTCCCTCAATAGCAAGAATGACCTTCCTCAAATTAGGGGAACAAAACTGCACACAAACTCCAGGTGTGGTCTCACTAGGGCTCTGTACAACTGCAGAAGGATCTCTTTGCTCCTATATTCGATTCCTCTTGTTATAAAGGCCAACATGCCATTCCCTTTCTCCACTGCCTGCTGTACCTGCATGCTTACTTTCATAGACTGATGTACAAGGACCCCCAGATACCGTTGTACTTCCCCTTTTCCCAACTTGAAGCCATCACCATTGACTTGAGTACAGAGAGGATTTGGGAGAATGTGCCAAGACCTGAAGGAGAGATTGATCAGACTTGCTTTGCAGTTTTTACCATAGCCAACCAGCCGTCAACTCTGCCCATCGCACAGACCAAACGTCCTAAACGTCTGTAGAATTCTTTGCCACAGACGGCTGTGGAGGCCAAGTCAGTGGATATTTTTAAAGCAGAGATAGATAGATTCTTGCTAAGTGCGGGTGTCAGGGGTTATGGGGAGAAGGCATGAGAATGGGGTTAGGAGGGAGAGACAGATCAGCCATGATTGAATGGCGGAGTAGACTTGATGGGCCGAATGGCCTAATTCTGCTCCTATCACTTATGAACCATTGACTCCATCTGCACTTCACACTACCCAAGGAAAGCAGCTAGCATAATCAAAGGACTTGTCTCACCCCAGTCATTCTTTCACTGTTCCCTGGTGCACGTGGCAATAAAAACTAGACATATAAAAAAAAGAGTTGTGAGTCTGTGGAATTCTCTGCCTCAGAAGGGCGGTGGAGGCCGGTTCTCCGGCTGCTTACAAGGGGGAGTTCAAGAAAGGCAGCTGCTTTCGAGAGAGACAGCTCTTAAAAATAGCGGAGTCAGGGGATATGGGGAGAGAAGGCAGGAACGGGGTACTGATTGGGGATGATCAGCCATGATCACATTGAATGGCGGTGCTGGTTCGAAGGGCCGAATGGCCTACTCCTGCACCTATTGTCTATTGTCTATTGCCTATAAAGCATAAGCATGTTTACAACATGAAAAGAGGCCATTTGGCCTGTGCTGTTCTTGGTCACCATCTTGCCTGTTGCATGCAAAATGGCAGCTGCGTTTCCCACACGACATCCGCGCACACGCACTCCGGTAGTTGGAATCAAAGAGAGATGCAACAGATGAATGAGGCCCTTCGGCCCACCAAGTTGGTACTGACCATCAGACACCCCTTTACACCAATTCCATTAATTCTCCCCACATTCCCATCAACGATCCCTGGATTCTCCTATTCCCGTGCACACTAGGAGTGGCCCACTGACCTGCGCAATCAAAGTGTGCAAAATCCATAACGTTATTCCCTGAAACATTGTTCCCTTATCATGTATCTGCGCACTGTAAAAGGCTCAAGTGGAATCATGTATTGTCTTTCCACTGACTGGATAGCCCGCGGCAAAAGTCTTTCACTGTACCTCGGTACACGTGACAATGAACTAAACTGAAATTGTAACTGTGTCTCAGGTCACAGTTTAAGATTAAGGAGTAAGATGTATTATAGACAATAGACCTTTGACAATAGGTGCAGGAGTAGGCCATTCGGCCCTTCGAGCCAGCACCGCCATTCAATGTGATCATGGCTGATCATCCCCAATCAGTACCCGTTCCTGCCTTCTCCCCATATCCCCTGACTCCGCTATCTTTAAGAGCCCTATCTAGCTCTCTCTTGAAAATATCCAGAGAACCGGCCTCCACCGTCCTCTGAGGCAGAGAATTGCACAGACTCACCACTCTCTATGAGAAAAAGTGTTTCATCATCTCTGTTCTAAATGGCTTACTCCTTATTCTTAAACTGTGGCCCCTGGTTCTGGACTCCCCCAACATCGGGAACATGTTTCCAACCTCTAGCGTGTCCAAACCCTTAACAATCTTATATGTTTCAATGAGAAACCCGGTCATCCTTCTAAACTCCATAGTGTATAAGCCCAGCCGCTCCATTCTCTCAGCATATGACAGCCCCTCCATCCCGGGAATTAACCTTGTAAACCTACAATAGCAAGAATGTCCTTCCTCAAATTTTATCTCTTGGGTTTAGATTGAACATGGAACAGTACAGCACAGGGACAGGCCCTTCGGCCCACGATGTCTGTGCTGTTAAGCGAATCACCCCCACCTTTATCCCTCCATTCTTTCCGTCTGTGAAGGTGAGAGAGGAAAACACTTGGTACTCATTCAAATCAGCAACTCCTAAAGAGGATATTGGAACATCTCATGGGATCCGGGTGGATTTAGGATCAATGCATGTGCTCAGCGGTACAGGAGCTGCCTCACAGCGCCAGAGACGCGGGTTCGATCCTGACCTCGGGTGCTGCCTGCCTGTACGGAGTTTGTATGTTCTCCCCGTGGCCTGCGTGGGGTTTCTCCGGGTGCTCCGGTTTCCTCCCACACTCCAAAGACGTGCAGGTTTGCAGGTGAATTGGCCCTCGGCAAATCGCACCACCCCCCCCCCCCCCTAGTGTGTAGGGAGTGGAGGAGAAAGTGGGTCGAAGGGCCTGTTTCCATGCAGCATCTCTCTCTATCAATCAGTATGATTCAACATTAATATCACTTTGTGAATTGCAATCTCGTACCGCTGTTGAAATTCGCCCCTAATCCCACCAAGGTATGTACGCCTTTCCCCATACAACCAACCCCCTCCCCCCCCACCCCTCCATCTCCCCCCACCCACCCACCCCACCCTCTGATTCCGTGTCCAGGCGTCTCCCAGTGAAAGCTTGGCAGTCCCGGTGGAGCAGCGGTAGAGTTGCTGCTGCCTAACAGCGCCAGAGACCCGGGTTCGATCCTGACCACGGGTGCTGTCTGTACGGAGTTTGTACGTTCTCCCCATGACCTGCGGGGGTTTTCTCCGGGATCTTCGGTTTCCTCCCACACTCCGAAGACGTGCAGGTTTGTAGGTTAATTGGCTTGGATTAAAAATGTGAAATTGTCCAAGTTGGCGACGCGCAGAGTAATGCCCTGCCCACTACAAAATTCACACGGTTCAGAAGCGGCCGTTCGGCCGGCTACGAGGTGATCCCATTCCGTCCCTCGACGCGCGGCGCCCTGTTGACTCCCGAAGAGTGTTCGAGACCGCTCGCAACTCGGCAGAGAAAGAGTCATTTTGTAAAAGAGACTTGGGGGTGGGGTGGGGGTGAGTGAAGGGGGTTGGGGGGTGTGTGTGGGGAGGGGTGTGAAGGGGGCTGGGGGGGTAGGGGGTGTGAAGGGGGTTGGGGTGTGGGGGGAGGGGGGTGTGGGGGGGGGGGTGTGTGTGGGGGGGGGGGGTGTGTGGGGGGAGGGGGTGTGTAGGGGGTTGGGGTGTGTATGGGGAGGGGGTGAAGGGTGGGAGGGGGTGTGGGGCGAGGTGAGGGGGGGTAGGGGGGTGTGTGGGGCGAGGTGTGAAGGGGGTTGGTGGGGTGTGTGGGGGGAGGGCTGTGAAGGGGGTTGGGGTGTGTGGGGGGAGGTGAAGGGGGTTTGGGGGGTGGGGGGGGGGGGGGGGGGGTGGGCGTGGGGGGGTGGTGGGGGGGGAGGTGTGGGGGTGGGGGGGGGGGGGGGGGGGGGGGGGGGGGGGGGGGGGGGGGGGGGGGGGTGGGGGGGGGGGGGTGTGAAGGGGGTTGGGTGTGTGTGGGGGTGTGTGAAGGGGGTTGGGGTGTGGGGGGAGGGGTGGGGTGTTGAAGGGGGTTGGGGGTGTGGGGGGGAGGGGTGTGAAGGGGGTGGGGTGTGTGTGTGGGGAGGGGTGGGGTATGTGAAGGTGGTTGGGGTGTGTGGGGAGGGGGGGGGGGGGGGAAGGGGGCTGGGGTGGGTGTGTGGGGGTATGAAGGGGGTTGGGGTGTGTGGGGTGTGAAGGGGGTTGGGGTGTGTGGGGTGTGAAGGGGGTTGGGGTGTGTGGGGTGTGAAGGGTTGGGGTGTGTGGGGGGGGGTGTGGGGGAGGGGCTGTGAAGGGGGGTGGGGGTGTGGGGGGGGGGTGGGGTGTGTGAAGGGGGGGTGTGGGGGGGGGGGGGGGGGGGGCGGGGGACTTGGCCCGGTTCCAAACATGTAGGCGGGTTTTTTTCCGCTAGATCTGCGCCAATTTGGAAATTGACAACTCTTACGAACGCTTAGCAACACATACAGACAATCGGTGGCGGTGATGAAACAATTAAAAAAAAAGACTTTCCCCCTGCCTCTAGCAGCTCTTGGGGGTAGATTTGAGAGAGGGCAAACTAAAAGGATAAATCAAAAAGCCGGCCAGTGTTTGTAGTCCAGCATTTGGGATCACCGCTTCTACGCCTGCTCTTGGCTTTCCCAGGGTATGGGGTCGTTGTTGTCCACGGGCGCTGCGCTCTTCCTGTGTTGCCAAAAGTGCTGGACATCGGGCGGGACGCTCTGGCCCAGGTCGCGGCAGATGGCCACGTCTTGGCGGGCGGAGATGGTGGGCAGGGCGCAGAGGGAGCTGGCGGCTCCAGCGTGTGGAGGGGCGGCGGAACAGACCTTCTCGCCGAAGGTGGAGGTCCCACCCTGGCCGCCCGCCCTCCTCCGTGTGGCCACCGCCCAGGCGCTCCTCGCCCCGTCCTTGAAGTCCTGCGAGGCGGCCAGCAAGACCAGCGGGTTGACCGCGCAGTTGGCCAGGGTGAGGAGTTGAGCCGCCACCAGCAAGGCGACCGGAGGGGCGGCGCCGCTCGCCCCGCGGTACCTGCTCCAAGTCCACGCCACCCACTCGGGCAGCCTCATCAGGGCGAACGCCCCGCTCAAAGCCAACAGCATGGCCGTCACCCTCCTGAGCTCGTACCTGCGGCTCGGGGTCCTGTTCGTGTTGCCCGCGGGCTCGTTCTTCAGCAGGGCTTTGAGCAGGCAAGCCAGGGCGAAGCCGAGGGGGGTGATGTAGACGACCAGCGGGTAAGCCACGCCGAACACCCTCATGAAGTGCCAGGCGTGAGCCGGGATCTCCAGCACGCAGGCGGTATGGTCCTCACGCCTCCTGAGGTCGGCGAACAGCCAGTGTGGGACAGGCAGGAGGACGGACAGCGACCAGATGGAGCAGGTGACGGCGATCAGGCGCCGGCACTTGAAGTGGATGTAGTTCTTGGGCTCGGCGACGTGCTGGTAGCGAGCGTGCCCCACCGCGGCCAGGGTGAAACTTTTCGCCGACAGGCAAGCCTGGAAGAAGTAGTCGGAAGTCTTGCAGAGGAACCAGCCGAGGGGCCAGCTGGGTCTGGAGTAGACGGCGGCTCTGAGAGGCGCGCAAAAGAGTAGGATCAGGAGGTCGGTGGCACTCAGTAGGACGACGAGGCCGTTGGCCACCGAGCTCTTGGCTTGCCTGAAGTCGTACAGGAGGACGGCCACCACCATGGTGTTGCCAGCCAAGCCCACCAGGCAGATGACTCCAAGCACCACGGGCAGGGCGACTTTCATCTCCGCGTCTTCCATCACCTGAAACCCGCCGGCGTATTGCAACAGGTCGCTGGAGCTGTTCATGTTCGTGGTGCTGAAATCCAACGCGGAGAGCTGTCCTCTGGAGCGGTGCTGAAATGTAGCGCTTGGCTGGGCTGGAAAATAAAGGACCACAGATGGGATTTTTTTTGTGTTTTGCTGAGGGTTTTTTTTGGGGGGGGGGGCAAAGAAAAAAATATATATATATTAACACGTCAAAGCGAGCACGTCGCCCAGAAGCTCTCAACCCGGTGCCCGCAAGAGCGGTTTCTAACTAATTCACCCCGACGCCGTCACGCTGGCGGACCCCAGCGCTGCGAATGGCAGAAGGATTTTGTTTTAACTCATTGCTCTCCGTGCGTTCGGGTTGAAAGGCACTGGTCTCGTCTGGCAGGCTGCAGCCAGCCCACTTACGCGTCAATACGCGGCTGTTGAATTCTCTGCCCCAGAGGGCGGTGGAGGCAGGTTCTCTGGATACTTTCAAGAGAGAGCTAGATAGGGATCTTAAAAATAGCGGAGTCCGGGGATATGGAGAGAAGGCAGGAACGGGGTACTGATTGTGGATGATCAGCCATGATCACGTTGAATGGCGGTGCTGGCTCGAAGGGCCGAATGGCCTGCTCCTGTACCTATTGTCTATTGTCTATAATTTTCCAGCATTATCTGTCACACGTTTGAGAGGTGTGTAGGAAGGAACTGCAGATCCTGGTTTGCACCGAAGATAGACACAAAATGCTGGAGTAACTCAGCGGGACAGGCAGCATCTCTGGAGGGAAGGAATGGGTGATGTTACGGGTTGAGTCCCTTCTTCAGACTACTTATAACCATATGACCTTATGACACGAAGCAGATAGTTTTATTTTTGTATTGCAGCGAGTTATTTGTTCATAGAATTTGCAGAATTTGGCCATTCGGCCCATTCAATCATGGCTGTTCTATCTCTCCCTCCTAACCCAATTCTCCTGCTTTCTCCCCATAACCCCTGACATATGTACCAATCAAGAATGTGTTAATCCTCGCCTTAAAAATATCAATTGACCAATTCATAACGAGTTGGTCTCCATTCGTCGTTTTTTTTTTAATCATATGGTGCAACACAATTGTAAAAAATAACTGTTTCAGGACTGGACGAGGGTTGGTCAAGATTATAAATAATGATCTCCTTTTCTTTTTTATTTTATTTTCTTTTCTCTATTTTCTCTCTCAACTTTCTTCATTTACTCGTTTTCTTTTTTCACACACTATATATTTCACATCTTTCTATCCTTCACTATCTAACTTCTTTTTCTTATTCTAATCTTTTTTCAATGTAACAAAAAAAAAAAAGAAGTTGTACATAAAATGTATTATGAAAATATATATTAGGCACTTTGGTGCCATATGACTGTACTTACTTCTAATAAAATAAAATAATAAAAAAAATAAAAAATCCATTGACTTGGCCTCCACAGCCGTCTGTGGCAAGAATTCCACAGATTCATCACCCTCTGACTAAATAAATTCATTCTCATCTACTTCCTAAAGGAACTCCCTTTAATTCTAAGGCTATCAGTTCTGGTCCTAGGCTCTCCTACTAGTGGAAAGTACGGGGTCAGGGGATAGGGGGAGAAGGCAGGAGAATTGGGTTAGGGGGAAGATATAGATCGGCATTGGTTGAATGGCGGAGTAAACTTGATGGGCCGAATGGCCTAATCCCACTACTATCACGTGAGTTTTTGAGATGCCACAGCACTTTCTGAAGTTCATTCTCTCATTCAGTAGTGAATGGGGCTAAATTGTACCACAACAAATCCTGGGACAACTAGTCTCCTTTATTTAGTCAGCTCGATTGCTGCTTGTTGAGAGAGAAATATTTGTCATCACCATGCTGGGTTCTTATACAGTATGATTGGTGTAGAAAGGAACTGCAGATGCTGGTATATGCTGAAGATAGACACAATGTCCCCTAATTTGAGGAAGGACATTCTTGCTATTGAGAGAGTGCAGCGTAGGTTTACAAGGTTAATTCCCGGGATGGTGGGACTGTCATATGCTGAGAGAATGGAGCAGCTGGGCTTGTATACTCTGGAGTTTAGAAGGATAAGAGGGCATCTCATTGAAACTTATAAGATTGTTAAGGGCTTGGACACGCTAGAGGCAGGAAACATGTTCCCGATGTTGGGGGAGTCCAGAACCAGGGGCCACAGTTTAAGAATAAGGAGTAAGCCATTTAGAATGGAGATGAGGAAACACTTTTTCTCACAGAGAATGGTGAGTCTGTGGAATTCTCTGCCTCAGAGTGCGGTGGAGGCAGGTTCTCTGGATGCTTTCAAGAGAGAGCAATATAAGGCTCTTAATAATAGTGGAGTCAGGGGATATGGGGCGAAGGCAGGAACGGGGTACTGATTGGGGGTGATCAGTCATGATCACATTGAATGGCGGTGCTGGCTCGAAGGGCCAAATGGCCTACTCCTGCACATATTGTCTATTGTTTAATGTGCTGGAGTAACTCAGCGGGTCACTCAGCATCTCAGCAGCTCTCCCCCACCCTACAGGCCGCAGCCCACCGCGTAATGAGGACAAGTGGTAAGCTCAGAGATACAGCATGGAAACAGGCCCTTCGGCCCACTGAATATGCGCTGATCAGTGATCCATGCACACTTTAACTCAGAATTAAAGAGCGCTCTTTAAAAGAGGTGAGGGGAAACTTCTTTACTCAGAGTGCAGTTAATTGTTGGAACACATTGCACAGAAGGCTGTGGAGGCCAAGTCAGTGTATATTTATAAGGCAGAGATAGGATAATCAGTTATTGATAAGAGCGGGTGTCAAGGGCTATGGGGAGAAGGCATGAAAATGGGATTAGGAGGCAGAGATCAGCCATGATTGAATGGCGGAGTAGACTCGATGGGCCGAATGGCCTAATTCCAACTCCTATAACTTGTGAACCTGTGAACTAGCACTATCCTACACACACTAGGTTAAATATGCAATTATACCAAGCCAATTAAACTACAAACCTGTACGTCTTTGGAGAGTGGGAGAGAACTGGAGCACTCGGAGAAAACCCACGCTGGTCTCGGGGAGAACGTATAAGATCCGTGCGAACAGCACCCGTAGACAGGATCGAACCCGGGACTCTGGCGCTGCGAGGCAGCAACTCTACCGCTGCACCAACATGCCACCAGTGCCCTTTCAAATAGGTTTGTAAGTTAATTGACGTAGTATACCCTGGGTGTCCTTGTACACCGGTCACTGAAAGTTGGTGTGCAGGTACAGCAGGCAGTGAAGAAAGCTAATGGAATGCTGGCCTTCATAACAAGAGGATTTCAGTATAGGAGTAGAGAGGTTCTTCTGCAGTTGTATAGGGCTCTGGTGAGACCTACACATCTGGAGTATTGTGTACAGTTTTGGTCTCCTAATTTGAGGAAGGACGTCCTTGTGATTGAGGCAGTGCAAAGTAGGTTCACGAGATTGATCCCTGGGATGGCGGGACTGTCATATGAGGAAAGATTGAAAAGACTAGGCTTGTATTCACTGGAGTTTAGAAGGATGAGGGGATTTCTTAGAGAAACATATAAAATTATAAAAGGACTGTACAAGCTAGATGCAGGAAAAATGTTCCCAATGTTGGGCGAGTCCAGAACCAGGGGCCACAGTCTTAGAATAAAGGGGTGGCCATTTGAGACTGAGGTGAGAAAAAACGTTTTCACCCAGAGAGTTGTGAATTTGTGGAATTCCCTGCCACAGGATTTAAGAGAGAGTTAGAGCTCTAGGGGCTAGTGGACTCAAGGGATATGGGGAGAAGACAGGCACGGGTTATTGATAGGGGACGATCAGCCATGATCACAATGAATGGCGGTGCTGGCTCGAAGGGCCGAATGGCCTCCTCCTGCACCTATTGTCTATTGTCTATAATAAATTGTGTAGGATAATGCTAACGTGCGGGGATGACTGGGAGGCATGGACTCGATGGGCTGAAGGGCCTACTTCCACTCTGTATCTCTATACAAAAATCTAACCTAAAACTAGTTGCCCTGGACAGGGTTAACAAAGTTAGCCCCATCTAATGAATCCCTTAACACTCTGGTACTCCCAGTCAATATTAGCAAAGTTTAAATCGCCTATGAGTACAAACCTATTATTCATGCACCTCTCTGCAATTAACCTACATATTTCTCCTCCATCTCACAGTGATTATTGGAGGATCAATGGGACAATTAATGTTCCCTTTCTTATTTCTAAGTTGTAATTGTAAAATTGATAAGGCATGCATTCAGGTCAAAAACAAATCAGAGCGAATTTCCAGTTTAGTTGAGTTTAGTTCATCGTCGCATGTTCCCGAGGTACAGTGACTGGCCTTTATGTTGCGTGTTATTCAGTCAGCAGAAAGACTGCATGGTTTAGTTTGGAGATACAGTGAGGAAACAGGCCCTTCGGCCCAACAAGTCCGCGCCGACCAGCGATCTCCCCGGACAGTAACATTATGGACGATTTACAATTCACTAAAGGACCTGTCCAACAACCATGCGACTGCATGCGGCAAGCATGACCATACCGGAAATCTTCCATAGAAACATAGAAGCACCTATTTTCTATGTTTCTATGTTTCTATGGAAGTGGGGGCGGCGCGGAGGTCGAGTGATCCCGTACGAGTTGACGTGAAGTTCGAGCGAAGACCGCGGGAAGTTCGTGCGTGACGTACGGCATCGAGACGCTGCACACGCCCATCGAGGCGGTGCATGCGGCCTCAATGCAGCTGCGCAGTTTTTCGGAGCCCCGCACGATGTCGGGACCAGCTCCGCACAACTCCATACGGCTCCGGCGATCAAAGTGGGATCGGCCCCGCGAGGCCGTACGGCTCAAGCGACCACGTTAGGTCGCGCTTGATGCATACAGTCGCATGCTCGTGGGACCGGCCCTTAAGCCAATTGATCTCAAAACCTGTATGTCTTTGGAGTGCGGGAGGACATCAGAGCACCCAGAAGTATGGGGAGAACTCCATACAGAAAAGCAACCATAGTCAGGATCAAACCCGTGTCCCTGGCACTGTAAGGCAGCAACTCTACCACTGCGCCACTGTGATGCACAAACCCTTTCAGGAGTAGGCCATTCGGCCCTTCGAGCCTGCACCGCCATTCAACATGATCATGGTTGATCATCCAACTCAGTATCCCGTACCTGCCTTCTCTCCATACCCCCTGATCCCTTTAGCCACAAGGGCCAGATCTAACTCCCTCTTAAATATAGCCAATGAACTGTGGCCTCAACGACCTCCTGTGGCAGAGAATTCCACAGATTCACCTGTATCACACAATCACACACACCTGTATCTCTGAAGTCTAAGGTCCCAAGGTCACATGCAGGTAAAGGAGATCAGTTTGGCACCTGGCATCACGGTTCAGCACAGACATTGTGGGCCGAAGAGCCTCTTCCTGAGCTGTTTTGCTCTCGATTCTGCATTTAACCATCAAGGAGAATTACAGAAATTGAATTGTGCGTCTGTCAGATTCTCCAGTAACAAGTGGGGGGAAAAGAAATAAATGAAACCATCCTTATAAATAGAAAACACTTAAACCTTCCACAAATTCTGTCAATGTCTGTGGAGACAGGAAGATGGAGTTCACATATCAGACTTTTCGCAGAAGTTGCCTAATATGCTGGGTGACTCCAATGTTCTTTTCATATTTCAAGACTCACAGCACTTGTGGCATTTTGCTTTTTGATTTCAAGTGCACTCTAAAAATTAAAATGGGGACAATGTTTTTGCAGGAAAACAAACGTCTTTTATTCGCAGACAGTAACTCAAAGTCCTGGAGTAACTCAGCAGGTCAGTCAGCATCCCTGGAGAACATGGATAGGTGACGTTTTGGGCCGGGAGTCTTCCACAGACTGAAGAAGGTTCTCGATCCAAATCGGAATGAAGAAGGGTCCCAACCTGAGTTGTCGTCCATTGATTTTCTCCGGGGATGCTGCCTGACCCGCTGAGTTAATCATGGAGTCATGGTTGTATGGAGTCATACAGTGTGAAAATACATGGTGTCCAATGTGCAGGAAAAATGTTCCCAATGTTGGGCGAGTCCAGAACCAGGGGCCACAGTCTTAGAATAAAGGGGAGGTCATTTAAGACTGAGGTGAGAAAAAACCTTTTCACCCAGAGAGTTGTGAATTTGTGGAAATCCCTGCCACAGAGGGCAGTGGAGGCCAAGTCACTGGATGGATTTAAGAGAGTTAGATGGAGCTCTAGGGGCTAGTGGAGTCAAGGGATATGGGGAGAAGGCAGGCACGGGTTATTGATAGGGGACGATCAGCCATGATCACAATGAATGGTGGTGCTGGCTCGAAGGGCCGAATGGCCTCCTCCTGCACTTATTTTCTATGTCTATGTCTATGTCTAAAACAGGCCCTTCGGCCCAACCTGCCCACAACCGACTGACATGCCCCATCTACACCAGTCCCAGCTACCCGCGTTTGGCCCACATCCCTCTAAACCTGTCCTCATCATTTACCTGTCCAAACGTTTTTTAAACATTATGATAGCACCTGTACATGCCTCAACTACCTCCTCTGGCAGCTTGTTCTATTTGCTCCAGTTACTCCAGTATTTTGTGACTGCCTTTGGTATAAACCAGCATCTGCTGTTCCATTTTATTACATTTTATCTTTTATTCGCAGGTATACAAACAACGGAGCATATGTTCGTAACTCATTAGTTGCAGTTTCACTCGCTATACTGGTGGCATAGCGGTAGAGTTGCTGCCTCACAGCACCAGAGACCCAGGTTCGATCCTGAGCACGGATGCTGTCGGTGTGGAGTTTGTTCGTTGTTCCCCGTGACCTGCGTGGGTTTCCTCCGGGCGCTCCGGTATCCTCCCACACTCTCAAGGGTCTCAAGGGTCTCAAGGGTCTCAACCTGAAACATCACCCATTCCTTCCCTCCAGAGATGCTGCCTGTCCCGCTGAATTACTCCAGCATTTTGTGTCTATCTTCGGTGAAAATCAGGATCTGCAGTTCCTTCCTGCACATCTCTCAAACATGTGACAGATAACACAGGAAAATTATAGACAATAGACAATAGACAATAGGTGCAGGAGTAGGCCATTCGGCCCTTTGAGCCAGCACCGCCATTCAATGTGATCATGGCTGATCATCCCCAATCAGTACCCCGTTCCTGCCTTCTCCCCATATCCCCTGACTCCACTATTTTTAAGAGCCCTATCTAGCTCTCTCTTGAAAGCATCCAGAGAACCTGCCTAGGTTTGTAGGTCAATTGGCTTTCACTGGATGGATTTAAGAGAGAGGTGGATAGAGCTCTAGGGGCTAGTGGAGTCAAGTTTGTAAATTGTCCCTAGTGTGTGTTAATGAGCGGGGATCGCTGGTCGGCGCGGACTCGGTGGGCCGAAAAACCTGTACAGAAAACTAGAAAAAAAATTCCACCTCTCATTCCATATAATCCAGTCACTCCAGCATATTGTGCTTATCATTAGTATAAACCAGCATCTGCAGTTCCTTTTTCAGTCAGTTTAGTTTATTGTCGTTGGTACAGGGAAAAGCTTTTGTTGCGTGCTATCCATTCAGCAGGAAGACAGCACATGAATGCAATCCAGCCATTAGTATATGTTATATGTTATCTTTTATTCACAGATATACAAACAAGAGCACGTATTTTAATAACTCATTAACTGTAGTAAAATATCTCAAGGAACTTAATGACTGGAATACAAAAACAGAGATGTAAACAGGGATGTAATGCTGAGGCTCCATAAGGTGCTGGTCAGGCTGCATTTAGAATACTGTGAGCAAACTTGGGCCCCATATCTGAGGAAGGATGTGCTGGCTCTGGAGAGGGTCCAGAGGAGCCTTTACAAGAATGATCCCAGGAATGAGTGGGTTAGCATATGATGAGCGTTTGAGAGCACTTGGGCCCGTACTCGCTGGAGTTTAGAAGGTTGAGGAGGGATCTCATTGAAACTTACAGAATAATGAAAGGCAGAGTGGATGTGAAGAGGGTGTTTCCACTGGTGGGAGAGTCTAGGACCAGAGGTCACAGCCTCAGAATTCAAGGGCGCTCTTTTACAAAGGAGGTGAGGAGGAACTTCTTTAGTCAGAGAGTGGTGAATCTGTGGAACTCATTGCCACAGGGGGCTGTGGAGGCCAAGTCAGCGGATATTTTTAAGGCAGAGATGGACAAATTCTTGATTAGAACGGGTGTTAAGGGTTATGGGGAGAAGGCAGGAAAATGGGATTAGGAGGCAGAGATCAGCCATGATTGAATGGCAGAGTAGACTCGATGGGCCGAACGGCCTAATTCTACTCCTATAACTTGTGAACTTGTAAACTTAACTTAGGTTTGAGAACCAAAATCAGTTTAGTCTGTAGAAGGCTCTCGACCCGAAACGTCACCCATTCCTTCTCTCCAGAGATGCTGCCTGTCCCGCTGAGTTACTCCAGCATTTTGTACCTACCTTCAAGTTTGCGAACTTTTATTCCCAAACATAATATGACACGTGCAGTTGCATGGTGCATGGTGCAGCGCGCATCTATATCCCCAAGCATCGTTTTCGTGCATCTAAGATCAAGTCTCTTGCTCAGAGCAGGGGAATCGAGGACCAGAGGACACAGGTTCAAGGTGAAGGGGAAAAGATTTAATAGGAACCTGAGGGGTCACTTTTTCACACAAAGAGTGGTGGGTGTATGGAACGAGCTGCTAGAGAAGGTAGTTGAGGCAGGGACTATCCCAATTTTTAAGAAGCAGTTAGGCAGGTACATGGATAGGACAGGTTTAGAGAGATATGGACCCAACACGGGCAGGTGGGGCTAGTGTAACTAGGACAAAGATGGGCCGAATGGCCTAATTCCACACTGTATCACTCTATGCCTCTATAACTCTATAATCAACAATCTATCTATCTCTGCCTTAAAACTATCCATTGGCCTTCACAGCCTTCTGTGGCAAAGAATTCCACAGATTCACCACCCACTGACTAAAGAAATTCCTCCTCATCTCCGTGCTAAAGAAACAAACTTCTGAAGTTTCAGTCTGAAGAAGGGTTTCGGCCCGAAACGTTGCCTATTTCCTTCGCTCCATAGGTGCTGCTGCACCCGCTGAGTTTCTCCAGCTTTTTTGTGTAACCTTCGATTCTCCAGCATCTGCAGTTCCTTCTTAAACAAACTTCTATTCTGTTAGCAGAATTACTGTTATTTCATAGCTCCTTCTCAAGCTTTCTTTCCAAAAGGAAGCAACAAAAACAGGAGAGATGTATATCTGAAGAAGGGTTTCGGCCCGAAACGTCACCCATTTCCTTCGCTCCATAGATGCTGCTGCACCCGCTGAGTTTCTCCAGCATTTTTGTGTACCTGAGATGTATATTTAGTTTAGTTTGGTTTAGTGTTGTTTAGTTTTGGTTTAGTCTAGTTTAGAGATACATCGCGGCAAACAGGCCCTTTCGGCCCGTCGAGTCCGTGCCGACCTGCGTTCCCCACACACGAACACTATCCTCCACACACTCGGGACAATTTGTACATTTACACCAAGCCAATTTACATACAAACTTGTATGTCGTTGGAGTGTGGGAGGAAACGAGAAATCTAATAGAAACTAGAAATCTCATAGAAAACTGGTTGTGGGGAGAACATACAAACTCCGTACAGACAGCGCCCGTAGTCGTAAGGCAGCAACTCTATTGCTGCGCCACCCTGCCGTAAAAGAGTTCTCCCTCACCATTCACTGCGACAGAGAGAGTGAATATCATTGTTTCGAAACGTCGCCTATTTCCTTCGCTCCATAGATGCTGCTGCACCCGCTGAGTTTCTCCAGCACTTTTGTCTACCTTCGAGTGAATATCATTGAATGCCTCACTTCATTTAACGCTCCACAAGTGCGGTACAATCCTCTGGAGATTCTTCAGTTGACGAACTGTTCTGTCCTGTTCTGTATTTATTTATGCCTACTATGTTCTGTTGTGCTGAAGCAAAGCAAGAATTTCATTGTCCTATCTGGGACACATGACAATAAACTCCCTTCAATCTTGAATCTTGAATCTCTACCCAGCACGTCAGAGCATAGGAACACATTTAACAACCAAGGTCAGAGCAGTTGTAATGCAACATGGTAGCCTTCTACTTCAGCCACTGCTCACAAGATCATCAGTTCCTAAGAGACAGGATCAGAATAGGATCAGATACAGGGATGATCATGACTGATCATCCCTGTATCTCTCAAGTTTGTAAATTGTCCCTAGTGTGTGTTAATGAGCGGGGATTGCTGGTCGGCGCGGACTCGGTGGGCCGAAAAACCTGTACAGAAAACTAGAAAAAAAAATTCCACCTCTCATTCCATATACTCCAGTCACTCCAGCATATTGTGCTTATCATTGGTATAAACCAGCATCTGCAGTTCCTTTTTCAGTCAGTTTAGTTTATTGTCGTGGGTACAGGGAAAAGCTTTTGTTGCGTGCTATCCATTCAGCAGGAAGACAGCACATGAATGCAATCCAGTCATTAGTATATGTTATATGTTACATATATACAAGATCATCAGTTCCTAAGACACAGGATCAGAATATAGAAGGTACACAAAAAAAAGCTGGAGAAACTCGTCTATGGAGCAAAGGAAATAGGCGATGTTTCGGGCCGAAACCCTTCTTCAGACTGATGTGGGGTGGGCTGGGAGAAGTAAGGAAAAAGGAGGAGGAGCCCGAAGGCTGGGGGTTGGGAGGAGACAACACGAGGGCTGAGGAAGGGGAGGAGACAGCAAGGGCTAACAAAATTGGGAGAATTCAATGTTCATGCCCCGCAGGATGCAGACTCCCCAGGCGGAATATGAGGTGCTGTTCCTCCAATTTCCGGTGTTGCTCACTCTGGCCATGGAGGAGACCCAGGACAGAGAGGTCGGATACAGAATGGGAGGGAAAGTTGAAGTGCTTATAGGATATAGAATATATTCAGAATGTAGAAGTTGGGAGGTCATCATCGAAAGCGTTTTATGGGGATGCATCACAGCTTGGTTTGGGAACAAGATTAAAGATTTAGTGGTGGACTTTAGGAGAGGAACACCCCATGTCCCCTGTCTCCATCAATGGTGTGGATGTGCAGTTTACCAGGAAGTACAAATACCCGGGAGTGTACGTGGACCGGACTGGTCCAGGAACGCTGAGGCCCTGTACAAGAAGGGACAGAGCCGCCTGTACTTTTTTGAGAAGGCTCCGCTCCTTCAACTTCTGCAGTGAGATGCTGCAGATGTTCTACTAGTCGGTTGTAGGCAGTGCCATCTTCTTCGCTGCCGTGTGCCGGGGCAGAAGGGCGAAGGTTACGGACGCCAACAGCATCAACAAACTCATCAGGAAGGCCGGCTCCGTCCTGGGGGCAGAGTTGGAATTGGTTGGATTCACGGGAGGTTGGTCTTGGAGGGGGGGGAGGATGCTCCTCAAACTGTGGAGCATCCCGGACAATACAGCTCACCCCCTCCGTGACACACTGGTCAACCTGAGGAGCACCTTCAGCAACAGACTGGTTCCACCAAGATGCAGCACAGAACGCCACAGGAGATCCTTCTTCCCATGTGGCTATCAAACTGTACAACTCCACCCCCTTCTGTCGTGGGGTAGTCTGAGACTGACTCCCCCTCCCCCACCCCCTCCGAAATCCTTTACACTTGTCACTTTAATTTCATGTTTCATGTATTTTGTGTTTTTATGACTGTTGGCAGATCAATTTCCCTCCTGGGATAAATCCAGTTCTATCGTATTGTGTTGTATTGTATCAAACAGCTCCATCCAAGACCGCAAGAATTTTGTAGAGCTATGGACACAGCCCAGACCATCACACAAACCAGCCTCCCTTCCATTGACTCCATCTACACCTCACGCTGCCTCGGCAAGACCAGCAGCATCATCAAGGGACCAGTCTCACCCCAGCCACTCCCTCTTTTCCCCTCTCCCATCGGGCAAGAGGTACAGAAGTGTGAAAACGCACACACCTCCAGATTCAGGGACAGTTTCTTCCCAGCTGTTATCAGGCAACTGAATCATCCCACCACAACCAGAGAGCAGCGCTGAACTACTATCTACCTCATTGATCAATGGTGTTTTATCATTAATGTTTTATTATTATTAATGTTTAGTGTTTTCATTGGTAACTGTCACTGTGTGTCATGTTGTTACTTGTGGGCGGAGCACCAAGGCAAATTCCTTGTATGTGAATACTTGGTCAATAAACTTACTTACTTACTTACTTAATTGGTGACCCTCAGGCTCTCCTTGATCAGACTTTGCTGGCTCTACCTTGCACTAAACGTTATTCCCTCATCACTGTAACTGGCTCGATTGTAATCATGTATTGGCTGATTGTCTGACACGTAACTAAATATTTTCACTGCACCTCGGTACACGTGACAATAAACTAAACTGATTTTTAAACTAATTATAAAGAGTCTAGATGTTGGGAGGTCATGTTGCAGTTGTATAAGATGTTGGTGCGGCCACATTTAAAATAGGTATGTTGCAAAACCTACCTGAATCGTCATTGAGAATCTGCCCCAGGCCGTGTGCGCAATTTTGGCGCTGTTTAGAGGGGCGGGTTTAAAACGCGATTTTTACTAGGCTGTTGCAATCGAAAATGTTCAGCCTAGTAAATCATTAACGAAAAATCGCTGAAAAACCCCGTCGCAAAAGGTATTATTAGGTTTTATGGCCTTGTATAATAGTTATAGTAGTTTAAAAATCACTCTCTAAACCCGCGACCTCTCGCAGCCCCAGGGTTTTATAAAGCAAACAATTAAAGGTATGTACCTTATTTTTACATTAAAAGGGGCTTCTTAAGAACCCTGTATATAAAGTTTACTATAGCGAGTAGTTCATTTTGGGCTCTTTATATCCCGCAGTATTTTTCTGGGCATTTGAGGGCACAAATCCAGCGCAATGTGAACGTTCTAAACCAGCGCGTTCACAGGAACCCACTAGAAAGCCGATTTAAAATGGACTTTAATTCACAGCAATGTGAACTAAATTCCTTCCATTTGGCCTATAAATTAATGTAAATGAGATTTAAAAATCATGTTTTATTGTGAATTATTTGTGAATATTATTTGGACACATAGGCTATTTAAAAATGTTAATCATTTATTAAGAAATGGATAGATGTTTAGATCTAGTAATTGAAGTTTGAAATTAGCTACAATTGGGTAACTAACTAATTATATGCTTTAATTTCAGGTCATCCAAGTAAGATTATTTTATATTTGTTTCAGAATGGTTCAATCTATGATAGCTGAAAATTTCATTCAGTTCTCTTAATTTTTAAGAAGGTTATGGGCTTTTGACTGTCCATGATCACAGCTTTTTTGTTATGTCCATAGAAAATCAATAGGGAACAAGATGCTAATTTCCGAGTATGAAAATGGCCATAACATTTTTATTACTTGAGATATGAAAGTGAATTAGGTGTCAAATTAAACTTATTGTTATGCTTTATCTGATGGGATAAATTGCAGACTTGATTTTTTAAATCTGAAAATTTTGTAACATTGCTATTTAAAGTACTGTGTTCGTTTTCAGCACCATGTTACAGGAAGGATGTTGTCAAGCTGGAAAGGGTACAGAGAAGATTTACAAGGATGTTGCCTGGACTCGAGGGCCTGAGCTATAGGGAGAGGTTGAGCAGGCTGGGACTCTATTCCTTGGAGTGCAGGAGGATGAGGAGCAATCTAATAGAGGTGTATAATATCATGAGAGGAATAGATCGGATAAATGTGCAGAGAAATGCACAAATACTTTGCGGATGACACAAAGCTGGGCGGCAGTGTGAGCTGCGATGAGGATGCTATGAGTCTGCAGGGTCACTTGGACAGGTTGGGTGAGTTGGCAGATGCATGGCAGATGCAATATAATCTGGATAAATTTGAGGTTGAGACAGGACCTATCGTAACGGTTAGGGAACATTTGGACAGATAAATAGATGGGACAGGTTTGGAGGGATGTGGGCCAAACACGGGCAGGTGGGATTAGTGTAGATGTGACATATTTGTCAGTGTTGGCAAGTTGGGCCGAAGGGCTTGTGCCCCTGTCCTGTACGACTTCTCCCGAGTTTGCCCTGATTCGAACTCGGAGATTTACAGTAATGGCCACTCGTCGGTACTCGGGGCTCTCGTGGACATTTTTCAACATGTTGAAAAATCTTCACGAGTCTTCCCGAGCTTACCGCGTTTCCTGAGTACCTGCCGTTAGCGTTACGAGCCGCTAAGAGACGTCCCCAAGCTCCGACATACCCGCAACGTTCATTCTCTGCTTACCACGAGTTTGATTTCTCAAAGGGAGAGCTCTTGGAATGAACGCGTACCGTGGAACAGGGCCACAAGGAAGTTGATTCAAAATATGCTTGCCCATAGAAAACAGGGTTGCGGTAGAAGCGTTGTGGTTACTCACTGGAAGTCTGTGAGTTCTTTTAGGACCAAGACGAGAAAATCATTTGTAGTGGTGAATCTGTGGAATTCTCTGCCACAGAAGGTAGATTTGAGGCCACAGTTCATTGCGAGGTAGTCCATTGAATGGCGTTCTACAAGGATTGGTGCTGGAACCGCTGTAGGTTTGATATATATTGGAAGAGAATGTAGGTGGGCTGGTCAGTAAGCACATTCTAAACTCGGGAGAGCTCTTGAATGAGCTCGTAGAGTGGGACAGCCCCATAAGAGTCACTGACTCTATAACTCTACAACATGGATTGTGGTAGCCTTATAGTTCGGCTACTGACCATAAGATCAACAGATCATAAAACATGGGACCATATTTGGTCATACGGCCCATTGAGTCTGTTCTGCCATTCGATTCGATCTATCCTTCCATCTCAACCCCATTTTCTTTCCTTCTCCCCATAACGTTTGACGCCCTCAGGGTGGCATGGTGGCGCTGCGGTAGAGTTGCTGCCTAATGGGCCTGTCCCACGTAGGCGATTTTTTAGGCGACTGCAGCAAAATTTTCAACATGTTGAAAAATTTTCGCCGACAGTGGCGATAATATTTTCTGTCGTAGGTTGACGTAGGTGCTGTCGTAGGTTGTCGCCGGGTGTCGTAGGAAAATTCCATTAAAACTAGTCGCCTAAAGAGTCGCCTAAGTGGGACAGGCCCTTTACAATGCCAGAGACCTGGGTTCCATCCTGCAGTCTCTGTGGAGTTTTTACGTTCTCCCCCTTGACTGCGTGGGTTTTCTCCGGGTGCCCTGGTTTCCTCCAACATTCCAAAGATGCACAGGTTTGTAGGTTAATTGGCTTTGGTAAATTGTCCCTAGTGCGTGGGATAGAACTAGGGGGTCACAGAACTAGGGGTCACAGTTTAAGGATAAGAGGGAAGTCTTCTAGTGGACTCCTGAAGGGTGTCAGGGTCCATGGGGAGAAGGCAGGAGAATGGGGTGAGGAGGGAGAGATAGATCAGCCATGATTGAATTCCCTGCCACAGAGGGCGGTGGAGGCCAAATCACTGGATGGATTTAAGAGAGAGTTAGATAGGGGCTAGTGGAGCTCTAGGGGCTAGTGGAGTCAAGGGATATGGGGAAGAAGGCAGGCACGGGTTGTTGATTGGGGACGATCAGCCATGATCACATTGAATGGCGGTGCTGGCTCGAAGGGCCGAATGGCCTCCTCCTGCACCTATTTCCTATGTTTCTATGTTTCTATGTTTTGTATGAATGGCGTAGATGGGCCGAATGGCCTAATTCTGCTCCTATCACGTATAATGTTACTGTTGGAAGGTTTGACGAGATTGGTATTGGGGTGTTAATGATGGCTCGTGTTTTCGTGCAGGGCTGATGATGAATTTGCTGTTTGCAGTGTGGTTATTTTAGTTTGCCTGTATTTTCGGGAGCAATCGTTCAATGTTGAGCCCAGTACTTTGTTTGCGCAGAATAAATTTGCGCGGAGGCATTAGTTCTCAGCTCACATCTGGTGTCTGGACAGTGTGTCTTACTGTCCCTGATTGCTGATGCATTTTCAATTTGCTGTCTGCAAACACACCAGGGACCGTCAAAGAAATAGATAGGATTTGATGCTCAGCACAGCCTGCGATGAAGACCGCTGATCGCCACCCAGGGACACCTCATGCAGGAACCCAGGAAGTTCAAGAACATCCTCAGAATCATTTATATTTTAAACATTTTAGACGAGTTGCTTCTGAGGCCCAGCGTCTCATGTTAGACGATCACAGATTGCTCTTGGAATGCGGAACCTTGGGGGAAAAGTCCTACTTGGCAACAAGCAATTAGCTTGTAATAAAAAATGAACTGCAGATGCTGGTTTATACACGAGGTGCACGGGGGCGGCCTGTGAGTCGCAGCGATAGAGTTGCTGCCGCGCACAGCGCTATAGACCCGGCTTCAATCCTGACAACGGGTGCTGTCTGTACGGAGTTTGCACGTTCTCCCAGATTCGAGGGTGGTTTCTTCCCAGCTGTTCCAGAACCAGGGGCCACACAGTTTGAGAATAAGGAGTAAACCATTTAGAACGGAGACGAGGAAACACTTTTTCTCACAGAGAGTGGTGAGTCTGTGGAATTCTCCGCCTCAGAGGGCGGTGGAGGCCGGTTCTCTGGATGCTTTCAAGAGAGAGGTAAATAGAGCTCTTAAAGATAGCGGAGTCAGGGGGTATGGGGAGAAGGCAGGAACGGGGTACTGATTGGGGATGATCAGCCATGATCACATTGAATGGCGGTGCTGGCTCGAAGGGCCAAATGCGTACTCCTGCACCTATTGTCTATTATCTATTGAATTTGCTGGCTTTAACATTCCACTAAACGTTATTCCCTTATCATGTATCTGTACACTGTGGACGGCTCGATTGTAATCATGTATTGTCTTCCCGCTGGCTGGTCAGCGCACAACAAAAGCTTTGCACTGCACCTCGGTACATGTGGCAATAAACTAAACTGAAACTGACACTGACCTGCGTGGGTTTTCTCCGGGTGCTCCGGGTTTCCTCCCACCCTCCAAAGACGTGCAGGGAAGATGTGGAGACTTTGGAGATGAGGCTTTAGCAGATTTACCAGTCCTCACCTTACACCCCACCAGCCGTCACATACGACAAATAATCCTCCGTCAGTTTCGCCACCTCCAACATGATCCCACCACTCGCCACATCTTCCCATCTCCCCCCATGTCTGCCTTCCGCAAAGACCGCTCCCTCCGTAACTCCCTTGTCAATTCTTCCCTTCCCTCCCGTACCACCCCCTCCCCGGGCACTTTCCCTTGCAACAGCAGGAAATGCTACACTTGGCGCTTTACCTCCCCCCTCGACTCCGTTCCAAGACCCAAGCAGCCTTTCCAGATGCGACAGAGGTTCACCTGCACCCACTCCAACTTCATCTATTGCATCCGCTGCTCTTAATGTCAGCTGATCTACATCGGTGAGACCAAGCACAGGCTTGGCGATCGTTTCGCCGAACTCCTCCGTTCAGTCCGCAATAACCAACCTGATCTCCCGGTGGCTCAGCACTTCAACTCCCCCTCCCATTCCCAATCCGACCTCTCTGTCCTGGGTCTCCTCCACGGCCAGAGTGAGCACCACTGGAAATTGGAGGAGCAGCACCTCATATTCCGCTTGGGCAGCCTGCACCCTAGCGGCATAAACATTGAAATCACCAATTTCCGGTAGCCCTTGCTGTCTCCTCCCCTTCTCAGCTCTCCCTCAGTCCTCGGGCTCCTCCTCTTCCTTTTTCCTATTTCCTTTCTTCTCCCACCCCCCGCCCCCCCCCCCCCCCCCCCCCCCCCATCAGTCCGAAGAAGGGTTTCGGCACGAAACGTTGCCTATTTCCTTCGCTCCATAGATGCTGCTGCACCCGCTGAGTTTCTCCAGCACTTTTGTTCACCAGGTTGATGCCTGGATTACTAGTATCTCCACCTACAGTGGTAGGTTGGACAGACTTGGATTGTTTTCTCCGGAATGCCGGTTTGAGAGGAGACTAGATAGAAATATATAACATTATGGGAAGGCATAGATAGGGTAGACAGTCGCAAACAGAGTTTTTGGAGATACGGCATGGAAACAGGCCCTTCAGGCCACTGGGCCCATGCTGACCAGTGATCACCTGCAGTTCTAGTTCTATCATAGATTCATATAGCATGGAAACATGCCCTTCCACCCAACCTGTCCACGCCAACCAATATGTTTCATCTACACTGGTCCTGCTTTTGGCCCATATCCCTCCAAACCTGTCCCATCCATGTACCTGTCGTAATGTTTTTTAAACATTACGATAGTACCTGCCTTAACTACCTCCTCCGGCAGCTCGTTCCATACACCCACCATCCTTTGTGTGAAAAAGGTTGCCCCTCAGGTTCCTATTAAGTCTTTCCTCCCTCACCTTAAACCTATGTCCGCTGGTTCTCGATTCACCAACTTTGGGTAAAGGACTCTGTGGATCTACCCGATCTATTCCTCTCATGGTTTTATACACCTCTAGAATTTAGGAGATTGAGGGGGGATCTTATAGAAACTTACAAAATTCTTAAGGGGTTGGACAGGCTAGATGCAGGAAGATTGTTCCCGATGTTGGGGAAGTCCAGAACAAGGGGGTCACAGTTTAAGGATAAGTGGGAAATCCTTTAGGACCGAGATGAGGAAAACATTTTTCACACAGAGAGTGGTGAATCTCTGGAACTCTCTGCCACAGAAGGTAGTTGAGGCCAGTTCATTGGCTATATTTAAGAGGGAGTTAGATGTGGCCCTTGTGGCTAAATGGATCAGGGGGTATGGAGAGAAGGTAGGTACGGGATACTGAGTTGAATGATCAGCCATGATCATATTGAATGGCGGTGCAGGCTCGAAGGGCCAAATGGCCTACTCCTGCACCTATTTTCTATGTTTCTATGTTTCTAAAAGATCACCCCTCACCTTCCTGCGCTCCAAGGAATAGAGTCCCAACCTGCTCAACCTCTCCCTATAGCTCAGGCCCTCGAGTCCTGGCAACATCCTCGTACATCTGAACCCTTTCCAGCTTGACAATATCTTTCCTGGAACATGGTGATCAAAGCTGAACACAGTACTCTAAATGCGGCCTCACCAACGTCTGATACAACTGCAAACCTGGCCTCCCAACTTCTACATGTAGTCTTTTGGCCTTATTCTACAGAATTCATTGCCACAGACAGATGTGGAAACCAAGTCATTGAATATTTTCAAAGCATGTTCATGCTTGACATGTTCTAGATTGGGACGGGTGTCAGGGGGTACGGGGAGAAGGCAGGAGAATGGGGTTGAGAGAGGAAGATAGATCAGCCATGATCGAATGTGGGAATAGACAATGGACTGAATAGTCTAATTCTGCTCCCACTACTTTTTGTTGAATGGGTTGCCATGGTGAAATGCTATTGATAAACCGTTCTAGTTGAAACACAAGGACTGCAGGAGTGGGGGGGGGAAGAAGTTTAAAGGAGATTAGTGTGGGACTAGTCTCGATGCCATCTAGTTCGGCATGGGCAAGTTGGGCCGAAGGGCCTGTTTCCATGCTGCACCACGTTATGGCTCTATCACTACACTAGATGGGTTTTTTTCACGGAGAGTGGTGAGTGCCTGGAACGCACTGCCACTGTTCCGGTAGGCGGCGCGGCTCTGGCCAGCAGCGGCCTCTGCAGCCTGTCCGCGTTTTTATTATTTTCTGTGTGTTTTTATGTAGTTTTTGTTATTTTATGTTGGGGTGTGTGTGTGGGGGGGCGGGGGGTGGGTGGGGGGAGGGGGGGGGGGAAACTTTTTGAATCTCTCCCTGCACTGGAGACCCGACCTTTTCTCGTCGGGTCTCAGGTGTCCACCTCCGCAACGAGGAGCGGCCTCCAACAGGAAGAAGCCGGGGACTCAGGTGTCGACTCACCAGAGCTGGCCGAGTCCGGAGCGGGTGGAGCGGCGGTGGTGGAGGCTGCGCTGCTGCTGCTGCTGCGTTGCTGCCGCTGCTGCTGCTGCTGCTGCTGCTGCTACCGGAGAGTCGGAGGCTCCAACGACGGGTCTGTGGACGACGGCACCGGGAGCCCACGGCTCCCTGGAGGGAGACCGCTTCTCAGGGCTCCTGCAACGGCGACTTCTCCCGCCCGAGTTGCGGGGTTGAAGAGCTCCTGGAGCGGGGCCTGACACCACTGCCCCGCGCGGCTGGAATGGCCGCGGACTCTGCGAGCGCACACCGGGGGCTCTAACACCAAGACCCGGTGTGCGACCTCGCACCACCCGGCGTGGCTTTAATGGCCGCGGGACAATCGCCATCGCCAGCCGGGGGCTATGACTTTGACTCTGACATGGGGGGGGGGGGGGGGGAGAGTGCAGTGGAGAGATAAGTTTATTTGGCCTTCCATCACAGCGATGTGATGGATGTTTATGTTAAATGTAATTATTGTTGTGTCTGGGGTCTATTTGTATGTAATGTATGGCTGCAGAAACGGCATTTCGTTTGGACCTCCAGGGGTCCAAATGACAATTAAATTGACTCTGACTCTGACTCTGACTCTGAGATGGTGGTGGAGGCGGATATGGTGATGGAGGCGGATATGATAATGACGTTTAAAGCCCCCCCGTCCCACTTTCATGACCTAATTGGCCACCTCTGCCGAGTTTGCCCTTGACTCATTCTCGCAGAATGGTCGCCACGAGGTCGTAGGAAGTCTTCGCAACTCTTCCTCGTGCTCGTGAGTGGTCTCCGCGTGCTCGTGGCCTCAAGTAGGTCGCGGCGTTTTCTCCACCCTGATAAAAAATGGCCACGAGTAAAAAAAAAGGTCAGCATGGAAGAAATGGATACTTTTTACTCGTAGGTAGGTCGTAGGTAGGTCGTAGGTAGGTCGTAGGTAGTAGGTAGGTCGTAGGTAGGTCTTAGGTGGGTCGTAGGTAAGTTGTAGGTAGGTCGTAGGTAGGTCGTAGGTAGTAGGTAGGTCGTAGGTAGGTCTTAGGTAGGTCGTAGGTAGGTCGTAGGTAGGTCGTAGATCGGTAAGTGGCCCGAGAAAAAAAATGTGAACATGACGTCATTTTATCATGTGATCATTTCCACTCGTAGCTAGTCGTAGTTGGTCTTAGGTGTGGAAGACTGAGGTCGAGGGGGGGTCGTAGGAGGTCGTAGACATAGTCGTAGGAGGTCGTAGACATAGTTGTAGGAGGTCTTTTACTTCGGCGAGTCAACACGACCTTGACATTTTTATCAACTTGTCTAGGGTCTTCTAAACTCGTCGATTAAGTCGTCCAAGTGGGACAGGCCCTTAGAGGCTTTTAAATAGGCACATGGATATGCAGGGAATGGAGCAAGCAGAGGGCAGAGTCTCAGAATAAAAGAATAAATATGAGGGAGATGCGGAGTAGTTTCTTTACCCAGAGGCTGGTGTAACTGTGGACTTCATTGCCACAAACGGCTTGCGGGGGGCAAGTCTTAGGGCAATTTTAAAACAGAGATCAGTTTAAGGTGAGGAGGGAAAGATTTCATAGGAACCTGAGGGGTAACGTTTTAGATGCTTTAGGTGTATGGAACGTGCTGCCGGAGGAGGTAGTTGAGGCAGGGACTATCAAGACATTCAATAGACAATAGACAATAGGTGCAGGAGTAGGCCATTCGGTCCTTCGAGCCAGCACCGCCATTCAATGTGATCATGGCTGATCATCCCCAATCAGTACCCCGTTCCTGCCTTCTCCGCATATCCCCTGACTCCGCTATCTTTAGGAGCTCTATCTAACCCTCTCTTGAAAGTATCCAGAGAACCTGCCTCCACCGCGCTCTTGAAACATTTAGACAGGTACATGGAAAGGACAGGTTTAGTGGGATATGGACCAAACGCAGGCAGGTGGGACTAGTGCAGATGGGCCATGTTGGCCAGTGTGGGCAAGTTGGGCCGAAGGGCCTGTTTCCACACTGTATCACTCTTTATCTCTCTGTCCATCCATGACTAGTTCAACATTGATAAGGGTGTTAAAGGGGAGAAGGCAAGAGAATGGGGTTAGGAGGGAAAGATAGAGCTGCCATGATTGAATGGCAGAGCAGATGAGCCGAATGGCCTAATTCTGACCCAATGGCTTCGGAACTTGTGATATGGATCACGTGCGTGTAGAAGAGATGAGTTGATCTCGGCATTGCGTTCGGCATGGGCATTATGGGCCGAAGGGCCTGTTCCTGCTCTGCATTGTTCTTTGCGCTCTTCCTGTGTCACTGCAGCTCGACAATAGAACCTTGTCCAAAAGGTGAGTGGGAGGAAGTTCACCACATTCAGCGCATCGGTGAGTCACCACTGCCTGGTGTGAAAACAACAAGCCATGGTCAACATTGGAGATCCACGATCTCCTAATCAGTAAACACTCTGGAGTTTAGAAGGATGAGAGGTGATCGCATTGAAACATATAAGAGTGTTAAGGGCTTGGACACGCTAGAGGCAGGAAACATGTTCCCGATGTTGGGGGAGTCCAGAACCAGAGGCCACACAGTTTAAGAATAAGGAACGGAGACGAGGAAACACTTTTTCTCACAGAGAGTGGTGAGTCTGTGGAATTCTCTGCCTCAGAGGGCGGTGGAGGCCGGTTCTCTGGATGCTTTCAAGAGTGAGCTAGGTAGGGCTCTTAAAGGTAGCGGAGTCAGGGGATATGGGGAGAAGGCAGGAACGGGGTACTGATTGGGGATGATCAGCCATGATCACATTGAATGGTGGTGCTGGCTCGAAGGGCCGAATGGCCTACTTCTGCACCTGTTGTCTATTGTCTATTGTCTATTGTCAACACAAGAGTCACGAGTCCCGAGTGTTTTATTGTCATACTTGATCAAGTGGGACCCGTTGGGTCCCATCCCCCAGCGCGGCATCACACTGAAGCGCTGGTCCCCCGAACGCGGCGTCAGCGCTCAACCCGGTGACAGGCGCCCCCTCCCAGAGCCAATTACCCCCATCACCCGTTCCCCCAACGTAACCCGGGCAGAGGCCAGCGAGCGGGGCCGAGAAAGTGAATAAAAGCAAGGTTAATCTTTTTTAAAAACTGCGAGGTGTTTGAAAATAAATGTTCAAGATTCAAGATTCAAGATTCAAGAGAGTTTCTTATCGTGTGTCCCAAATAGGATAATGAAATTCCTTGCTTTTCTTCAGCACAACAGAATATTGTAGGCATAAATCAATACAGAACAGATCAGTGTGTCCATATACCATTGAATAAATATATATATATATACACATGTAAATAAGCATATAAAGTGCAATAGGCTATTAAAGTGCAGATTTTTGTTTGAGTTGAGTTTAACAGCCTGATGGCTGTGGGGAAGTAGCTATTCCTGAACCTGGATGTACCAGATTTCAGGTTCCTGTACCTTCTACCTGAAGGTAGCAGGGAGATGAGTGTGTGGCCAGGATGGTGTGGGTCCTTGATGATACTGCCAGCCTTTTTGAGGCAGCGACTGCGATAGATCCCCTCGATGGTGGGGAGGTCAGAGCCGATGATGGACTGGGCAGTGTTTATAACTTTCTGTAGTCTTTTCCTCTCTAGGGCGCTCAAGTTGCCGAAACAAGCCATGATGTAACCGGTCAGCATGCTCTCTACTGTGCACCTGTAGAAGTTCGAGAGAGTCCTCCGTGACAAACCGACTCACCGTAAGGTGACTTGGATAGGCTGGGTGAGTGGACAAATGCATGGCAGATGCAGTATAATGTGGATAAATGTGACGTTATCCACTTTGGTGGCAAAAACAGGAAAGCAGACTTTTATCTAAATGGTGGCCGATTAGGAAAAGGGGAGATGCAACGAGACCTGGGTGGTCATGGTACACCAGTCATTGAAAGTAGGCATGCAGGTGCAGCAGGCAGTAAATAAAGCGAATGGTATGTTAGCTTTCATAGCAAAAGGATTTGAGTATAGGAGCAGGGAGGTTCTACTGCAGTTGTACAGGGTCTTGGTGAGACCACACCTGGAGTATTACGTACAGTTTTGGTCTCCAAATCTGAGGAAGGACATTATTGCCATAGAGGGAGTGCAGAGGAGGTTCACCAGACTGATTCCTGGGATGTCAGGACTTTCATATGAAGAAAGACTGGATAGACTCGGCTTATACTCGCTAGAATTTAGGAGATTGAGGGGGGATCTTATAGAAACTTACAAAATTCTTAAGGGGTTGGACAGGCTAGATGCAGGAAGATTGTTCCCGATGTTGGGGAAGTCCAGGACAAGGGGTCACAGCTTAAGGATAAGGGGGAAATCCTTTAAGACCGAGATGAGAAAAAAACATTTTTCACACAGAGAGTGGTGAATCTCTGGAACTCTCTGCCACAGAGGGTAGTTGAGGCCAGTTCATTGGCTATATTTAAGAGGGAGTTAGATGTGGCCCTTGTGGCTAAGGGGATCAGGGGGTATGGAGAGAAGGCAGGTACGGGATACTGAGTTGGATGATCAGCCATGATCATATTGAATGGCGGTGCAGGCTCGAAGGGCCGAATGGCCTACTCCTGCACCTATTTTGCTATGTTTCTATGTTTCTATGTAATCTTCTCAGGAAGTAGAGGTGCTGATGTGGTTTCTTTGTAATTGCATCAGTGTTGTGGGACCAGGAGCTACTGTAGGCGGCGCGGAGCTTTAAACACCGCGGAGCCCGGGATCTCTCGCCGAGCTCCGACCAGCGCGGCCCGTGGACTTCGGGAGCCACGGTCTCCGGGGAAGAAGCGGCCGCTCCAGACACTCCGAGCCGCTGATTGTGTTCTCCCGACGCCAAAGCTTCATCATCCGGCGAGAGGGCCTGAAGCATCAGGCTGTGGAGCCCTCAATGGGCCCGACTATGGGTGAACAGGGGACGGGACTGGACTTCTGATGCATTCCCCCACAGTGGGAACCATTGTGGGGGGATGTTTTTTATGTTTATTGGTAAATTCTTTAATGTTGTGCCTTATCGTCATCTGTGTGCTGCAATGGCAAGTCAAATTTCCCTACACAAATTGGTGTATGTGATCATACATGTCCTTTGTATCCTTTGTATCCTTTGGAGAGATCTTCAGAGATATGCACGTCCAGGAATTGAAGTTCTTGACCCTTTCCACCATCGACCCGTTGAAAGCTGCTGGAAAAAGACTCTCTGTGAGAAGCAGTTTTTGGCTTTTTGTAAAAACTTTAATCATGTAAAATATAGGATGAAATCTTAAATGAATGGCGTGGAGGGGTAAAATGTGAGTTAGAATATGTAAAAATCTAAGCGCTAGCACACAGCGTTTTCAAAAAGATACAGAACATACATACACGCACACACACACACACACACACACACACACACACACACACACACACACACACACACACACACACACACACACACACACACACACACACACACACACACACACACACACACACACACACACACACACACACACACACACACACACACACACACACACACACACACACACACACACACACACACACACACATACAAGATGATACTTTTATAGGTATACTAGACCAAGTGGGACCCGTTGTGTCCCTGTCACACAGGAGGCCTGGTCCCAAAATGCAACCCATTCCGCAATGCAATATTGCACCACTAACCCGTAGCCCCCAGGGGAGGTGTGGTCCCCCAACTGCAGCCGTTCCTGAATTTAAGATTACAGCACTCCCCTGCCTCCCTCAGCACTGGATTAAACAAAATTCCAATTGCACATCCCCTGCCTGCTTCAGCAATTCCAATTGCAATATCAATTTTCCCTCCCCCTCCTGTTGAAGCACTTTCTGTGATATCCCATTGAGGTGAAAAGTTCAGAGTGTTTGTTTCGACTTTGTTTCAAAGTGTGTTGAAAGCTGGCAGGAAGGATTTTAACAGTAAAAAGTTGGCATTTTTGAAACTTTAATCATCAATAACTTTTTAAATATAGCATCATCACTGGAAGCTGCTGGGGAAAGGCTCTCTGTGAGAAACTGCGGTTACCATTGGCAACTTCCCATTGTGATGTCATTGTGGCACTCAGCAGCTTGAGAGCCCATTGTGATTGGTGCACTGTGAGTGGCATTGTGACATCATCACTGGAAGTTGTTGGAAAAAGGCTCTCTGTGAGAAGCTGTGGTTACCATTCGCAACGTCCCATTGTGATGTCATTTGTAAATGAGATACATTGTGAATGGTCGTCTGTGAGATCGCATTATGACATCATCTCTGGAAGCCGCTGGAAAAAGGCTCTCTGTGAGAAGTGGTCTTTGCCTTTTTTTTAAACATTAATCATGAATAACTTCTGAAATATAGGATGAAATCTGAAGTGAACCCGAGTACAGCGTGAACGGGCAAAATGTGAGAATATGTAAACATCTAAGCACTAGCGCATAGCATTTTGAGGACGATACACAAAACATACATGCACACGCACACGCGTTGCCTATTTCCTTCGCTCCATAGATGCTGCTGCACCCGCTGAGCTTCTCCAGCTTTTTTGTGTACCTTGGGTTTGATTTGATCCTTGTCACTTAGGACCATTTCTATACTTCGGGACGGCAACAGTTCACTTCAGTTTAGTTTATTGTCACATGTACCGAGGTGCAGTGAAAAGCTTTTGTTCCGTGCTAACCAGTCAACGAAAGACAATACATGATTACAATCGAGCCATTTACAGTGTACAGATACATGATAAGGGAGTAACGTTCAGTGCAAGGTAAAAGGCAGCAAAGTCCGATCAAGGATAGTCCGAGGGTCACCAACGAGGTGGACAGTAGCTCAGGACTGCCCTCTGGTTGTTGGCAGGATGGCTCGGTTGGTGCCGGGAAGAAACTGCCCCTGAATCTGGAGGTGTGTGCGTTTTCACACTTCTGTACCTCTTGCCCGATGGGAGAGGGGAGAAGAGGGAGTGGCCGGGGTGCGACTGGTCCTTGATGATGCTGCTGGCCTTGCCGAGGCAACGTGAGGTGTAGATGGAGTCAATGGAAGGGAGGTCGGTTTGTGAAACCATGGGATTGTTAATCAGCACAGTCCACTTAAGTGTCTCACTCTATCACTAAACAGTTTAGCGTCTATATCTAGCTGGGCAAAAATCAAGTGGACATGAAATCAGTGCTTGGCTGGAGGATAAATATGTGGATTTTCATGATTGTTGAGAGAACGCTTCAATAGCTGCATGATGACAGCACAATTTATTAAAGTGATGGTTCGTTAATGTACGGCATTAACACATTCGCGTAATCTCTGAAGGAGATGTACAGGTTTAAGAGTGCAGGAAGGAACTGTTCATAAATGAGAGGAGCTGAATTAGGCTATTCGGCCCATCCACTCTATTCCGCCATTCAATCATGGTCTATCTATCTCTCCCTCCTCACCCCATTCTCCCATAACCCCTGACGCCCGTACTATTCAAGAATCTATCTATCTCCGCCTAAGAAATATGCATTCACTTGGCCTCCACAGCCATCTGTGGCAAATAAATAGTGGCAATGCATAGAAAATAGCTGCAGGGTTAGGCCATTTGGTCCCTCGAGCCAGTGCCGGCATTCAATATAGTGTAGAATAAATTTAGAATAAAATAGAATACATTTTATTAGCCAAGTGTGTATACATGCATGGAATTTGCCTTGGTGCTTTGCGTACAAGTCACAACACGATATACAGTAAAATATAAAACATTGAAACATAGAAACATAGAAAATAGGTGCAAAAGTAGGCCCTTCGGCCCTTCGAGCCTGCACCGCCATTCAATATGATCATGGCTGATCATCCAACTCAGTATCCTGTATCTGCCTTCTCTCCATACCACCTGATCCCTTTAGCTACAAGGGACACATCTAACTCCCTCTTAAATATAGCCAATGAACTGGCCTCAACTACATTCTGTGGCAGAGAATTCCACAGATTCACCACTCTCTGTGTGAAAATTTTTTTTCTCATCTCAGTCCTAAAAAATGTCCCCTTTATCCTTTAACATATAAGATTGTTAAGGGCTTGGATACGCTAGAGTCAGGAAACATGTTCCCGATGTTGGGGGAGTCCAGAACCAGGGACCACAGTTTAAGAATGAGGGGTAAGTCATTTAGAACGGAGACGCGGAAACACTTTTTCTCACAGAGAGTAGTGAGTCTGTGGAATTCTCTGCCTCAGAGGGCGGTGGAGGCAGGTTCTCTGGATGCTTTCAAGAGAGAGCTAGATGGGGCTCTGAAAGATAGCAGAGTCAGGGGATATGGGGAGAAGGCAGGAACGGGGTACTGATTGGGGATGATCAGCCATGATCACATTGAATGGCCGTGCTGGCTCGAAGAGCCCCAAATGGCCTCCTCCTGCACCTGTTGTTTATTGTCTATAACATCCTCTCTCTCTCCAGGCCTTTCAACTAGTCACAAAAAAGTCACGTTTGAAACATCGTCCACTGAATATAACCATATAACCATATAACAATTACAGCACGGAAACAGGCCATCTCGACCCTTCTAGTCCGTGCCGAACACATAATCTCCCCTAGTCCCATATACCTGCGCTCAGACCATAACCCTCCATTCCTTTCCTGTCCATATAACTATCCAATTTATTTTTAAATGATAAAAACGAACCTGCCTCCAGCACTTCCACTGGAAGCTCATTCCACACAGCCACCACTCTCTGAGTAAAGAAGTTCCCCCTCATGTTACCCCTAAATTTCTGTCCCTTAATTCTCAAATCATGTCCCCTTGTTTGAATCTTCCCTACTCTCAGTGGGAAAAGCTTTTCCACGTCAACTCTGTCTATCCCTCTCATCATTTTAAAAACCTCTATCAAGTCCCCCCTTAACCTTCTGCGCTCCAAAGAATAAAGCCCTAACTTGTTCAACAGTTTAACCATGTCTGTCCAGAACTCGAATAGACAAGTCCACTACTCCACGAAGCTCAATTTAAATGCCGTGCTGTCACACGCTGTTGTTAAGGTTGAAGATTTTGTTGTCGATAGTTTCAGGGGGAATAGATGACACTTCAGAAATGAAAGATCTTGCTATCTATCAGTGGTTTTTTTAATCAGAAGCTTTTCGAGAGCTGATCAATTCCGAAGCAAATTCAGACGCTATTAGACGAAGAATGGCAATTATCTGCTGGGATTAGTATCGGTTTATTGGCTTGTTCGGCGGGATGCAGTGAAACTCTTTGTGTCTCGATACACATGGCAATAAACCAATTCTGATACCACTTCAGATAATTGACATTCCTCGCTTCTAATAATGTCTGATTTTCTATCAATATCAATCTGTTCCGCAGAAGCTCCTGATTCGAGCTTCAATTGCCTCAGAGTTATTGCGATCGCTTGCAGGTGAAAGGGACAAAGTTTAAAGGGGATTTGTGGAGCAGGGTTTTTTTGTACAGAGAGTGGAAGGCGCTGCCACGGATGGCGTTGGTGGAAGCAGATGCGATCGTGGCATTTAAGAGGCTTTTGGATAGGCAGGGAATGGAGGGATAAGTATCACGTGCAGGCAATAGACAATAGACAATAGGTGCAGGAGTAGGCCATTCGGCCCTTTGACCCAGCACCGCCATTCGATGCGATCATGGCTGATCATCCCCAATCAGTACCCCGTTCCTGCCTTCACCCCATATCCCCTGACTCCGCTATTTTTAAGAGCCCTATCTAGCTCTCTCTTGAAACCATACAAACTCCGTACAGACAGCACCCATAGTCAGGATCGAACCCGGGTCTCAATACGATACGATAGTTTTATTTATCCCAGGAGAGAAATTGATCTGCCAACAGTCATGAAACACAAAATACATGAAACATGAAATTAAAGTGACGAGTGGAAAGGATTGGGGATGTGCAAAGATTTGGGGGGGGGGTGGGGAAGGGGAGTCAGTCTCAGTCTACCTCACGACAGTAGCGGGAGGAGTTGTACAGTTTGATAGCCACAGGGAAGAAGGATCTCCTGTGGCGTTCTGTGCTGCATCTTGGTGGAACCAGTCTGTTGCTGAAGGTGCTCCTCAGGTTGACCAGTGTGTCACGGAGGGGGTGAGCTGTATTCTGTAACTTTCAATAGACAATAGACGCCGGAGTAGGCTATTCAGCCCTTCAAGCCAGCACCGCCATTCTATGTGATCATGGCTGATCATCCCCAATCAGTACCCCGTTCCTGCCTTCTCCCCATATCCCCTGACTCTGCTAATTTTAAGAGCCCTCTTTTGAAAGCATCCAGAGAACCGGCCTCCACCGCCCTCTGAGGCAGAGAATTCCACAGACTCACCACTCTCTGTGAGAAAAAGAGTTTCCTCGTCTCCGTTCTAAATGGCTTACTCCTTATTCTTAAACTGTGTGGCCCCTGGTTCTGGACTCCCCCAACATCGGGAACATGTTTCCTGCCTCTAGCGGGTCCAAGTCCTTAACAATCTTTTCAATTAGGTCCCCCCCCCCTCATCCACCTAAACTCCAGCGAGTACAGGCCCAGTGCTGTCAAACGCTCATCATATGCTAACCCCCTCATTCCTGGGATCATTCTTGTAAATCTCCTCTGGACCCTCTCCAGAGCCAGCACATCCTTCCTCAGATCTGGGGCCCAAAACTGCCTACAATACTCCAAATGTGGCCTGACCAGCGCCTTATCGAGCCTCAGCATTACATCTCTATTGTGGGGGGTAGTCAGAACTAAATGTTGAGCCTTCCCAAGGTGGAACTTGATACCCCAGTTGTATACTGCCATATACCCAATTCGTTTTTATGTACTTGTTCATAAGATCATAAGTTGTAGAAGCAGAATTAGGCCTTTCGGTCCATCAATTCTTCTCTGCCATTCAATCATGACCTTCTATTTCTTCTAGTTTAGAGATACAGGGCGGAAACAGGCCCTTCGGCCCTCTGAGTCCATGCCGACCAACGATCCCCACACATTAACACTATCCAACACACACTAGGGACAATTTTCATTTCTACCAAGCCGATTATGCTACAAACCTGTACGCCTTTGGAGTGTGGGAGGAAACCGAAGCTCTCGGAGAAAACCCAAGCAGGTCACGGGGAGAACGTGCAAACTCCGTACAGACAGCACAAGAAGTCGGTTTTGAACCCGGGTCTTGGTCGCTGTAAGGCAGCAACTCTACCGCTGCGCCACAGCGCCGCCCATGGCTGATCTATCTTTCCCTGGCAACCCCATTCTCCTGCCTTCTCCCCATAACCCCTGACACCTGTACTAATCAAGACATGTGGACAGCTTATTATTGAACATGGTTAATTATTGTCCTGTTGGACAGTGGGCAGGTGCTATAGACCTGCAGGGGAAGGTAGATGCTCCCGCCCCCACGAGTCTCGGGCAGATGGGGCTCGTCAGCCTGGGAAGGCAGTCCGTCTAGGAGAGGGGAAACTCTGATTTAAAACCTCCACTGCCTTGTGGCCATCCATATCCAGTCATGGAAAAGGCTCCAGGAGTAAACCTCAAGACAATCCGGAGTCGGAGCCCCTAAGGCAGTTTGTCGTTGTCTACAACCTCGCTCTGGCAGCTCCTGCGACGGCGCTGGTGCCAAACTGTAACGGCCCTGCTGTTCCTTTGGATCGATCAGCGACGTGGAGAGGGGGGGACGTGCTGCATGGGCAACAGCCTGTCTGTCCTCCATATGACATCGATCGCCCAGGCTTGCATCCGACCACAATGCATCACCCATGGTCAGTCATGACCGAGAGGGGCCTACTACTAATACTGTCCTACAGTAGTAACATAGAAAATAGGTGCAGGAGTAGGCCATTCGGCCCTTCGAGCCTGTGCCATTCAATATGATCATGGCTGATCATCCAACTCAGTATCCTGTACCTGCCTTCTCTCCATACCCCCTGATCCCTTTAGCCACAAGGGCCACATCTAACTCCCTCTTAAATATAGCCAATGAACTGGCAAATACCTTCTGTGGCAGAGAATTCCAGAGATTCACCACTCTCTGTGTGAAAAATGTTTTTCTCATCTCGATCCTAAAAGGCTTCCCCCTTATCCTTCAACTGTGACCCCTTGTCCTGGACTTCCCCAACATTGGGAACAATCTTCCTGCATCTAGCCTGTCCAACCCCTTAAGAATTTTGTAAGTTTCTATAAGATCCCCCCCTCAATCTTCTAAATTCTAGCGAGTACAAGCCGAGTCTATCCAGTCTTTCTTCATATGAAAGTCTTGACATCCCAGGAATCAGTCTGCTGAACCTTCTCTGTACTCCCTCTATGGCAAGAAAAGTAGTTGACTTTGGCTTTGGGCTTGGTTATCTCGGTTGTGCGCTTATTCTGGGTGCTATAGGACAAGTACCTTGTGTTTTAACAGTAATGTGGATGGCCGATCAGCCATCTGTTGGCACGTCATGTTGGAAGTCCACAAAACAAGTAGCTTCCCTTCTTTGGCACCGGATGAAACAAGACAGGCTGATCAAGAGACACCAGCCCCTTGCTATTGGCAGGAGATGTTTGCTTGGCACAGCTATTGCCACAGATGGGAACTGGTGGCCATGTCACTCACTTCCCACCATCTGAGTCAAGGGCTTTTTAGATATTTTTAGCATTTAAAAGATGCTTAAACAGGGCAAGGAGGGCCATCGAGATGGAGGAAGCAGAAACACAGAAAATAACTGCTGGGGTAGGCCATTTGGCCCCTTGAGCCAGCACCGGCATTCAATGTAGAATAGACAATATAGAAACATAGAAACATAGAAAATAGCTGCTGGGGTAGGCCATTCGGCCCTTCGAGCCTGCACCGCCATCCAATATGATCATGGCTGATCATCCAACTCAGTATCCCGTACCAGCCTTCTCTCCATACCCTCTGATCCCCTTAGCCACAAGGGCCACATCTAACTCCCTCTTAAATATAGCCAATGAACTGGCCTCGACTACCCACTGCGGCAGAGAGTTCCAGAGATTCACCACTCTCTGTGTGAAAAAAGTTCTTCTCATCTCGGTTTTAAAGGATTTGCCCCTTATCCTTAAGCTGTGACCCCTTGTCCTGGACTTCCCCCAACATAGGGAACAATCTTCCTGCATCTAGCCTGTCCAATCCCTTAAGAATTTTGTAAGTTTCTATAAGATCCCCTCTCAATCTCCTAAATTCTAGAGAGTATAAACCAAGTCTATCCAGTTTATATAGAAATTTAGAATTGAATAGAATATATTTTATAGGCCAGGTATGTATACATACAAGGAATTTGCCTTGGTGCTTTGCTTACAAGTCACAACACGATATACAGTAGAATATCAAAATAAAATATTGAAACATATAAGATTGTTCAGGGTTTGGACACGCTAGAGGCAGGAAACATGTTCCCGATGTTGGGGGAGTCCAGAACCAGGGTCCACAGTTTAAGAATAAGGGGTAAGCCATTTAGAACGGAGACGAGGAAACACTTTTTCTCACAGAGAGTGGTGAGTCTGTGGAATTCTCTGCCTCAGAGGGCGGTGAAGGCCGGTTCTCTGGATGCTTTCAAGAGAGAGCTAGATAGGGCTCTTAAAGATAGCGGAGTCAGGGGATATGGGGAGAAGGCAGGAACAGGGTACTGATTGGGGATGATCAGCCATGATCACATTGAATGGCGGTGCTGGCTCGAAGGGCCGAATGGCCTACTCCTGCACCTATTGTCTATTGTCTAAAACATCCTCTCCACATCCTCTCTCTCTCTGGGGGAAACTTTTAATCTCTTCCCTGTATGGGGACCCGACCTTTTCCCTGTCGAGTCTCCGTTGCCGTTGGGGCCTAGCACCGTGGAGCGGCCTCCAACCGGAACGACAGCTCAAGTCACGGAGCCTGCGGAGCTGCAGACCTACCTACGTGGAGCTGGCCGGCTTCGGAGCGTGGAGAGTTGCGGTGGCTCGCTGCTGCGACCCGACTCCGGTGGATGGTGACACCGGGAGCTGGCGGGTCCCCGGTGGGAGACCGCTTTGCGGGGCACCGGCAACGGCGACTTCTCCCGCCCGAATTGCGGGGTTGAGAGTGACCCGGAGCGGGGCCTTACATCGCCCGGCGCGGCTTTAAATAGCCGCGGACTTGCTAGCGCCCACCGGGGGCTCCAACGTCAAGACCCGGGGCAGGGCCTTACATCGCCCGGCGCGGCTTTAAATGGCCGTGGGACTTGCTAGCGCCCGCGGGGGGCTTTGACTTTGACTTTGGGAGAGGAATGGAGAGCAGGGGAGAGACAAGACTTTGCCTTCCATCACAGTGAGCAGGAGATTCACTGCGATGGATGTTTATGTAAATTGTGTTGGTGTGTGTCTTGGTTCTTTTCTTGTATGGCTGCAGAAACCAAATTTCGTTTGAACTTCAAGTGAGGTTCAAATGAAGAATAAACGACATTGTATCGTATTGTATTGTATGATGCAGGTTGTCGCTGGTTTTTCGGCGATCTGCTACGACTATGACAGTCGCCGGCAGTCACCTAAAAAATCGCCAAGTGGGACAGGCCCATAACTTTCTTGAAAGCATCCAGAGAACCTGCCTCCACCGCCCTCTGAAGCAGAGAATTCCACAGACTCGCCACTCTCTGTGAGAAAAAGTGTTTCCTCATCTCCGTTCTAAATGGCTTACTCCTTATTCTTAAACTGTGTGTGGCCCCCTGGTTCTGGACTCCCCCAACATCGGGAACATGTTTCCTGCCTCTAGCCTGTCTCTTGCGTGTCTCTAGCGTGAAATCAAAGCATTTCACTGTTCTTAGGTACATGTAACAATAAAGTATCAATGATTCATTGAATCATTGGCAGATAGGAAAGGGTGAGAGGATTATAAAGTCATTAGGAGTAGGATTAGGCCATTCGGCCCATCAAGTCTACTCCTCCATTCAATCGTGGCTGATCTATCTCTCCTGCCTTCTCCCTATGTCTGACAGCTGTACAAATGAAGAATCTATCTATCTATCTACCTCTGCCTTAAAATATCCATACTCCTGCACCTGTTGTCTATTGTCTTTTGTCTGTTGTCTATATTAAACTGAAGTAAACTAAACTTGCCTGGTCGGTGTGGATAGTCTCTAAACTAAACTGAACTATACTAAAGTACATTAAACTAAACTAAACTAAACTAAGCTAAATTAATTCAAACTAATGTGAACTGATCATCCAACTCTACAGGCCCTACCTGGCAACTTTCATAAGTCTGATCCCCTTAGCTGCAAGTATCGCATATACTGCCCTTAATTTCTGCCAATGATATTTATCAACTACCTCTGCGGCAGACAATCCAGAGATTCACCACTCTCTGCTTCCATCAGTTCTTCTCATCTCGGGGGAAAAGGATTTATTATAAACCTTAAGCTAAGACCCCTTGTTGGACTGCCTAACATTAGTCTTCCTGCATCTAGCCTGTCCCCCCTTCAGAACACGTGGCCGGGGCCTCTGTTGCCTCTCACTCTTCTGAATCAGAGTATAAAGCGGTCTTGTCACGATCCACATCCTGACATCCAAGGATATTAGAATTGGTAAAGCAGCCGTCATCTCTCTCCCTGACCTTCTCTCTTCCAGCGAGAACACTCTGCGATTCCCCCTGCTCTCTGACTCCATCTTTCATGGATTGTTCTTTATCTCTCCACATCGCCGTCCACAGCATATCTCTCGTTTCCCTTGTCCCCTTACCAGTCTGAAGAAGGGTCTCGACCCAAAACATCACCCGTTCGTTCTCTCCAGAGATGCTGCCTGACCCGCTGAGTTACTCCAGCATTTTAGAAAACATAGAAACATAGAAATTAGGTGCAGGGCCTCTGCCATGCCGGCCCTTCGAGCCTGCAAGCCGCCACGATCAATATCCAAGGATCATGGCAGCCGTCATCTCCAGTACCTTCTCCCGTACTCTGCGATCCCGTGCTCTCTGCTCCATCTCTCCTTTACTCTCTGATCCCCTTGGCCACAAGGGCACATCTAACGTTCCCTTGTAAATATACCAATGAAAGAAGGCCTCAACTACCCTCTGTGGCAGAGAGTTCCAGAGATTCTGCCTGTCTCTCTGAGTGAAAAAAGTTTGTGTCTGTCTTTGATTTAAACCAGCATCTGCAGTTCCTCCCGACATATCAATTTACATAATGGCTCTTTCTGATCCAATGCCTCTAACCATTCTGAAATTGCACAGAGTTGTGGAGGCAGCCCAGACCATCGCACAAACCAGCCTCCCTTCCACTGACTCCGTCTACAATCAGCAAGGCCACCAGCATGATCAAGGACCAGTCTTACCGCGTCACGCAGGATCTCTTGAGAAAAGGAATAGGTGACGGTTAGGATCGGAACCCTTCTTCAGACCTGAAATCTTGTCTATCCTTTGCATTCATCTCCACCCGTCCCCCACCCTAGTCTAGTTTAGTTTAGTGATACAGCGCAGAAACAGGCCCTGCGGCCCTCCGAGCCCACACCGACCAGCGATCCCCGCACACTCACACTATCCAGCACACACTGTGCGACCTCGCATCACCCGGCGTGGCTTTAATGGCCGCGGGACAATCGCCATCGCCAGCCGGGGGCTTTGACTTTGACTCTGACATCGTAGGGGGGGAGAGATAAGTGTTTTTGGCCTTCCATCACAATGATGTGATGGATGTTTATGTAAATTATGTTGTGTTGTTGTGTCTTGGGTCTATTTGTTTGTAATGTATGGCTGCAGAAACGGCATTTCGTTTGGACCTCAAGGGGTCCAAATGACAATTAAATGTATCTTGTATCTTGTATCTTGTACACTAGGGACAACTTACACTTATTCCAAGTCTGTGGAATTCTCTGCCTCAGAGGGCGGTGGAGGCCGGTTCTCTGGATGTTTTCAAGAGAGAGCTAGATAGAGCTCTTAAAGATAGTCAGGTGATATGGGGAGAAGGCAGGAACGGGGTACCGATTGGGGATGATCAGCCATGATCACGTTGAATGGCGGTGCTGGCACGAAGGGCCGAATGGCCTACTCCTGCAGCTATTGTCTATTGTCTATTGAAAAAGTTACCCCTCAGATTCCTGTTAAATCTTTTCTTCTTCACCTTAAACCAATGCCCTCTGGTCCTCGATTCCCCTACTCTGGGCAAGAGACTCTGTGCATCCACCCGATCTATTCCTCTCATGATATTGGACGCCTCCATTACATCACCCCTCACTCCTCATCCTCCTGCACTCCATGGAATAGAGACCCAGCCTACTCAACCTCTCCCTACAGCTCACACCCTCTAGTCCTGGCAACATCCTCGTAAATCTTCTCTCAACCCTTTCAAGCTTGACATTATCTTTCCTATCACATGGTGCCCAGAACTGAACACAATATTCTAAATGCGGTCTCACCAACGTCTTATACAACTGCAACATGACCTCCCAACTTCTATACTCAGTTTAGTTTAGCTTAGAGATACAGCGCGGAAACAGGCCCTTCGGCCCACCAAGTCCGCGCCGACCAGCACACTAACTAACATGAATCAATCATTCTCAATCTTGGATACACCAAGCAACCTCACTTGCATATTAATTTGGTCCACATTTAGGTTTACTATTGGTATGTGTTCCGAGGGGCAGTGAAAAGCTTTGCTTTGCATGCTGTAGAATTGCAAATAATTCCACATTTTTCGATTTAAATATAAATATCAGACCACCATGAGATTGGTTTGTAGGAAGGAACTGCAGATGCTGGTTTACACGGGAGATAGATACAAACTGCTGGAGTAACTCAGCGGGACAGGCAGCATCACGTACAGACGGCACCCGTAGTCAGGATAGAATCTGGGTCCCTGGTGCTGCAAGCGCTGTAAGGCAGCAACTCTACCGCTGCGCCACCACACAGAGTCATGGTCATACAGCGCGGAATCAGGCCCTTCGGCCCAACTTGCCCATGCCGACCACATGTAACAATTAAAGCACCAGTGAAGGCATGTAGACAGGTACATGGATAGGAAAGGTTTAGAGGGATATGGGCCATCTCCCAAGAGACTTTGGCTAGGAACTTGCATCTGCAGGAAAAGGGGGTATATTGATTACATGTAAGAATTAATTTCAGTAGTTCATAAGTCATAGCAGAATTAGGCCATTCGGACAATGATGTCTATTCTGCCGAGGTCTAGTCGGAGGCTCAGAGGGGATAGAGCCTTCTCTGTTGCTGCTCCGGCACTCTGGAACACCCTGCCGTTGCACATCAGACAGGCCCCCTCACTGTCCATCTTCAAATCCAGTGTTAAAACACATTTGTACTCCCTGGCTTTTGACCATGCCTGAGGCTTTGCTTCTGTTTGTGGTGTTTTTAATGTTTCTTTATTTTACATGTCTTTTCCTACTATTTCTTTTGATTGTTATTTTTGGTGTGTATTAACTTTTTTGTCAATGATTAGTGATGTACAGCACTTTGTTGCAGCTATGTTTGTTTTTAAAGTGCTCTATAAATAAAATTATTATTATTATTATTATTTATTATTCAATCATGGCTGATCTATCTTTCCCTCTCATCGAAATTCTCCTGCCTTCTCCTCATTAATTTGGCATCATGTTCAGCATAGACATTATGGGCCGAAGGGCCTGTACCAGTGCTGTATTGTTCTATGTCCCAAGAGCTGTTTTGGGATCCACTGATTACACGGAAATAGTTCACTCCGCCTAACTGCTGCTTAAACTCGGTACAATTGACAATAGTAAACTAAACTAAACTCAACTGAAGTCTCTCCTTTCTCTCTCTGCAGGTGCAATCGCCTTTCAATGCTTCGTCCTGACCCGAAGAGTCAATAGACAATAGACAATAGACGATAGACAATAGGTGCAGGAGTAGGCCATTCGGCCCTTCGAGCCAGCACCGGCATTCAATAAGATCATGGCTGATCATCCCCAATCAGTACCCCGTTCCTGCCTTCTCCCCATATCCCCCGACTCCGCTAGTTTTAAGAGCCGTATCGAGCTCTCTCTTGAAAGTATCCAGAGAACCGGCCTCCACTGCCCTCTGAGGCAGAGAATTCCACACTCACCACTCTCTGTGAGAAAAAGTGTTTCCTCGTCTCCGTTCCACATGGCTCATCCTTCTAAACTCCAGAGTGTACAAGCCCGGCTGCTCCATTCTCTCAGCATATGATGACAGTCCCGCCACCCCGGGAATTAACCTTGTAAACCTACGCTGCACTCCCTCAATAGCAAGAATGTCCTTCCTAAAATTAGGGGATCAAAACTGCACACAATACTCCAGGTGTGGTCTCACTAGGGCTGTGTACAACTGCAGAAGGACCTTTTTGCTCCTATATTTGATTCCTCTTGTTATAAATATTAGGTCAGAGTTCTCCATGGATGCTGCCTAACGTGTTGAGTTACTCCAGCACTTTGTGCCCTTTTTTGGTAAGTCAGCATCTGCAGTTCCTTGTGCCTCTAGATTTTCTATGCTAATTGTGACTGTAATCTTGGCATCTTAATGTTTGTAGTGTAAGGTGTGGAGATACAGCGGCACGGTGGCGCAGCAGTAAGAATTGCTGCCTTAAAGCACCAGGCACACGGGTTCAATCCGACCACTGATGCTATTTGTACAGAGTTTGTATTGGAATTCTTTGCCACAGACGGCTTTGGAGGCCAAGACAGTGGATATTTTTTAAAAAGAGATTGACAGATTCTTGATGAGTACACGTGTCAGGGGTAATGGGGAGAAGGCAGGAGAATGGGGTTAGGAGGGAGAGATGGATCAGCCATGATTGTATGGTGGAGTAGACATGATGGGCCAAATGGCCTAATTCTGCTCCTATCACTTATGCCCTTATGACCTAATAAGTTCAAGTTCAAGAGTCATGTGTCCCTGATAGGACAATGAAATTCTTCCTTTGCTTCAGCACAACAGAACATAGTAGGCATTTACTACAAAACAGATCAGTGTGTCATTATACCATGATATAAATATATACACACATGAATAAATAAACAGATAAAGTGCAAATAACAGATAATGGGCTATTAATGTTTAGAGTTTTGTCCGAGCCGAGTTTAATAGCCTGATGGCTGTGGGGAAGCAGCTATTCCTGAACCTGGACGTTGCAGTCTTCAGGCTCCTGTACCTTCTACCTGAAGGTTGCAGGGAGATGAGTGTGTGGCCAGGATGGTGTGGGTCTTTGATGATACTGCCAGCCTTTTTGAGGCAACGACTGCGATAGATCCCCTCGATGGAAGGAAGGTCAGAGACGATGATGGACTGGGCAGTGTTTACTACTTTCTGCAGTCTTTTCCGCTCCTGGACGCTCAAGTTGCCGAACCAAGCCACGATGCAACCGGTCAGCATGCTCTCCACTGTGCACCTGTAGAAGTTGGAGAGAGTCCTCCTTGACAAACTGGACAGCGCGGAGACATGGCCTTCTGCTCACCGAGTCCGCACCGATCAGCAATCCCCGTGGAGTAACGCTATCCTACACACACCAGGGATAATTTTACAAATTTTACAGAAGCCAATTAACCTACAAACCTGTATGTCTTTGGAGTGTGGGAGGAAACCGGAGAACTTGGAGAAAACCCACGACGGTCACGGGGAGAACGGACAAACTCCGTACAGACAGCGCCTGCATCAGAGGTGAGTCGAGTTTAGTTCATCGAGATCCAGTGAAAAGCTTTTGTTGCATGCTAACCAGTCAACGAAAAGACAATACATGATTACAATCGAGCCGTCCACAGTGTACAGATACAGGATAAAGGGAATAACGTGAATAATGTTTCGTGCAGAATGTTGCCTGGGTTTCAACAACTAAGTTACAGAGATAGGTTGAATAAGTTAGGTCTTTATTCTCTGGAGCGCAGAAGGTTAAGGGGGGACCTGATAGAGGTCTTTAAAATGATGAGAGGGATAGACAGAGTTGATGTGGACAAGCTTTTCCCTTTGAGAATAGGGAAGATTCAAACAAGAGGACATGACTTCAGAATTAAGGGACAGAAGTTTAGGGGTAATATGAGGGGGAACTTCTTTACGCAGAGAGTGGTAGCGGTGTGGAATGAGCTCCCAGTGGAAGTGGTGGTGGCAGGTTCATTGGTATCATTTAAAAATAAATTGGATAGGCATATGGATGAGAAGGGAATGGAGGGTTATGGTATGAGTGCAAGCAGGTGGGACTAAGGGGAAAAAAAAAAAAATTTGTTCGGCATGGACTTGTAGGGCCGAGATGGCCTGTTGCCGTGCTGTAATTGTTATATGGTTATATGGTTATATATCCAGTAAAACCCTATCACAGATAGTCTGAGGGTCACCAATGAGGTAGATAGTAGTTCAGGACTGCTCTCTAGTTGTTGGTAGGATGGTTCAGTTTCCTGATAACAGCTGGGGGATAGGTGACACGTTTGAACACTGGACGGCACGGAATTGATGGGCTGAAGGGCCTGTTTCCACGCTGTGTTTCTGAACTAAACTAAACTAAAATAAAGTGTCAGAGGTTGTGGGGAGAAGGCTGGAGAATGGGATATAAGGAATCTGTGGAATTATTTGCCACAGAAGGCTGTGGAGGCCAAGTCGATGGATATTTTTAAGGCAGGAATAGATATATACTGGCTTATTACGGGTGTCAGGGATTATGGGGAGAAGGCAGGAGAATGAGGTTGGGAGGGAGAGATAGATCAGCCATGATTGAATGGCGTAGACTAATTCTATTCTTTTTCCTTATGACATTTTAATTTTAGTTTAGTTCAGGGATGCAGCTCGGAACCAGGCCCTTCAGCCCATCGGGACTGTGCCGACCAGCGATCCCCGCACACTAACACTATCCTACACACACTAGGAACCATTTAAAATCTTTACCGAAACCAATTAACCTACAGACCCGCACGTCTTTGGAGTGTGGGAGGAAACCGGAGCACCCGGAGAAAACCCACGCAGGTCACGGGGAGAACGTGCAAACTCCACACGGGCAGCACCCGTGGTCGGGGTCGAACCGGGCTCTCTGGTGCTGTGAGGCTGTTAGAATGTGTATGTTAGCATTCATAGCAAAAGGATTTGAGTATTGGAGTAGGGAGGTTCTACTGCGGTTGTACAGGGTCTTGGTGAGACCACACCTGGAGTATTGCGTACAGTTTTGGTCTCCTAATCTGAGGAAAGATATTATTGCCATAGAGGGAGTACAGAGAAGGTTCACCAGACTGATTCCTGGGATGTCAGGACTTTCATATGAAGAAAGACTGGATAGACTTGGCTTGTATTCGCTAGAATTTAGAAGATTGACGGGGGATCTTATAGAAACTTACAAAATTCTTAAGGGGTTGGACAGGCTAGATGCAGGAAGATTGTTCCCGATGTTGGGGAAGTCCAGAACAAGGGGTCACAACAATCTTCCTGAATCTAGCCTGTCCAACCCCTTAAGAATTTTGTAAGTTTCTATAAGATCCCCTTTCAATCTCCTAAATTCTAGAGAGTATAAACCAAGTCTATCCAGTCTTTCTTCATAAGACAGTCCTGACATCCCAGGAATCAGTCTGGTGATTCTCTGTACTCCCTCTATGGCAATAATGCCCTTCCTCAGATTTGGAGACCAAAACTGTACACAATACTCCAGGTGTGGTCTCACCAAGACCCTGTACAACTGCAGTAGAACCTCCCTGCTCCTATACTCAAATCCTTTTGCTATGAAAGCTAACATACCATTCGCTTTCTTCACTGCCTGCTGCACCTGCATGCCTACTTTCAATGACTGGTGTACCATGACACCCAGGTCTCGCTGCATCTCCCCTTTTCCTAATCGGCCACCATTCAGATAATAGTCTGCTTTCCTGTTTTTGCCACCAAAGTGGATAACGTCACATTTATCCACATTATACTGCATCTGCCAAACATTTGTCCACTCACCCAGCCTATCCAAGTCACCTTGCAGTCTCCTAGCATCCTCCTCACAGCTAACACTGCCCCCCAGCTTAGTGTCATCCGCAAACTTCGAGATATAGCCTTCAATTCCCTCATCCAGATCATTAATATATATTGTAAATAGCTGGGGTCCCAGCACAGAGCCTTGCGGTACCCCACTAGTCACTGCCTGCCATTGTGAAAAGGACCCGTTTACTCCTACTCTTTGCTTCCTGTTTGCCAGCCAGTTCTCTATCCACATCAATACTGAACCCCCCATGCCTTGTGCTTTAAGTTTGTATACTAATCTCTTATGTGGGACCTTGTCGAAAGCCGTCTGGAAGTCCAGATACACCACATCCACTGGTTCTCCCCTATCCACGCTACTAGTTACATCCTCGAAAAATTCTATGAGATTCGTCAGACATGATTTACCTTTCGTAAATCTATGCTGACTTTGTCCAATGATTTCACCACTTTCCAAATGTGCTGCTATCCCATCTTTAATAACTGACTCTATTGCAGTTTCCCCACTACCGATGTAGACTAACTGGTCTGTAATTCCCCGTTTTCTCTCTCCCTCCCTTCTTAAAAAGTGGGGTTACGTTTTCTACCCGCCAATCCTCAGGAACTACTCCAGAATCTAAAGAGTTTTGAAAGATTATTACTAATGCATTCACTATTTCTGGAGCTACTTCCTTAAGTACTCTGGGATGCAGCCTATCTGGCCCTGGGGATTTATCGGCCTTTAATCCATTCAATTTACCCAACACCACTTCCCAACCAGAGAGTGGTGAAACCCTGGAACTCTCTGCCACAGAAGGTAGTTGAGGCTGGTTCATTGGCTATATTTAAGAGGGAGTTAGATGTGGCCCTTGTGGCTAAAGGGATCAGGGGGTATGTTTGAGGATAAGAGGGAAGTCTTTTAGGACCGACATGAGAAAATCATTTTTTTCACAGAGTGTGGTGAATCTGTGGAATTCTCCGCCGCAGAAGGTAGTTGAGGCCATTGGCTATATTTAAGAGGGAGTTAGATGTGGCTAAAGGGATCAGGGGATATGGAGAGAAGGCAGGTACAGGATACTGAGTTGGATGATCAGCCGTGATCATATTGAATGGCGGTGCAGGCTCGAAGGGCCGAATGGCCTATTCCTGCACCTATTTTCTATGTTCCTATGTTTCTAATTCTAGTGCTGCACCACCGTGCCACACAATGTCCCACACAATGGTTAAACTGGGTTGTGTTGGAGGAGCTGACAGCAGCAGTGCTAGATTGCTCGTGTGCAGGGTGCCTGGGGCTCAGAGACAGGCAGCGTGTGCCTAGCTTACAAGCAGGGAGAGACAATGCTGTGCTGTGGGAGTGCGCTGGTGCCCGTGTTACCTGCTGTCCCACGCCAGCCTCTGGTAGCAGAGCGGAGCCAAACTCCCCCGACCATATCTTGTGACAAGGTGACTCAAGACCGCTCTTCCCCGAGGGAACGCATGAGTCATTTTGAGCAGGAAGGAACTGCAGATGCTGGTTTAAACCAAAAATAGACACAAAATGCTGGAGTCACTCAGCGGGACAGGCAGCATCTCTGGAGAGAAGGAATGGGTGACGTTTCGGGTCGAGACCCTTCTTCCGACTGATGTCAGGGGAGTGGGTTGTACCGCCCATTTTAAGAATAAGGAGTAAGCCAATTAGAACGGAGACGAGGAAACACTTTTTCTCACAGAGAGTAGTGAGTCTGTGGAATTCTCTGCCTCAGGGGGCGGTGGAGGCCGGTTCTCTGGATGCTTTCAAGAGAGAGCTAGATAGGGCTCTTAAAGATAGTGGAGTCAGGGGATATGGGGAGAAGGCAGGAACGGGGTACTGATTGGGGGTGATCAGCCATGATCACTTTGAATGGCGGTGCTGGCTCGAAGGGCCGAATGGCCTACTCCTGCACCTATTGTCTATTGTCTACCGAGATAGAATGTAGTCAGAGACAGTAAGACTGGTGGGAGTACTAGGCAGGGGGAGGGGATGGAGAGAAAGGGAAAGCAAGGGCTATTTGAAGTTAGAGAAGTCAATGTTCTCTAACTTCTGAAGAAAGGTCTGAAGAAGGGTCTCGACCCGAAAAGTCACCCATCCCGTCTCTCCAGAGAGGCTGCCTGTCCCACTGAGTGACTCCAGCATTTTGTGTCTACCTTCAATTTAAACCAGCATCTGCAGTTCCTTCTTACACAAGTCAATGTTCATGCCGCTGGGGTGCAAGCTGCCCAGGCAAAATATGAGGTGCTGAGGTGCTCGGACAATGCAGGAGGCCAGGACAGAAAAGTCAGTGTGGGAATGGGAGGGAGAGTTAGAGTGTTGAGCAGCCGGGAGATCAGGTAGGCTTAGGCACGGTGGCGCAGCGGTAGAGTTGCTGCCTCACAGCGACAGAGACCCGGGTTCGATCCCGACTACGGGAGCGCTGCCCGTACAGAGTTTGTCCATTCTCCCCGTGACCTGCGCGGGTTTTCTCCAAGATCTTCAGTTTCCTCTCACACTCCAAAGACTGGCAGGTTTGTAGGCGAAATGGCTTGGTATAAGTGTAAATTGTCCCTAGTGTGTGTAGGGCGGTGTTAGTGTGCAGGGATCGCTGGTCGGCGTGGTAGGCCGAAGAGCCTGGTTGTGCATGATATATCTAAACTAAACTAAACGAAACCTCTCCCTGTAGATAGTACCTCCTAATCCAGGCATAGAAACATAGAAACGTAGAAAATAGGTGCAGGAGTAGGCCATTCGGCCCTTCGAGCCTGCACCGCCATTCAATATGATCATGGCTGATCATCCAACTCAGTATCCCGTACCTGCCTTCTCTCCATACCCCCTGATCCCCTTAGCCACAAGGGCCACATCTAACTCCCTCTTAAATATAGCCAATGAACTGGCCTCAACTACCCTCTGTGGCAGAGAGTTCCAGAGATTCACCACTCTCTGTGTGAAAAAAGTTCTTCTCATCTCGGTTTTAAAGGATTTCCCCCTTATCCTTAAGCTGTGACCCCTTGTCCTGGACTTCCCTAACATCGGGAACAATCTTCCTGCATCTAGCCTGTCCAACCCCTTAAGAATTTTGTAAGTTTCTATAAGATCCCCTCTCAATCTTCTAAATTCTAGAGAGTATAAACCAAGTCTATCCAGTCTTTCTTCATAAGACAGTCCTGACATCCCAGGAATCAGTCTGGTGAACCTTCTCTGCACTCCCTCTATGGCTATAATGTCCTTCCTCAGCATCATTCTGGTAAGCCTCCTCTTCGCCCTTTCCAAAGCCCCCTATGCCGCTGGTGCTGTGGCATTGTGCTTTGCACAATTCTAATGCAAGTTCATAAGGTCATAAGTGATAGGAGCAGAATTAGGCCACACGGCCCATCAAGTCTACTCCGCCATTCAATCATGGCTGATCTACCTCTCCCTCCAAACCCCATTATCCTGCCTTCTCCCTATCACCTCTGACACCCAGACTTAACAAGAATCTGTCTATCTCTACCTTAAAAATATCCATAGACTTGGCCTCCACAGCCAGCTGATCATGTAAAAACTTAGAAACATAGAAAATAGGTGCAGGAGTAGGCCATTCGACCCTTCGAGCCTGCACCGCCATTCAATATGATCATGGCTGATCATCCAACTCAGTATCCTGTACCTGCCTTCTCTCCATACCCCCTGATCCCTTTAGCCACAAGGGCCACATCTAACTCCCTCTTAAATATAGCCAATGAACTGGCCTCAACTACATTCAGTGGCAGAGAATTCCACAGATTCACCACTCTCTGTGTGAAAAAAGTTTTCCTCATCTCGGTCCAAAAAGATTTCCCCCTTATCCTTAAACTGTGACCCCTTGTTCTGGACTTCCCCAACATCGGGAACAATCTTCCTGCATCTAGCCTGTCCAACCCCTTAAGAATTTTGTACGTTTCTATAAGATCCCCCCTCAATCTTCTAAATTCTAGCGAGTACAAGCAGAGTCTATCCAGTCTTTCTTCATATGAAAGTCCGGACATCCCAATAATCAGTCTGTTGAACCTTCTCTGTACTCCCTCTATGGCAAGAATGTCCTTCCTCAGATTAGGAGACCAAAACTGTACGCAATACTCCAGGTGTGGTCTCACCAAGACCCTGTACAACTGCAGTAGAATCTCCCTGCTGTACTTACACAATGTAAATGGTTCGACTGTAATCGTGTATTGTCTTTCCGCTGACTGGATAGCATGCAACAAATCTTTTCACTGTACCTCGGTACACGTGACAATTAACTAAACTTAAAACTGAAATGTACAAAATTATGAGAGGAATAGATCGGATCATAGAAACGTAGAAACATAGAAAATAGGTGCAAGAGGAGGCCATTTGGCCTTTTCGAGCCAGCACCGCCATTCATTGTGATCATTGCTGATCGTCCCCTATCAATAACCCGTGCCTGCCTTCTCTCCATATCCCTTGATTCCACTAGCCCCTAGAGCTCTATCTAACTCTCTCTTAAATCCATCCAGTGACTTGGCCTCCACTGCCCTCTGTGGCAGGGAATTCCACAAATTCACAAAACGTTTTTTTCTCACCTCAGACTTAAATGGCCTCCCCTTTATTCCAAGACTACGGCCCCCTGCTTCTGGACGCGCCCAACATTGGGAAAAATGTTCCTGCATCTAGCAAAGTTCAGCCATTCGGCCCATCAAGTCTACTCCGCCATTCAATCATGGCTGATCTATATCTCCCTCCTAACCCCATTCTCCTGCCTTCTCCCCATGACCCCTGACACCCGTACTAATCAAAAATCTGTCAATCTCGGCCTTAAAAATATCCATTGACTTGGCCTCCACAGCCGCCTGAGGCAAAGAATTCCGCAGATTCACCACCCTCTGACTGAAGAAATGTCTCCAGTGGTAGTTTGAGGTGAAACCCCTTACAGCAGCAAGGGGAAAGACCATAAGTAACCATAAATTTATAGAGGCATCAATTTATATTGGTGCATCTCGGTGCCAGCAACCCGGGGTCAATCCTGACCTTGGGTGCTGTCTGTGAGGAGTTTGCACGTTCTCCCTGTGACTGCCTGGGGTTTCCTCCAGGTGGTCTATTTTCGTCCCACAACCAAACCTGTGTCAGCCAGTAGGTTAATTGACCTCTATAGCAGCTGGGCTTGTACACTCTGGAGTTTAGAAGGATGAGAGGGCATCTCATTGAAACATATAAGATTGTTAAGGGCTTGGACACGCTAGAGGCAGGAAACATGTTCCCGGGGGGGGGGGGGGGGGGGGGGTCCAGAACCAGGGGCCACAGACGAGGAAACACTTTTTCTCACAGAGAGTGGTGAGTCTGTGGAATTCTCTGCCTCAGAGGGCGGTGGAGGCCGGTTCTCTGGATGCTTTCAAGAGAGAGCTAGTTAGGGCTCTTAAAGATAGCGGAGTCAGGGGATATGGGGAGAAGGCAGGAACGGGGTACTGATTGGGGATGATCAGCCATGATCACATTGAATGGCGATGCTGGCTCGAAGGGCCGAATGGCCTACTCCTGCACCTATTGTCTATTGTCTATTGTCTGTTGTCTATAGGTTTTGCTTAGTTTCGCATTACAGAAACAGGTGCTTCGGCCCATCCAGTCCGTGCTGACCAGTGATCCCCGCACATTAACACCCGACACCCCCCTAGGGACGATTTACAGTTTTTACTGATGCCAATTAACCTGCAAAGCCGGAGCACCCGGAGAAACCCACGCAGGTCACAGGGAGAAGGTACAAACTCCATACAGATAGCACCCCTAGCTGGGATTGAACCTGTGCCTCTGGCGCTGTGAGGCTACAACTGTACTGCTTTGCCACTGGGCTTCCATGCCTTGTACAAGCAGCCTCTAGTGACAAGACGGCAGCAATAGCTCCAGGGCAAATAAAGAGAGGTGAAGGGACTGAAGGAGTTCCTCTACCCGCATGCCAGTATGGACCCAATGGGCCAAACGGCCTCCTTTTCTGAATTTGTACCCAGTAATTAGGACTGAGATTGCACAGGAGTAATGGAGTAATGAGTAATGTTACTGGAGTAATGACCAAGAGACTTGGGTTGAAACTCTCCCAAGGGAGCTGGAGAATTTAATTATATAAAAGTATAATAAAAGTTTGATATAAGCAAATGAGACCACACTACTATCCCAAGACGGTACACAAAAATGCTGGAGAAACTCAGTGGGTGCGGCAGCATCTATGGGGCGAGGGAAATAGGCGACGTTTTGGGCTGAAACCCTTCCTCAGACTGAAGTACCAACATTTTGGCCCGGAACGTCGCCTATTTCCTTTGCTCCATAGATGCTGCCGCACCCGCTGAGTTTCTCCGGCTTTTTTGTGTACCTTCCATTTTCCAGCATCTGCAGTTCCTTCTTAAACAAACTATCTCAAGATTTCAGGAAGTGAAGCGACACACATACCCCGGTGGGCATTGACAACGCCAAAGTAGAGATGGCTGCAATCTTCAATTTTAGTTTCGTTTAGTTGAGAGGTACAATGCGGAAACGGGGCCCTTCGACCCACTGAGTCCACGCCAACCAGCAATCCCCACACAAACACACTATCCTAGGGACAATTTACCATTTTACCAAGCCAATTCATCTACAAACCTGCATGTCTTTGAAGTGTGGGAGGAAACAGGAGATCAGGCTAGATGCAGGAAGATTGTTCCCGATGTTGCGGAAGTCCAGAACAAGGGGTCACAGTTTCACGATCGGGGGAAATCTTTTAGGACCGAGATGAGAAAAAAAAATTTCACACAGAGAGCGGTGAATCTGTGGAATTCTCTGCCACAGAAGGTAGTTGAGGCCACAGTTCATTGGCTATATTTAAGAGGGAGTTAGATGTGGCCCTTGTGGCTAAAGGGATCAGGGGGTATGGAGAGAAGGCAGGAACAGGATACCATATAACCATATAACCATATAACAATTACAGCACGGAAACAGGCCATCTCGGCCCTACAAGTCCGTGCCGAACAAATTTTTTTTCCCCCTTAGTCCCACCTGCCTGCACTCATACCATAACCCTCCATTCCCTTCGACCCACTGAGGTGGATACGGAGTTGGATGATCAGCCATGATCATATTGAATGGCGGTGCAGGCTCGAAGGGCCGAATGGCCTACTCCCGCACCTATTGTCTATGTTTCTATCCTGGAGAAAACCCACGCAGGTCACAGGGATAATGTACAAACTCCACACAGACAGCGCCCGTAGTCAGGATTTACGTGACCTTTATAGGCAACTGCCGGAACACGTTATAGGTTGCCAAAATTTTCAACATGGTGACCAGAAAGACGCTACGACTCTTTGGAGACCTCTTACGACCATAGGCTGTATGGTCATGAGACTTCTCCTATGGTCGTGAGAGGTCCCTGTAAAGGTTGCGTAAGTGGGACAGTGCGGCGGCTCCCAAGGGTCGTGCCATCATACTGTCGAACCCCTCGGCACGGGAGTGGTTCAGTCCAGAGGCGGCCCTTAGCCAGAGGGTTTAAAGGCAGTGATTTGGGTGCCATCTTTCTGCCCTTTAGAAACATAGAAACGTAGACAATAGGTGCAGGAGGAGGCCATTCGGCCCTTCGAGCCAGCACCACCATTCATTGGGATCATGGCTGATCATCCCCTATCAATAACCCGTGCCTGCCTTCTCCCCATATCCCTTGACTCCACTAGCCCCTAGAGCTCTATCTAACTCTCTCTTAAATCCATCCAGTGACTTGGCCTCCACTGCCCTCTGTGGCAGGGAATTCCACAAATTCTCAACTCTCTGGGTGAAAGAAGGCTTAGGAGGTTCGGCATGTCCTCAACAAATTCTAATACTCTCTAGTTATACTCCCCAACACTGAGAAAAAGGCTGCGCATTCTCTCTTTGTATTCCCCTCATGATATTACGCACCTCGGTAATATTCTTCCCAGCTGTTATCAGGCAACTGAACCATCTTACCACAACCAGAGAGCAGTGCTAAACTATTATCTACCTCATTGGAGACCCTCAGACTATCCTTGGAGCAAAGGGATAGGTGACGTTTCGGGCCGAGACCCTTCTTCAGACTCGACCAGAAACGTCGCCTATTTTCTTCGCTCCATAGATGCTGCCTCACCCGCTGAGTTTCTCCAGCATTTTTGTCTACCTTCGATTTTTCCAGCATCCGCAGTTCCTCCGTATACACTCAGACTACCCTTGATCAGACTTTGCTGGCTTTACCTTGCACTAAAAGTTATTCCCTTATCATGTATCTGTACACTGTAAATGGCTCGATTGTATTCATGTGTTGTCTCTCAGCTGACTGGATAGCACGCAACAAAAGCTTTCCATTGTACCTCAGTACACGTGACAATAAACTAAACAGAACTGAAAAGATTATCCCTCAGCCTCCTGAGCTCCTGAGAATAAAGTCTTTAGTGATAGGAGCAGAATTAGTCTAATCGACCCATCAAGTCTACTCAGCCATTCAAACATGGCTGATCTATCTTTCCATCTCAACCCCATTCCCCTGCCCTCTCCCCATAATCCCTAGTAGACAATAGACAATAGACGATAGGTGCAGGAGTAGGCCATTCGGCCCTTCTAGCCAGCACCGCCATTCAATGTGATCATGGCAGATTATCCACAATCAGTACCCCGTTCCTGCCTTCTCCACATAACCCCTGACTCCGCTATTTTTAAGAGCCCTATCAATCTCTCTCTTAAAAGCATCCAGAGAACCTGCCTCCACTGCCCTCTGAGGCAGAGAATTCCACAGACTCACAACGCTCTGTGAGAAAAAGTGTTTCCTCGTCTCAGTTCTAAATGGCTTACTCCTTATTCTTAAACTGTGTGGCCCCTGGTTCTGGACTCCCCCAACATCGGGAACATGTTTCCTGCCTCTAGCGTGTCCGAACCCTTAATAATCTTAGATGTTTCAATAAGATACCCTCTCATCCGTCTAAACCCCAGAGTGTACAAGTAGGTCCCCTAGTCTTATTATGGTCCCGACCCGAAATGTCACCCATCCATGTTCTTCAGAGATGCTGCCTGACCAACTGAGTTACTCCAGCACGTTATGCCTTCTTTGGGCAAAATTGGCTTAAGGGTCAGAATGTCCCACCTCCTAGCCTGTGACTGAATTAGCCAGGTGGACAGGGATTTGAGATTGGGGTCTATGCTATGAATTTTAAATTCAACAAATCTGATATTAGGAAAATCAAATCATCAAAGTTTCAATTTAATCATGCAGGTTATGTTCCAAATCTAATCTCCGCTAATCCCTGATCTTCACCGAAGGCCTACAGGGGAACTAACTCTATCATCGGAACTAGACCCTGACCTACATGTGTTTCTGCACCATATTACATGCTTGGCTGTTCTCATCATAAACAGCAGGCTAGGCTGCAGAACCAGCAACCTGCCCAGTGGTCCTTGAAGGCGGTGTCAATAGACAATAGACAATAGGTGCAGGAGTAGGCCATTCGGTCCTTCGAGCCAGCACCGCCACTCAATGTGATCATGGCTGATCATCCCCAATCAGTACCCCGTTCCTGCCTTCTCCCCATATCCCCTGACTCCACTATCTTTAAAAGCCCTATCTAGCTCTCTCATGAAAGCACCCAGAGAACCTGCCTCCACCGCCCTCTGAGGCAGAGAATTCCACAGACTCACATAGAAACATAGAAACATAGAAACATAGAAACATAGAAACATAGAAACATAGAAAATAGGTGCAGCAGTAGGGCATTCGGCCCTTCGAGCCTGCACCGCCATTCAATATGATCTTGGCTGATCATCCAACTCAGTATCCCATACCTGCCTTCTCTCCATACCCCCTGATCCCTTTACCCACATCTAACTCCCTCTTAAATATAGCCAATGGCCTCAACTACCTTCTGCGGTGGAGAATTCCACAGATTCACCACACTCTGTGTAAAAAATGATTTTCTCATCTCGGTCCTAAAAGACTTCCCTCTTACCCTTAAACTGTGACCCCTTGTTCTGGACTTCCCCAACATCGGGAACAATCTTCCTGCATCTAGCCTGTCCAACCCCTTAAGAATTTTGTAAGTTTCTATAAGATCCCCCCTCAATCTTCTAAATTCTAGCGAGTACAAGCCGAGTTTATCCAGTCTTTCTTCATATGAAAGTCCTGCCATCACAACTCTCTGTGTGAAAAAATGTTTTCTCATCTCCGATCTAAATGGCTTACTCCTTATTCTTAAACTGTGGCCCCTGGTTCTGGACTCCCCCAACATTGGAAAAGGTAGATAGGGTGGGCAAAAGTTAATTTGCCACATTGGCCTTCATCAGTCTTGAGTGTAGAAGATGGGAGGTCATGTTGCAGTTGTATAAGACGTTGCTGAGGCCACATTTAGTGTATTGTGTAGGAAGGAACTACAGATGCTGGTTTCAACTGAAGATAGCTGGGACCCCAGCTATTTACAATATATGTTATATGTTAATGGATGAGGGAATTGAATGCAACATCTCCAAGTTTGCGGATGACACGAAGCTGGGGGGCAGTGTTAGCTGTGAGGAGGATGCTAGGAGGCTGCAAGGTGACTTGGATAGGTTGGGTGAGTGGGCAAATGTTTGGCAGATGCAGTATAATGTGGATAAATGTGAGGTTATCCACTTTGGTGGCAAAAACAGGAAAGTAGACTATTATCTGAATGGTGGCCGGTTAGGAAAAGGGGAGATGCAACGAGACCTGGGTGTCATGGTACACCAGTCATTGAAAGTAGGCATGCAGGTGCAGCAGGCAGTGAAGAAAGCAAATGGTATGTTAGCATTCATAGCAAAAGGATTTGAGTAATAAGAGCAGGGAGGTTCTACTGCAGTTGTACAGGGTCTTGGTGAGACCGCACCTGGAGTATTGCGTACAGTTTTGGTCTCCTAATCTGAGGAAAGACATTCTTGCCCCGAGAGCTCTATCTAACTCTCTCTTAAATCCACCCAGTGACTTGGCCTCCACTGCCCTCTGTGGCAGGGAATTCCATAAATTCCATAAACCCCTCACATTTCTCTGTATTAAATTCCATCTTATGAACTTATGTTCACATTATAGAATAAAATCAGGCCGTTAGGCCCATTGAGTCTACTCCGCCATTCAATCATGGCTGTTCTCTGCCTCCTAATCCCATTCTCCTGCCTTCTCCCCATGACCCTCGACACCCGCTCTAATCAAGAACTTGTTGATCTCTGCCTTCAAAATATCCACCAACTTGGCCTCCACAGCCCTGAGTTCCACAGATTCACCACCCTCTGACTAAAGAAGTTCCTCCTCACCTCCTTTCTAAGAGAGCGCCCTTGAATTCTGAAGCTGTGACCTCTTGTCCTGGACTCTCCCACCAGTGGAAACATCCTCTCCACATCCACTCTATCTATGCCTTTCATTATTCTGATAAGTTTCAACGAGGCCCCCCCCTTCAACATTTCTAAACTCCAGCGAGTACAGGCCCAGTGCCGACAAATGCTCATCATATGCTCACCCACTCATTCCTGGAATCATCCCTGGACCCTCTCCAGAGCCAGCACATCCTTCCTCAGACATGCTTGCTCACAGTACTCCAAATGCGTCCTGACCAGCGCCTTTATAGAGCCTCATTTCCTGTGTTCAGTGAGAACAAATAAATGTAAGGGATTAATCGGTGCATGGAATCAGAAACAGGTCTCTGGACCCAGTCGGCTAAATGGTCACAGCTTAAGGATAAGGGGGAAATCCTTTAAAACCGAGATGAGAAGAACTTTTTTCACACAGAGAGTGGTGAATCTCTGGAACTCTCTGCCGCAGAGGGTAGTTGAGGCCACAGTTCATTGGCTATATTTAAGAGGGAGTTAGATGTGGCCCTTGTGGCTAAGGGGATCAGGGGGTATGGAGAGAAGGCAGGTACGGGATACTGAGTTGGATGATCAGCCATGATCATATTGAATGGCGGTGCAGGCTCGAAGGGCCGAATGGCCTACTCTTGCACCTAATTTCTATGTTTCTATGTTTCTATCCTTAAACTGTGACCCCTTGTTCTGGACTTCCCCAACATCGGGAACAATCTTCCTGCATCTAGCCTGTCCAACCCCTTAAGACTTTTGTACGTTTCTATAAGATCCCCCCTCAATTTTCTAAATTCTAGCGAGTACAAGCCGAGTCTATCCAGTCTTTGTTCATATGAAAGTCCGGACATCCCAATAATCAGTCTGTTGAACCTTCTCTGTACTCCTCAGATGTCCTTCCTCAGATTAGGGGACCAAAACTGTACGCAATACTCCAGGTGTGGTCTCACCAAGACCCTGTACAACTGCAGTAGAACCTCCCTGAGTTGGATGATCAGCCATGATCATATTGAATGGCGGTGCAGGCTCGAAGGGCCGAATGGCCTACTCCTGCACCTAATTTCTATGTTTCTATGTTTCTATGTTTCTTTCTGCAACGAAAGGTCTGTGAGCCAGGACTCTGTCTATTTTTGTGCTTGTTTGTTTTTCTATACACAGCCTAGAGGAATCAGATGATGCTTGAAATATGTGCATCCTCCGTACCATAATGCCTAAGCAGCTCATATATTTTTATTTCTGCTCCTTGCCTTGCTTTCTCCCAGACTCCCTACCCCCTTGGCGATAGTTTTAATGCATTGGCTGATTTTTTTATTTATTTTTATTTTTTTTTTAAAGATACAGCATGGAAACAGGCCCTTCGGCCCACCGCGTCCGCGCAGACCAGCGATCCCCGCACATTAACAGTACAGAGGAGATTTACTAGAATGTTGCCTGGGTTTCAACAACTAAGTTACAGAGATAGGTTGAATAAGTTAGGTCTTTATTCTCTGGAGCGCAGAAGGTTAAGGGGGGACTTGATAGAGGTCTTTAAAATGATGAGAGGGATAGACAGAGTTGATGTGGACAAGCTTTTCCCTTTGAGAATAAGGAAGATTCAAACAAGAGGACATGACTTCAGAATTAAGGGACAGAAGTTTAGGGGTAATATGAGGGGGAACTTCTTTACTCAGAGAGTGGTAGCGGTGTGGAATGAGTTTCCAGTGGAAGTGGTGGAGGCAGGTTCATTGGTATCATTTAAAAATAAATTGGATAGGCATATGGATGAGAAGGGAATGGAGGGTTATGGTACGAGTGCAGGCAGGTGGGACTAAGGGGAAAAAAATTTGTTCGGCATGGACTTGTAGGGCCGAGATGGCCTGTTTCCGTGCTGTAATTGTTATATGGTTATATGGTTATAACACTATCCGACACACACTAGGGACTTCTTCTTCTTCTTGCGTGTGGCGTGCACAGTCTAAAGTTGTGGGACAACTTGTTCTATTTGATCTTACTTGATTGTGCACGCCAGGTCGATTGCATTTGTCGAAACAGGGCGGACCACGTGAAGGTTGCAATCTCCCCACCCCACACTAGCGACAATTTACACTTATACCAAGCCAATTAACCTACAACCCTGTACGTCTTTGGATTCATAGGGTCATTGAGTGATACAGTGTGGAAATAGGTCCTTTGGCCCAACTCACCAACACCGGCCAACAATGTCCCAGCTACACTAGTTACATCTGCCTGCGCTTGGTCCATATCCCTCCAAACCTGTCCTATCCATGTACCTGTCCAACTGTTTCTTAAACAATGGGATAGTCCCTGCCTTAACTACCTCCTCTGGCAGCTTGTTCCATACACCCACCACCCTCTGTGTGAAAACGTTACCCCTCAGATTCCTATTAAATCTTTTCCCCTTCACCTTGAACCTATGTCCTCTGGTCCTCGATTAACCATATAACCATATAACCATATAACAATTACAGCACGGAAACAGGCCATCTCGACCCTTATAGTCCGTGCCGAACACGTATTCTCCCCTAGTCCCATATACCTGCGCTCAGACCATAACCCTCCATTCCTTTCCTGTCCATATAACTATCCAATTTATTTTTAAAAGATAAAAACGAACCTGCCTCCACCACCTTCACTGGAAGCTCATTCCACACAGCCACCACCATCTGAGTAAAGAAGTTCCCCCTCATGTTACCCCTAAACTTCTGTCCCTTAATTCTCGAGTCATGTCCCCTTGTTTGAATCTTCCCTACTCTCAGTGGGAAAAGCTTATCCACGTCAACTCTGTCTATCATTTGCATTTCGTTGTCTCTGTACTGTACACTGACAATGACAATTAAAATTGAATCTGAATCGGATATCCCTCTCATCATTTTAAAGACCTCTATCGTCCCCCCTTAACCTTCTGCTCTCCAAAGAATAAAGCCCTAACTTGTTCAACCTTTCTCTGTAACTTAGTTGCTGAAACCCAGGCAACATTCTAGTAAATCTCCTCTGTACTCTCTCTATTTTGTTGACGTCCTTCCTATAATTAGGCGACCAAAATTGTACACCATACTCCAGAATTGGCCTCACCAATGCCTTGTACAATTTTAACATTACATCCCAACTTCTATATTCCCCTACTCCGGCTAAAAGATTGTGCATCTACCCGATCTATTCCGCTCATGATTTTGTGTATTTCTATAAGATCACCCCTCATCCTCCTGCGCTCCATGGAATACAGACCCAGCCTACTCAACCTCTCCCTATAGGTTACACCCTCTAGTCCTGGCAACATCCCCGTAAATCTTTTCTGAACCCTTTCAAGCTTGACAATGTCTTTCCTACAACATGGTGCCCAGAACTGAGTGTGGGAGGAAGATCTGTGCAGGTCTCAAGGGGAGAACGTGCAAACTCCGTACAGACAGCATTCGTAGTCGGAATAGAACGCGAGTCTCCGGGGCTGCAAGGCAGCAGCTCTACTGCTGCGCCACCCTGCCGTGGGCTGATGACAGAGTCATAGAGTGATGCAGCGCGGAAACAAGCCCGCTGGTGACCTGTCTAAACCAGTCCAATTTCACTGGAGATAGACACCAAAGAACTGCAGGAACTCAGCGGGTCAGGCAGCATCTGTGGAGAAAAGGAATAGGCGACGTTTACCCAAGCTCACAAACTATAGCAGTAGAATTAGGCCATTCGGCCCATCGAGTCTACTCCGCCATTCAATCATGGCTGATCTCTGCCACCTAATCCCATTTTCCTGCCTTCTGCCCATAACCCTTGACACCCGTTCAACTCAAGAACTTGTCTACCCATAGGATCGTTTCTGGTCGAGACCCTTCTTCAGATGTCATCGTGTTTGGCTCACATCCCTCTAACCTTTCCTGAGTCATATAGTGATACAGCATGGGAACAGGCCCTTCGGCCCAACTTGCCCACACTGGCCAACAATGTGTCCCATCTTCCACCAGAACCAGAACGTTCACCAGACTGATTCCTGGGATGTCAGGACTTTCATAGGAAGAAAGACTGGATAGACTCGGCTTGTACTCGCTAGAATTTAGAAGATTGAGGGGGGATCTTATAGAAACGTACAAAATTCTTAAGGGGTTGGACAGGCTAGATGCAGGAAGATTGTTCCCGATGTTGGGGAAGTCCAGGACAAGAGGTCACAGTTTAAGGATAAGGGGGAAATCTTTTAGGACCGAGATGAGGAAAACATTTTTTCACACAGAGAGTGGTGAATCTCTGGAACTCTCTGCTACAGAAGGTAGTTGAGGCCAGTTCATTGGCTATATTTAAGAGGGAGTTAGATGTGGCCCTTGTGGCTAAAGGGATCAGGGGGTATGGAGAGAAGGCAGGTACGGGATACTGAGTTGGATGATCAGCCATGATCATATTGAATGGTGATGCAGGCTCGAAGGGCCGAATGGCCTAGTCCTGCACCTATTTTCTATGTCTCTATGTTTCTAATACTCCCACCTGCCTGCATTTGGCCCATACCCCTCTAAGCCTATCCTATCCATGTGCTACAGGGAGAGGTTAAGCAGGCAAGCACTTTATTCCTTGGAGCGCTGGAGGATGTGGGGGTGATCTTTTGGACTTTAGACTTTAAAGATACAGCGCAGAACAGGCCCTTCGGCACTGAGTCACCGATCACCCAAACACTAACACTATCCTACACACTAGGAACAATTTACCAAAGCCAATTAACCTACAAACCTGTATGACTTCATAACAAGAGGAGTTGAGTATAGGAGCAAAGAGTCCTTTGCAGTTGTACAGAGCCCTAGTGCAACTACACCTGGAGTAATGTGCAGTTTTGGTCCCCTAATTTGAGGAAGGACATTCTTGCTATTGAGGGAGTGCAGCGTAGGTTTGCAGGGTTAATTCCCGGGATGGCGGGACTGTCATATGCTGAGAGAATGGAGCAGCTGGGCTTGTATACTCTGGAGTTTAGAAGGATGAGAGGGTATCTCATTGAAACATATAAGATTGTTAAGGGCTTGGGGACACTAGAGGCAGGTAACATGTTCCCGATGTTGGGGGAGTCCAGAACCAGGGGCCACAGTTTAAGAATAAGGAGTAAACCATTTAGAACGGAGATGAGAAAACACTTCTTCACACAGAGAGTGTTGAGTCTGTGGAATTCTCTGCCTCAGAGGGCGGTGGAGGCCGGTTCTCTGGATGCTTTCAAGAGAGAGCTAGATAGGACTCTTAAAAATAGCGGAGTCAGTGGATATGGGGAGAAGGCAGGAACGGGGTACTGATTGGGGATGATCAGCCATGATCACATTGAATGGCGGTGCTGGCTCGATGGGCCGAATGGCCTACTCCTGCACCTATTGTCTATTGTCTATTGTCTGTTGACTTTAAAGAAAACCTGAGCACCGGGAAGTCACAGGGAGAACGGACAAACTCCACACAGACAGCACCCGTAGTCAGGGTCGAACCTAGGCCTGTGAGGCAGCAACACTACCTGCTGCGCCACCATCCGCTGCTGCCCTGATTAGAGAAAGGAGTTAATTCCTCACATGTTCCGAATATATATCAGGATGACATATTAAGATGAGGACCTTGGTTAGCCTCCAATCTAATCATGGTGAATGGGAGCATTGCAGAGGATGGATATTGACGTGGGAGGAGAAACAATCCCATAGTGATGGTTAAATGTGTCAGTGATGAACTCGAGGCTTTAAATTGCTTCATGAAGATCACAGCAAAGTATCGCCGGGCTGGAACATTAATGATCAACTGAGATTAACTCTTGATCAGTCATAAATGTAATGAAAACTGGCTCGCTTTTCTCAGCTGCACTTAGAGTCATCAAATGTAGTCATACAGCATGGAAGCAGGCTCAATTGTTTAGTTTAAGGGGGAACTGCAGATGCAGGAAAAATCGAAGGAAGACAAAAATGCTGGAGAAACTCAGTGGGTGAGGTAGCATCCATGGAGAGAACGAAATAGACAATAGACAATAGACAATAGACATTAGACAATAGGTGCAGGAGTAGGCCATTTGACCCTTCGAGCCAGCACCGCCATTCAATGTGATCATGGCTGATCATCCCCAATCAGTACCCCGTCCTGCCTTCTCCCCAAATCCCCTGACTCCGCTATCTTTAAGAGCCCTATCTAGCTCTCTCTTGAAAGGGTCCAGAGACCCGGCCTCCACCGCCCTCTGAGGCAGAGAATTCCACCGACTCACCACTCTCTGTGTGAAAAAGTGTTTCCTCGTCTCCGTTCTAAATGGCCTCCCCCTTATTATTAAACTGCAGCCCCTGGTTCTGGACTCCCCTAACATCGGGAACATGTTTCCTGCCTCTAGCGTGTTGTAAACCCTTAATAATCTTATATGTTTCGATGAGATCCCCTCTCATCCTTCTGAACTCCAGAGTGTACAAGCCCAGCCGCTCCATTCTCGCAGCATATGACAGTCCCGCCATCCCGGGAATTAACCTTGTGAACCTACACTGCACTCCCTCAGACTGAAGAAGGGTCTCGACCCGAAACGCCACCTAGTCCTTCACTCCATAGATGCTGCCACACCCAATTGTTTATAGATAATAGACAATAGACAACAGGTGCAGGAGTTGGCCATTAGGCCCTTCGAGCCAGCACCGCCATTCAATGTGATCATGGCTGATCATCTCCAATCAGTACCCCGTTCCTGCCTTCTCCACATATCCCCTGACTCCGCTATCTTGAAGAGCCCTATCTAGCTCTCTTTACCCAAGCAATCAAGTTCGTCGTTTTCACCCCGTGTGGCTCATTTATTCACCCGCCATATAGTTTAGTTTAGTTTGCGAAAAGTGTTTTGTTCTAACCTGTCAGCAGAAAGACAATACATGATTACAATCGAGTCAGTTGCGGCGTACCGTTGCATGGTAAAGGGAATAACATGAATGAAGTCAAGCGCAAGATAAAGTCCAGTAAAGACAACACTTGTCCCTTTACCTCCGCCCTCGACTCCATTCAAGGACCCAAGCAGTCGTTCCAGGTGCGACAGAGGTTCACCTGCACCTCCTCCAACCTCATCTATTTCATCCGCTGCTCTAGATGTCAGCAGATCTATATCGATGAGACCAAGCACAGGCTTGGCGATCGCTTCGCCCAACACCTCCGCTCGGTTCGCAATAACCAACCTGATCTCCCGGTGGCTCAGCACTTCAACTCCCCCTCCCATTCCCAATCCGACCTTTCTGTCCTGGGCCTCCTCCATGGCCAGAGTGAGCACCACCGGAAATTGGAGGAGCAGCACCTCATATTCCGCTTGGGCAGTCTGCACCCTAGCGGCATGAACATTGACTTCTCCAATTTCCGGCAGCCCTTGCTGTCTCCACCCCTTCTCAGCTCTCCCTCAGCCATCGGCTTCTCCTCTTCCTTTCTCCTTTCTTCTCCGCGCACCCCCCACCCCACCCTACATCAATCTGAAGAAGGGTTTCGGCCCGAAACGTTGCCTATTTCATGCGCTCCATAGATGCTGCCGCACCCGCTGAGTTTCTCCAGCACTTTTGTCTACCCAAGACTAATCAAAGATAGTCTGAGGGTCGCCAATGAGGTAGACAGTAGTTCAGGACTGCCCTCAGGTTGTTGTAGGATGGTTCAGTTGCCTGATAACAGCTGGGAAGAAACTCTCACTGAATCTGGAGGTGTGTGCGTTTTCACACTTCTATACATTTTGCCCGATGGGAGAGGGGAGAAGAGGGAGTGGCCGGGGTGAGACTGGTCCTTGATGATGCTGCTGGCCTTGCCGAGGCAGCGTGAGGTGTAGACGGAGTCAATGGAAGGGAGATCGGTTTGTGTGATGGTCTGGGCTGCGTCCACAATTCTCCACAATGTCTTGCGGGTCTTGGAGGGAGCTGTTCCCAAACCGTGCTGTGATGCATCCCGATAAAATGCTTTCCATGGCGGATCCGTTGAGAGATTGTGTTGGACCAGCAGCATAATCAAGGACCAGTCACACCACGGCCACTCCCACTTCTCCCCTCTCCCATCAAGCAACAGGTACAGGAGTGTGAAAATGCACACACCTCCAGATTCAGGGATTCCGTTTCTTCCCAGCTGTTATCAGGCAACTGAACCATCCTACCAACAACTAGATAATTGTCCAGGCCTCCCATCTACCTCATTATCTCTTGCTGTCTTTGATCTAACTTTGCTGGCTTTACCGTGCACTAAACATTATCCCCTTATCTTAAACCTATACACTGTAAATGGATCAATTGTAATCATGCATTGTCTTTCCGCTGACTGGTCAGCATGCAACAGAAGCTTTTCAGGAGAGGATGGTGGCGCCTGGCGGCAGCGGCCTCTGCTGTCCGTCTGTCTTTTTTTTCCTTCTGTCCTGTTAAGTGGATGTCTTGGTATTGTTTTTATATGGGGCTCCAATCGCAGAGCCTTCCGACTCACCATCGCGGAGCTGGCCGACTTCGCAGAGCGGAGCACTGTGGTGGCAGGCGGCTGCGACCCGACTTCGGAGCTCGGAGGCTCCGGCTGCAGGTCTGTGGACGGGAACATCCGGAGTTCGCAGGTCCCTGGTGGGAGACCGCTTTTCGGAGCTCCCGCAACGGCAAACTTCGCCCGCCCGAGTCAAGGGGGTTAGAATCGACCCAGAGCGGGGCCTAACATCGCCCGGCACGGCTTAAACAACCGCGGGACTTACCATCGCCCGCCTCTAACATCTAACATCGGGAGTCTCGATCGGCTCGATGCAGCAGTTAGGCTGCTTGACTGCGGGAGAGGAATGGGCACAGAGAACGGGGAAGAGATAAGACTTTGCCTTCCATCACAGTGAGGAGGTGTTTGGGGATTCACTGTGATGGATGTTTTGTGTGAAAATGTGTTAATTGGGTGTTTTGGGTTTTTTTGTTTGATGATGACTGCACCGCTAATTAATCTTCCTTAAGACTAATTACGACTAACTAATCCTTCCTCATTGCACAATACCCAGTCTAGGGGCAGGACTATAAATCCCCGGATGCTTGAACATGACTCAGTCATTCTACAAGATCGCGAGGGAGAGGCCACGATTCTCATTCTAGGCCGTTGAATCAACTGAACTGTGAGTCTGCAATGTACTCCTGCACCTAATTTCTATGTTTCTATGTTTCTCTGTGTGAAAAATGTTTTTCTCATCTCGGTCCTAAAAGATTTCCCCCTTATCCTTAAACTGTGACCCCTTGTTCTGGACTCCCCCAACATCGGGAACAATCTTCCTGCATTTAGCATGTCCAACCCCTTAAGAATTTTGTAAGTTTCTATAAATTCCCCCCTCAATTTTCTAAATTCTAGCGAGTACAAGCCGAGTCTATCCAGTCTTTCTTCATATGAAAGTCCTGACATCCCAGGAATCAGTCTGGTGAACCTTCTATGGCAAGAATGTCTTTCCTCAGATTAGGAGACCAAAACTGGACGCAATACTCCAGGTGTGGTCTCACCAAGACCCTGTACAACTGTAAACCTGTGGACCCTGTATACGAAACTAAACTAAACCTAAGATAAGCACAAAAAGCTGGAGTAACTCAGCATCTCTGGAGAGAAGGAATGGGTGAAACATAGAAACATAGAAACATAGAAATTAGGTGCAGGAGTAGGCCATTCGGCCCTTCGAGCATGCACCGCCATTCAATATGATCATGGCTGATCATCCAACTAAGTATCCCGTACCTGCCTTCTCTCCATACCCCCTGATCCCCTTAGCCACAAGGGCCACATCTAACTCCCTCTTAAATATAGCCAATGAACTGGCCTCAACTACCCTCTGTGGCAGAGAGTTCCAGAGATTCACCACTCTCTGTGTGAAAAAAGTTCTTCATCTCCGTTTTAAAGGATTTCCCCCTTATCCTTAAGCTGTGACCCCTTGTCCTGGACTTCCCCGACATCGGGAACAATCTTCCTGCATCTAGCCTGTCCAACCCCTTAAGAATTTTGTAAGTTTCTATAAGATCCCCCCTCAATCTCCTAAATTCTAGAGAGTACAAACCGAGTCTATCCAGTCTTTCATCATAAGACAGTCCTGACATCCCAGGAATCAGTCTGGTGAACCTTCTCTGCACTCCCTCTATGGCAATAATGTCCTTCCTCAGATTTGGAGACCAAAACTGTACGCAATACTCCAGGTGTGGTCTCACCAAGACCCTGTACAACTGCAGTAGAACCTCCCTGCTCCTATACTCAAATCCTTTTGCAATTAAAGCTAACATACCATTCGCTTTCTTCACTGCCTGCTGCACCTGCATGCCTACCTTCAATGACTGGTCTACCATGACACCCAGGTCTCGCTGCATCTCCCCCTTTCCCACGTTTCCCACGAGACGTTTCGGGTTGAGTACCCCTTCAGACTGAGAGTCAGGGGAAACGTGATCACCATCTGTATCTCTCGTCTCCCTTTTCCCCGACTCTCAGTCTGAAGAAGGGTCGCAACCCGAAACGTCACCCGTTCCATTATTCTCGAGGTGCTGCCAGACCCACCGAGTTACTCCAGCTTTTTGTACCTATCTTCGGTGTAAACTAGCATCTGCAGTTTCTCCCTAAACTAAACCTGAACCTTCCTTGGGTTTTGCAGTGTTTTAGCCTGTGAATTAGTATTATGCCAATGTCTTTTTTGTTGTGTGTCAAAGCACTCTCTTCCATTCTCTCACTGCATCATTCAAAGCCATCGTCGCACTGTGTTGCCGGGCAACATTGTCCTCCTTTATTTAATCTGACGTTAAGTTTGGTTGGTGCTGCTTTAAGATGGCTGCTTCTGCCGACAATTCCCTTCCCCCTCGCTAATTCTTGCACCAAGATCCACACGTGATCAATAGACAATAGACAATAGACAATAGGTGCAGGAGTAGGCCCTTCAAGCCATTCAATGTGATCATGGCTTATCATCCCCAATCAGTACCCCGTTCCTGCCTTCTCCCCATATCCCCTGACTCTGCTATTTTTAAGAGCCCTATCCAGCTCTCTCTTGAAAGCATCCAGAGAACCTGCCTCCGCAGGCAGAGAATTCCACAGACTCACCACTCTCTGTGAGAAAAAGTGTTTCCTCGTCTCCGTTCTAAATGGCTTACTCCTTATTCTTAAACTGTGGCCCCTGGTTCTGGACTCCCCCAACATCGTGTATATGTTTCCTGCCTCTAGCATGTCCAAATCCTTTACAATCTTATATGTTTCAAAGAGATTCCCTCTCATCCTTCTAAACTCCAGAGTGTACAAGCCCAGCTGCTCCATTCTCTCAGCATATGACAGTCGTCCCGCCATCCTGGGAATTAACCTTGTAAACCTACGCTGCACTCCCTCAATAGCAAGAATGTCCTTCCTCAAATTAGGGGACCAAAACTGCAAACAATACTCCAGGTGTGGTCTCACTAGGGCTCTGTACAACTGAGACAATAGACAATAGGTGCAGGAGTAGGCCATTCGTCCCTTCGAGCCAGCACCGCCATTCAATGTAATCATGGCTTATCATCCCCAATCAGTACCCAGTTCCTGCCTTCTCCCCATATCCCCTGATGCCGCTATTTTTACGAGCCCTATCTAGTTCTCTCTTGAAAGCACCAGAGAATCTTGTAAACCTACGCTGCACTCCCTCAATTGCAAGAATGTCCTTCCTCAAATTAGGGGACCAAACCTGCACACAATACTCCAGGTGTGGTCTCACTAGCGCTCTGTACAACTGCAGAAGGGCCTCTTTGCTCCTATATTAGATTCCTCTTGTTATACTGCAGTTGTACAGGGTCTTGGTGAGACCACACCTGGAGTATTGCGTACAGATTTGGTCTCCAAATCTGAGGAAGGACATTATTGCCATAGAGGGAGTGCAGAGAAGGTTCACCAGACTGATTCCTGGGATGTCAGGACTGTGTTATGAAGAAAGACTGGATAGACTTGGTTTATACTCTCTAGAATTTAGGAGATTGAGAGGGGATCTTATAGAAACTTACAAAATTCTTAAGGGGTTGGACAGGCTAGATGCAGGAAGATTGTTCCCGATGTTGGGGAAGTCCAGGACAAGGGGTCACAGCTTAAGGATAAGGGGGAAATCCTTTAAAACCGCGATGAGAAGAACTTTTTTCACACACAGAGTGGTGAATCTCTGGAACTCTCTGCCACAGAGGGTAGTTGAGGCCAGTTCATTGGCTATATTTAAGAGGGAGTTAGATGTGGCCCTTCTGGCTAATGGGATCAGGGGGTATGGAGAGAAGGCAGGTACGGGATACTGAGTTGGATGATCAGCCATGATCATATTGAATGGCGGTGCAGGCTCGAAGGGCCGAATGGCCTACTCCTGCACCTAATTTCTATGTTTCTATGTCTAAAAGCCAACATGCCATTCGCTTTCTTCACTGCCAGCTGTACCTGTATGCTTACTTTCATAGACTGATGTGCAAGGACCCCCCAGATCCCGTTGTACTTCCCCTTTTCCCAACTTGACGCCATTTAGATAGTATCAGGCCGCTTATTGGAATATTGTGAGCAACTTTGGGCCTCATACCTAGGGTTGCCAACGTTCCCACTCGCAAATAAGGGACAAATTCCCGACGGCAATTTGTTGACACGCATGGCCGTGGCTGGGTGAATGACGAGTTGGCCCGGGTGTTGGACTGCACACAAAGCCCAGCCGGCGGGTCAGCTGAGGCGTTGTGGCCCGGGCCCGCGCGACGTTGTGCGCCCCATCCGACTCATAAACCGATGATCAGCCAAGAGATGGAGGGGTGGTGGTGGTGGTGTCGGCGGTAAGCGAAGTTCCGAAGTTCGGACAACTGGCCGACCAACGGGGTCATGGGCGAGGCGCTGCTGCTGCTGCTGCTGCACTCCATGGGCTGCACCACGTCGGGACGGGTGAGGCGGGACCAGATGCGGTGCTCTGACCCGACAGTGCACTCGACACCATTCATATAATAATCTGCCTTCCTGTTCTTGCCACCAAAGGGGATAACCTCATCCAACCGATCCAAGTCACCATGCAGCCTCATAGCATCTTCGTCGCAGCTCACATTGCCGCCCAGCTTTGTGTCATCCACAAACTTAGAGATGTTATATTTAATTCCCTCGTCTACATCATAATATATATATTGTAAAGAACTGGGGTCCCAGCACCGAGCCTTACGGCACCCCACTAGTCACTGCCTGCCATTCTGAAAAGGATCCGATAATTCTTACTCTTTGCTTCCTATCTGCCAACTAGATCACCAATGCATCCACGGTTTCTAGGTCAACATCCTTGAATACTCTGGGATGCAGACCATCAGTCCCTGGGTTTTATCTGCCTTCTGTTCCAATAGTTTACCTAACACCATTTCCTGACTAATGTGGATTCCCTTCATTTCCTACCTGCCACTGAATCTCAGTCCCCTAGTATTTCTGGGAGATTGTTTGTGTCTTCCTTAGTGAAGATAGAACCAAAGTACTCGTTTAACTGTATTTCCTTGTTTCCCCATTATAAATCCACCTGTCTCTGATCATAGGGACTTACATTTTTTCTTCACTAATCTTTTCCTTTTTACATACCTAACTAAACTTTTACAGTCAGTTTTTATATTCCCCGCAAGTTTTCTTTCATACTCATTTTTCCATTCTTAATTACCCCTTTTGTCCTCCTCTGTTGAGTTCTAAATTTCTCCCAGTCCTCTGGTTTGCCGCTTCTTCTGGCATTTATATGCCTCTTCCTTGGATTTAGCAGCATCCTTGATTTCCCTCGCCTTCTCAGTTTTATTTTTTCGCCAGACGGGGATGAACAATTTCTGGAGTTCATCCATGCGGTCTTTAAATTTTCGCCATTGCATCTCCACTGTCAACCATGTGTAAGTATAATTTGCCCGTCTATCCCAGCCAATTCCCATCTCATACCTTCAAAGTCTCCTTTCTTGAAGTTCAGGACCCTAGTCTCTGAATTAACCGTGTCACTCTACATCCTAATGCAGATTCACACAAGAGGACATGATTTGTGAATTAAGGGACAAAAGTTTAGGGGTAACATGAGGGGGAACCTCTTTACTCAGAGAGTGGTAGCGGTGTGGAATGCGCTTCCAGTGGAAGTGGTGGAGGCAGGTTCGATTTTATCATTTAAAAATAAATTGGATAGGTATATGGACGGGAAAGGAATGGAGGGTTATGGTCTGAGTGTAGGTAGATGGGACTAGGTGAGAGTAAGTGTTGGGCACGGACTAGAAGGGCCGAGATGGCCTGTTTCCGTGCTGTAATTGTTATATGGTTGTTATATGGTTATAATTCCATCATATTATGGTCACTATTGCCCAAGGGGCTTTGCACAAAAAGATGACTAACTAATCCTTCCTCATTACACAATACCCAGTCTAAGGGCAGGACCATAAATCCCCGGATGCTTGAACATGACTCAGTCACTCTACAAGATCGCGAGGGAGAGGCCACGATTCTCATTCTAGGCCGTTGAATCAACTGAACTGCGAGTCTGCAATGTACTTGTAATAAATGATTTGTTAGCCCTTAATGAAAATGAAATGAGTTGTATGGCCTGCCCTGTGCTTGTAACTGCAATGGCAACGGAAATGAAGTGAAAATGCAATGAGCTGTTTGGCTTGGCCTGCCCTGTGCTTGAAACTGCAATGGCTATGGAAATGAAATGAAAATGCAATCAGCTCTTTGGTTTGGCCTGCCCTGTGCTAGCAACTACAATGGCAATGGAAGTGAGATGAAAATGCAATCAGCTCTTTGACCTGCCCTGTGCTTGAAACTGCAATGGCAATGGAAACTAAATGAAAATGCAATCGGGTGCTTGGCCTGCCCTGTGCTTGAAATGAAATGGAAATTAAATGAAATTAGTTGTTTGGCCTGCCTAAAACCACTAATTTCAGCCCACAAGGCTTCCATTAGCCGAGAAACCAGTCCCTTTTGCCCAAAATGCCCATATTAACCCAGGAGGAGCATTTTGGCCCAAAAGGCCTGTGCCAGGCCAGTAAAAGTCCAGAAAAAGTGCCTTTCACTGAGATTTCACTACACTGTTATTTTAAAGAGCCCCTTCGGCCCAACAGGCCTGTACTAGCCTAGGAGTCCCCTCGGCCCGTCAGTAAGTATTCCCCCTGCAAGTATTAAACCTCACCCCAGCATTTTTCTCCTTCCCTTCATTGGCTCTCTGTGAGACCCAGGCCAGGATAGGCTTTCCTCCTTCATTGCTGTGATCTGCAGAAAAAGATGAAAAATGTCTAAAATTGATTCTCCACCCTCTCCCCCTTCTCTCTCACAGTCTCTCACCTGTTTTGGGCAGAATTTATGGCAGTTTCTGAGCTGCCAGCCCACCAGGCCTGAGTGACTGAGCTGCCAGCCCACCAGGCCTGAGTGATTGAGCTGCCAGCCCAATAATCCAATCGGCCCTCAATGTCCATATTACCTCTCTGGAAACCAGCCCCTTCAGCCCACAACACCCATACTAGCGCTCCAGAAAGCCCCACCCCCAATGGCACCAATATTGGAATTGGTGGAGAGGTGGAATATTGCGTTGGGGGACCAGCCCTCCCATGTGAACATGGGACCCAACGGGTCCCACTTAATCTTGTTTGACAATTAAACACTCTTGACTCTTGTTTTGCTTCCAGCCTTGGTCACCCGGGAGCCATATGTCCGTAATTCCAATTTTCATATCATTTAACTCCTAATTGCGCATTCATTTCATCCATCTTATGTCAAATGCTCCCCGCATTAAGGCACAAAGCTTTCAGGTTAGTTTTTCTTATCTCCATTCTACCTTTTGCTTCTGCCTTCTTTTATGTCCCTCTTCCTCCGTGCATTAGTTCCCACCCCCCTGCCCTGTTAGTTTAAACGTGACCTTTCCTCCACTCCCATTAGCTGCACGGATGCACGTCCACGTTGTTGACTCCAACCCCCACACTTTATTTTTACTCCAGCATTTGTTGTCCATCTTCCATAATAATAATAATAATAATAATAATAATAATAATAATAATAATAATAATAATATATTTTATTGTCATTGCACGTCAGTGCAACGTGATATAGTATGCAGCTTCCAACCAATGTAAAAGAAGGGTAAAATAAATAAATAATCTGTGTGTCATGACCATCCGAGGGAGACAGTCCAGGGAGGGTGGGGGGCACTCAGCAGGGCCGGTTCAGAGCCGCTATAGCTCTGGGATTAAAGCTATTTCTGAGTCTGAAATGGGCGTAGAAGGCCTTGTAACGTCTGCCGGAGGGAGGTAGTTCCAACAGTCCGTTACAAGGGTGTGAGGAGTCTTTATGTCGCTGACGGCCTTCCTGAGGCACCGTGTGTGGTAGATGCCCTCCAAGGCTGGTAGCTGTGTCCCAATGATCCTCTGCGCTCTGTGGACGACGCGCTGAAGAGCTCTCCTCTCCGCCTCCGTGCAGTTGAGATACCACACAGAGATGCCATACGTTAATATGCTCTCTGTGGTGCAGCAGTAGAAGGTTGTCAGCAGCTGTTGGGACAGACCAGCCTTTTTAATGTCCCCAGGAAGAACAGTTGTTGCTGTGCCTTCTTGACCAGCGCAGCGGTGTTGGTGGACCATGTGAGGTCCTCTGAAATGTGAGTGCCCAGAAACTTAAAGCTGGACACTCTCTCCACACTGTCCCCCGTAGATGGAGATTGGGGCGTATTCTCCATTATGGGACCTCCTGAAGTCAATAATCAGCTCCTTGGTCTTGGAGGTGTTTAGTGACAAGTTGTTACGTGTGCACCAGTCCGCCAGGTTCTGCACCTCCACTCTGTATTTTGTTTCATCACCGTTGGTGATCAGCCCAATCACTGTTGTGTCGTCTGCAAACTTCACGATGGTGTTGGTGTCGAATGTAGGAACAGTCGTGAGTGAAGAGGGAGTAGAGCATGGGGCTTAGTACACAGCCCTGTGGTGTACCGGTGCTCAGGGTGATAGTGGAGGACAGGTGCGGGCCCAGTCTCACTGCCTGCGGTCGCTCCGTCAGAAAGTTCACGATCCAATCGCATATCGGCGAGCTGAGGCATAGCATGGTGGAGTTTGGTGGTGAGCTTGGTGGGGATGACCGTATAGAATGAAGAGCTATAGTCTATGAAGAGCATCCTCACGTACGTGCCTTGTCTGTCCAGGTGAGTCAGGACAGTGTGAAGAGCCAGAGAGATGGCATCCTCTGTTGATCTATTTGCCCTGTATGCAAATTGATGAGAGTCCAGTGAGGCAGGGATGCTGGATTTGATGTGGGAGAGGACCAGCCTTTCGAAGCACTTCATTGGGATTGGAGTTAGGGCAACCGGGCGGTAGTCGTTCAGGTTGGTGACTTTAGACTTTTTCGGCACCGGCACTATGGTGGCTGTTTTCAGGCACTTGGGACCGTTGCCAGAGATAGAGACAGATTGAAGATTCTCGTGAATACCTCCGCCAGCTGTACAGCACAGTCCTTTAGTACCCTTCCTTGGACTCCATCCGGGCCTGCAGCTTTGCGTGGATTGATCCTACGCAGAGCGCACTGTACCTCCTGAGTGCTCAGTGTTAAGGCCTGTCCTTCCGCCATGGCCGGGGTTATTCAACTCCTGGTGGTGTTGCCAGTTTCGAAGCGTGTTTAGTTCGTTGGCCAGTGTGATAGCACCATGGGGGCAGGCGGGGCTGCTCTTGTAGTCAGTGATGTCCCTGACACCCTGCCACATGCTTCTGGTGTCCGCGGTATTGAAGTGATCTTCCACCCTTTGCCTGTGGATGCCTTTGGCCTTGTTTATGCCTTTGTTCAGGTTCGACCTGGCCGCACTGTAGGCAGAAGTGTCCCTGGATTTAAAGGCATTGTTGCGTGCCCTTAGCAGATCCTGAACCTCCTTGTTCATCCAGGGTTTCTGGTTTGGGAACATCTTTATTTGCTTGTCCACTGTGACAGTCTCCACACAGCAGTTGATGTAGGAGAGCACTGTGGATGTGTACTCCTCCAAGTCTACCTCTGTACCACTGGTAGCCTGTTGTCCAAACAGGTCCCAGTCGGTGCGATCAAAGCAGTCCTGGAGTTGTAGAGTGGCGTCCTCGGGCCATATTGCAGGTTTGGTCTTGCGGATGAGGGGTTTGTATGCAGGCAGTAGAAACAGTGAGAGGTGATCGGATTGCCCCAGGGATGGGCAGGGGTAAGCTCTGTAAGCGCCCTTGATATTGGTGTACACTTTATCCAGCGTGTTTGAGCCCCTGGTAGGGCACTGCACATGCTGGTGGAATTTGCGGAGTGCGGCTCGTAGGTCGACCTGATTAAAGTCCCCTGCAACAATGAAGGCCCCGTCGGGGTGAGCATCCTGCTGCTTGCTGATGGCCGAGTTCAGCTGTGCTAGTGCTAGGTTACCATTAGCCTGTGGTGGGATGTATATGGCCATGATGATAACCACAGTAAACTCCTGAGGCAGGTAAAATGGCCAACATTTAAGCAGTAGGTATTCCAGGTTTGGGGAACAGTAGCTCTTTACTGCAGTGTGGTTGGTGCACCAGTCATTGTTGATGTAGATCCATTGAGAACTGAAGGTTACACAAAAAAGCTGGAGAAACTCAGCGGGTGCAGCAGCATCTATGGAGCGAAGGAAATAGGCAACGTTTCGGGCCGAAACCCTTCTTCAGACTGATCGGGGGCGGGGGTGGGTGGGGACAAGAAAGGGAAAAGGAGGAGTAGCCAGAAGGCTGGGGGATGGGAGGAGACAGCAGGGGGGCTGAGGAAGGGGAGGAGACAGCAAGGACTAACAAAATTGGGAGAATTCGATGTTCATGCCCCCGGGGTGCAGACTCCCCAAACGGAATATGAGGTGCTGTTCCTCCAATTTCCGGTGCTGCTCGCTCTGGCCATGGAGGAGACCCAGGACAGAGAGGTCGGAGGCGGAGTGGGGAGGGGGAGTTGAAGTGCTGAGCCACCGGGAGGTCAGCTTGGTTATTGCGGACCGAGCGGAGGTGTTCGGCGAAACGATCGCCCAACCTCCGCTTGGTCTCACCGATATAGATCTGGTTACATCTAGAGCAGCGGACGCTCGGTCCGCAATAACCAAGCTGACCTCCCGGTGGCTCAGCACTTCAACTCCCCCTCCCACTCCGCCTCCGACCTCTCTGTCCTGGGTCTCCTCCATGGCCACAGCGAGCAGCACCGGAAATTGGAGGAACAGCACCTCATATTCCGTTTGGGGAGTCTCCACCCCGGGGGCATGAACATCGAATTCTCCCAATTCTGTTAGTCCTTGCTGTCTCCTCCCCTTCCTCAGCTCCCCTGCTGTCTCCTCCCACCCTCCAGCCTTCTGGCTACTCCTCCTTTTCCCTTTCTTGTCCCCACCCACCCCCACCCCCGATCAGTCTGAAGAAGGGTTTCGGCTCGAAACGTTGCCTATTTCCTTCGCTCCATAGATGCTGCTGCACCCGCTGAGTTTCTCCAGCTTTTCTGTGTAACCTTCGATTCTCCAGCATCTGCAGTTCCCTCTTAAACAGGGGGAAAGACCAATATCGGTCAACGAGGCACCGAACTCTCACCTTACTAATGGTATGGTGTGAAAAAGTCAGTAGCAAGAGGATTTTGCAAGCAGTCAGCCTGGCTTTAATGAGAGAGGGCAAACAGGATCCAGAGTGGTCAGACAAGTCAAAGTGTCACTTCTTGGCCTTTTGGTTTAGATGAAGTGAGGTTTTGGTTCTTATAAGAACAGAAACTTCACTTGATTGAAGCCAAAAGGCCAAGAAGCAATACCTCAATTTGTTTGACACTGTAGATCCTGTTTGCCCTATCTCTTTAAAGCCAGGCTGACTGCTTGCAAATTCCTCCTTCTACTACTTGATGCAGTGAGACCTGGGTGTCATGGTACACCAGTCATTGAAAGTAGGCATGCAGGTGCAGCAGGCAGTGAAGAAAGCGAATGGTATGTTAGCTTTCATAGCAAAAGGATTTGAGTATATGAGCAGGGAGGTTCTACTGCAGTTGTACAGGGTCTTGGTGAGACCACACCTGGAGTATTGCTTACAGTTTTGGTCTCCAAATCTGAGGAAGGACATTAAAGCCATAGAGTGAGTACAGAGAAGGTTCACCAGACTGATTCCTGGGATGTCAGGACTGTCTTATGAAGAAAGACTGGATAGACTTGGTTTATACTCTCTAGAATTTAGGAGATTGAGAGGGGATCTTATAGAAACTTACAAAATTCTTAAGGGGTTGGACAGGCTAGATGCAGGAAGATTGCTCCCGATGTTGGGGAAGTCCAGGACAAGGGGTCACAGCTTAAGGATAAAGGGGAAATCCTTTAAAACCGAGATGAGAAGAACTTTTTTCACACAGAGGGTGGTGAATCTCTGGAACTCTCTGCCACAGAGGGTAGTCGAGGCCAGTTCATTGGCTATATTTAAGAGGGAGTTAGATGTGGCCCTTGTGGCTAAGGGGATCAAAGGGTATGGAGAGAAGGCAGGTACGGGATACTGAGTTGGATGATCAGCCATGATCATATTGAATGGCGGTGCAGGCTCGAAGGGCCGAATGGCCTACTCCTGCACCTAATTTCTATGTTTCTATCTGTAAATCCTTTTACACGGATTTGTATGACAGAAAGGCCACAGACAGCACCGCCTCCCAGAACTTCCTGTCCTCTATCACGGAGGTCTTGGAGGACAGCAAGCGAGAGAGTCTGGACCAACCACTGACCATAGAGGAGCTGACTGGCTCCATCCGCTCCTTTGACTCGAGTAAAACTCCCGGACAGTGATGTCCTGAGGAACGACCGATGGCCAACATTGGGCAGTAGGTGGGGTGGGGGGAACGGTACCTCTCTGGAAGTGTGGTTGGTGCACATGTCATTCTTGAGGTAGATCCATTGAGAACTCCTTGATTAAACCCATCAACAACAACAACCCAGTGATGTCAACAAACCAGGAAGGCAACAACAACCCTCTCTCATCTGATTGGTGAAATACCAACAATTTTACATATCTCTGACAAGATTTCACTAAAGAGGGGGAAAGACCAATATCGGTCAACGAGGCACCGAACTCTCACCTTACTAATGGCATGGTGTGAAAAAGTCAGTAGCAAGAGGATTTTGCAAGCAGTCAGCCTGGCTTTAATGAGAGAGGGCAAACAGGATCCAGAGTGGTCAGACAAATCAAAGTGTCACTTCTTGGCCATTTGGTTTGGATGAAGTGAGGTTTTGGTTCTTATAAGAACAGAAACTTCACTTGATTGAAGCCAAAAGGACAAGAAGCAATACCTCAATTTGTCTGACACTGTAGATCCTGTTTGCCCTCTCTCTTTAAAGCCAGGCTGACTGCTTGCAAATTCCTCCTTCTACTATTTGATGCAGTGAGACCTGGGTGTCATGGTACACCAGTCATTGAAAGTAGGCATGCAGGTGCAGCAGGCAGTGAAGAAAGTGAATGGTATGTTAGCAATCATAGCAAAAGGATTTGAGTATGGGAGCAGTGAGGTTCTACTGCAGTTGTACAGGGTCTTGGTGAGACCACACCTGGAGTATTGCGTACAGTTTTGGTCTCCAAATCTGAGGAAAGACATTATTGCCATAGAGAAGGTTCACCAGACTGATTCCTGGGATGTCAAGAGTATATTTAATTGTCATTTGGACCCCTGGAGGTCCAAATGAAATGCCGTTTCTGCAGCCATACATTACACACAAATAGACCCCAGACACAACATAATTACATTTTACATAAACATCCATCACATTGCTGTGATGGAAGGCCAAATAAACTTATCTCTCCACTGCACTCTCTCCCCCCCGATGTCAGAGTCAAAGTCAAAGCCCCCGGCTGGCGATGGCGATTGTCCCGCGGCCATTAAAGCCACGCTGGGTGGTGCGAGGTCGCACACCGGGTCTTGGTGTTAGAGCCCCCGGCGTGCGCTCGCAAAGTCCCGCATTCCAAGCCGCGCGGGGCAGTGGTGCTAAGCCCCGCTCCAGGAGCTCTTCGACCCCGCAACTCGGGCGGGAGAAGTCGCCGTTGCAGGAGCCCCGAAAAGCGGTCTCCCTCCAGGGATCCGCGGGCTCCCGGTGCCGCCGTCCGCAGACCCGCAGCAGCAGCCTCCGACTCATCAGCAGCAGCAGCGGCAGCAGCAGCAGCAGCAGCAGCAGCAGCAGCAGCAGCGGCAGCGGCAACGCTCCTCCACCGCTCCACCCGCTCCGGTCTCGGCCAGCTCCGCGACGGTGAGGTGAGTCGGCACCAGAGTCACCGGCTTCTTCCTGTTGGAGGCCGCTCCTCGTTGCGGCCCCAACGACAGCTGAGACCCGACGAGAAAAGGTCGGGTCTCCAGTGCAGGGAGAGATTCAAAAGTTTCCCCCCCCCCTCCCACCCCACCCCACCCCCCCCCCACACACACACCCCCAACAAAAAAATAACAAAAACTACATAAAAACACAGACAAAAAATAATAAAAACGCGGACAGGCTGCAGAGGCCGCTGCTGACCAGAGTCGCGCCGCCTACCGGAAAGGACTTTCATATGAGGAAAGACTGAATAGACTCGGCTTGTACTCGCTAGAATTTAGAAGATTGAGGGGGCATCTTATAGAAACTTACAAAATTCTTAAGGGGTTGGACAGGCTAGATGCAGGAAGATTGTTCCCGATGTTGGGGAAGTCCAGGACAAGGAGTCACAGTTTAAGGATAAGGGGGAAATCCTTTAGGACCGAGATGAGAAAAACACACAGAGTGGTGAATCTGTGGAACTCTCTGCCACAGAAAGTGGTTGAGGCTACAGTTCATTGGTTATATTTAAGAGGGAGTTAGATGTGGCCCTTGTGGCTAAAGGGATCAGGGGGTATGGAGAGAAGGCAGGGATGGGATACTGAATTGGATGATCAGCCATGATCATATTGAATGGCGGTGCAGGCTCGAAGGGCCGAATGGCCTCCTCCTGTACCTATTGTCTATGTTTCTATGTTTCTATGCTGGTTTACGCCAAAGATAGACGCGACATGCTGGAGTAACTCAGTGGGGCAGGCGGGATCTCTGGAGAGAAGGAGTTTCGGGTCGGGAGCTACTCAGGTATCTTGTGTCTGTCTGCGAGGGAGTTGGGGAGGTGACCGCAACTCAGCTCCTCCGTGGCCCTGCTCTACTTTATAGAGTGTGTCATCTCGTTCTTGATACACGCACCAGGGAAATTAGTTTTCCATCCGCCAGAGCAAATCTTAGCATTTTAAACACTTCAATTAGACCAACCTTCAATCTTCTAAACCCAAAGCGGCAGAAGCCACATTAATACCACCTCGGCACATTGATTAACACTCTTGGTCCTGGCTGTACAGGTTTCAGCGAATACGTACAGCACTGGGCAAACTTCTCACAGAGTCATAGAGTCTTACGGTGCTGAAACAGGCCCTTCGGCCTAACTTGGACTTCATTATCTAAATTATCTAAATGGTGGCCGATTGGGAAAGGGGGAGATGCAGCGAGACCTGGGTGTCATGGTACACCAGTCATTGAAGGTAGGCATGCAGGTGCAGCAGGCAGTAAAGAAAGCGAATGGTATGTTAGCTTTCATTGCAAAAGGATTTGAGTATAGGAGCAGAGAGGTTCTACTGCAGTTGTACAGGGTCTTGGTGAGACCACATCTGGAGTATTGCGTACAGTTTTGGTCTCCAAATCTGAGGAAGGACATTTGTTGCCATAGAGGGAGTGCAGAGACGGTTCACCAGACTGATTCCTGGGATGTCAGGACTGTCTTATGAAGAAAGACTGGATAGACTTGGGTTTATACTCTCTAGAATTTAGAAGATTGAGAGGGGATCTTATAGAAACTTACCAAATCCTTAAGGGGTTGGACAGGCTAGATGCAGGAAGATTGTTCCCGATGTTAGGGAAGTCCAGGACAAGGGGTCACAGCTTAAGGATAAAGGGGAAATCCTTTAAAACCGAGATGAGAAGAACTTTTTTCACGCAGAGAGTGGTGAATCTCTGGAACTCTCTGCCACAGAGGGTAGTTGAGGCCAGTTCATTGGCTATATTTAAGAGGGAGTTAGATGTGGCCCTTGTGGCTAAGGGGATCAGGCTCGAAGGGCCGAATGGCCTACTCCTGCACCTAATTTCTATGTTTCTATGTTTCTATAACAAGAAGAGTTGAGCAGCTGACAGAGCAGCTCTCCAGAGGGTGATAAAAACTGCCCAGGGTATCATTGAACTTCCCTTGCCCCCCCTCTGGAGGACATTTACCACTCCAGATGCCGCAGCAGGACCTGTAATATCGTGAAAGACACTACACATCCTTGTCACCACCTTTTCACACTGCTGCCCTCAGGAAAAAGGCACAGGTCGCTAAAGTCACGCGCTGCCAGACTCAAGGACAGCTTTTACCCATCAGCAATCTTGGAACTGAACTCTGTCTCGGGAGCGTTCAAGAAGGAACTGCAAATGCTGGAAGATCGAAGGTACACCAAAAAGCTGGAGAAACTCAGCGGGTGCAGCAGCATCTATGGAGCGAAGGAAATAGGCGACGTTTTGGGCCAGAACGTCGCCTATTTCCTTTGCTCCATAGATGCTGCTGCACCCGCTGAGTTTCTCCAGCATTTTTGTGTACCTTCTGTCTCAGGAGCGGGTTATGGGGAAGGAGGGGGGGGTGGGAGACAGTGTTAATTTATGTAAATGTGAATCCATGGGTGGGTTTGGGGAGGGAGGGAGTGTAAACAGTACGAGTATGTGAATGTTTGAAGTTCTTTTAAATGGAGAGACACAGTAATCTCGTTGTATGTGACAGATGCAATGACAATAAAGCATTCGGATTCTGATGATGATTTAGATGAAGGTTTAGATGAAGCGATTTAGATAAGGCATAAGAGTGGTAGAATGAGCTTCCAGTGGAAGTGGTGGAGGCAGGTTCGTTGGTATAATTTAAAATAAATTGGATAGGCATATGGATGAGAAGGGAATGGAGGGTTATGGTATGAGTGCAGGCAGGTGGGACTAAGGGAAAAAAGTTGTTCGGCACGGACTTGTAGGGCCGAGATGGCCATTTTTGGTCTCCAAATCTGAGGAAGGACATTATTGCCATAGAGGGATGCAGAGAAGGTTCACCAGACTGATTCCTGCGATGTCAGGACTGTCTTATGAAGAAAAACTGGATAGACTTGGTTAATACTCTCTAGAATTTAGGAGATTGAGAGGGGATCTTGTAGAAACTTACAAAATTCTTAAGGGGTTGGACAGGCTAGATGCAGGAAGATTGCTCCCGATGTTGGGGAAGTCCAGGACAAGGGGTCACAGCTTAAGGATAAGGGGGAAATCCTTTAAAACCGAGATGAGAAGAACTTTTTTCACACAGAGAGTGGTGAATCTCTGGAACTCTATGCCGGAGAGGGTAGTCGAGGCCAGTTCATTGGCTATATTTAAGAGGGAGTTAGATGTGGTCCTTGTGGCTAAGGGGATCAGAGGGTATGGAGAGAAGGCAGGAACAGGATACTGAGTTGGATGATCAGCCATGATCATATTGAATGGCGGTGCAGGCTCGAAGGGCCGAATGGCCTACTCCTGCACCTAATTTCTATGTTTCTATGTTTCCGTGCTGTAATTGTTATATGGTTTTATGTTATATGGTTATTTGATAAGGTCCCACATAGGAGATTAGTGGGCAAATTTAGAGCTCATGGTATTGGGGGTAGAGTGCTGACATGGATAGAGAAGTGGTTGGCAGACAGGAAACAAAGATTAGGGATTAACGGGTCCCTTTCAGAATGGCAGGCAGTGACTAGTGGGACCGCAGCTATTTACAATATACATCAATGATTTGGACAGTGCCTGTACATTCAGGGTCAAACCCAGGTCTCTGGCGCTGTGAGACAGCAACTCTACCGCTGCACCAAGCTGTGATGTTCACACCAAGATGCTTTTCTATGTTTTTTTTTGTTTTTTTTTAGTAATCGGCAAGAATCTTAACCTCTTTGCTAAGAAATTTCACAAAGGATCTGTAATGCTTCAAAACAAAAGAGAATGTGTCACACGCTCTTGAGGATTGAGATCATCGAGCAGCCTGGCTTAACTTCTGAAGTCCTGTGTCGGTTGCCCGCGGCAACGGGTGATGGGAGGCGGAGATGGTTGATTTTCCTAGTCTGCCAGGGCCAGTTAGACTTCAAAGCCAGAGCCACCAATGCCTCAAACACAGCCTTTCCTCCCTCCTTCCCTCTCTGCTCCCCAGTCTTCGAAGGCCAGCACCTCCTCCCATAGAGTCACAGAGGCATAAGGCGTGGAAACAGGCCCTTCGGCCCAACTTGTCCACACCGGCCAACATGCCCCATCTACACTAGAGTCTTAGTCATGGAGTGAGTGATACAGCATAAAAATAGGCCCTTCGGCCCAACTTGTCCACACCGGCCAACATGCCCCATCTACACTAGAGTCATAGAGTCATGGAGTGATACAGCATCAAACCAGGCTCTTCGGCCTAACTTGCACACACCGACCAACGTCCTTTTTCTTTGGTTACACAAAAAAGCTGGAGAAACTCAGCGGGTGCAGCAGCATCTATGGAGCGAAGGAAATAGGCAACGTTTCGGGCCGAAACCCTTCTTCAGACTTCTCTAACTGTCCTTTTTCTTTGTCTTTTTGTCTTTTTCACAAGTGTTATCTTTTTCACACAGAGAGTTGTGAGTCTGAGGAATTCTCTGCCTCAGAGGACGGTGGAGGCAGGTTCTCTGGATACTTTCAAGAGAGAGCTAGATAGGGCTCTTAAAGATAGTGGAGTCAGGGGATATGGGGGAGAAGGCAGGAAAGGGGTACTGATTGGGGATGATCAGCCATGATCACATTGAATGGCAGTGCTGGCTCGAAGGGCCGAATGGCCTACTCCTGCACCTATTGACTCTGAATCATCGGCGAGACCAAACGCAGACTGGGCGATCGTTTCGCTGAACACCTTCGCTCAGCCTGCGTGAATCAACCTGATCTCCCGGTTGCTTTCTCTCTTCCATTGTCAGAGGTAAAAACGCAAATTTGTGGAACAGCATCTCATATTTCGCTTGGGCAGCTTGCAGCCCAGTGGTATGAATTTGATTTCTCTCACTTCAGGTAGCCCCGGCATTCCCTCTCTCTCTGTCCCTCCCCCACCCAAGTTGCACCAGCTTCTCATTTTCACCTGACAAACAATTAACAATGGCCTGTTTACTTTATCATCGATACTTTTTTGCATATCTTTCATTCATTGTTCTTTATCTCTCTGCAACATCATCTATATCTCTCGTTTCCCTTATCCCTAACCAGTCTGAAGAAGTGTCTCGACCCGAAACGTCACCTATTCCTTCTCTCCAGAGCTGCTGCCTGTCCCACTGAGTTAATCCAGCATTTTGTGTCTATCTTCGGTGTAAACCAGCAACTGCATTTTCATTCTACACTTACAAACTTCTTATCTTGTTTAGTTTAGTTTAGATTAGTTTAGAGATATAGCGCGGAAACAGGCCCTTCGGCCCATCAAGTCAGTGGCAACCAGCGGTCATCCTGTACATTAGTTCTATCCTGCAGACTAGGAACAATGTATACAAGCCAATTAACTTCCAAACCTACATGTGTTTGGAGTGTGGGAGGAAACGGGAGCACCCGGAGAAAACCCACGCGGTCACAGGGAGAACGTTCAAACTCCGCACAGACAGCACCCGTAGTCAGGATCAAACCGACCTTGTGGCACTGTGAGGCAGCAACTCTACCGCTGCGCCACACTGCCTGCTATGCCACTATCTTCAGCCCGATGGGAGTGGGGAGAAACATAAAAACATTAAAAATAGGTGCCAGGTGTAGGCCAAATCGGCCCTTCAAGCTAGCACCGCCATTCAATATGATCATGGCTGATCATCCAAAATCAGTATCCCCTCCCTGCTTTCTCCCCATATCCCTTAATTTCATTAGCCCAAAGAGCTAAATCTACCTCTCTTTTGAAATCCAGTGAATTGGCCTCCATGGACAACATCCAATGAATTGGCATCCATTGAAAACATCCAGTGAATTGGCCTCCATTGAAAACATCCAGTGAATTGGCATCCATTGAAAACATCCAGTGAATTGGCATCCATTGAAAACATCCAGTGAATTTTCATCCATTGAAAACATCCAGTGAATTGGCTTCATATGAAAGCATCCAGTGAATTGAATTTGCCTCCATTGAAAACATTCAGTGAATTGGCATCCATTAAAACATCCAGTGAATTGGCCTCCATTAAAACACCCAGTGAATTGTCATCCATTAAAACATCCAGTGAATTGGCATCCATTAAAACATCCAGTGAATTGGCATCCATTAAAATGTCCAGTGAATTGGCTTCCATTGAAAACATCCAGTGAATTGGCCTCCATGGAAAACATCCAGTGAATTGGCTTCCATGGAAAACATCCAGTGAATTGGCATCCATTGAAAACATCCAGTGAATTGGCCTCCATTAAAACATCTAGTGAATTGGCTTCCATTGAAAACATCCAGTGAATTGGCCTCCATTAAAACATCCAGTGAATGGGCCTCCATTAAAACATCCAGTGAATTGGCTTCCATTGAAAACATCCAGTGAATTGAATTTGCCTCCATTGAAAACATCCAGTGAATTGGCCTCCATGGAAAACATCCAGTAAATTGGCCTGCATTGTAAACATCCAGTGAATTGGCCTGCAAGAGGCTATCTAGAATGTGCTGCCAAAGGAAACTGCAGAAACTAATACAATTATGATGTTTAAAAAGCATCTGAACAGACATATAGAAAGGAAGATTTTAGTGGGGTATGAGCCAAATGCTCGCAAATAGATGTTACCCGGGAAACCAAGTTGCTCGGCGTGAGCAAGGGTCAAGAATGTTTCTTTGTCATATGTACTGAAAGCGGAACAATGAAATTCTTACCTGCAGCCGCACTACAAGTTTGTAAACACAATACTCACAACACAAGATACAAAAGTAAGTTTCAAATTATTTTATTTTAATGAAGTAAAAATCGATTGATTAAAAAAGAGTGTAAATTAAATTTTGAAAACAGACAACAGTCCCCACAGTGAAGATGTGGATTACAGATATGTCCGAGACACTACACTTGGAAAACATTAGGCTTGTCTTGCGGAAAAACCTGATCAATTTCTTAATTTTTCCTGCTCTTTAGTGCTTTATCTCTTCATTCTTCTTTTTCTTCTTTCCTTGGTTTCCCTTTTTTTTGATATAGGTTATAAGGTTAAAAATGAAGCTGTACAATAATTGTATAATTGTTTAATGGAGGCCAAATCACTGGATGTTTTAATGGAGGCCAAATCACTGGATGTTTTAATGGAGGCCAATTCACTGGATGTTTTCAATGGAAGCCAATTCACTAGATGCTTTAATGGAGGCCAATTCACTGGATGTTTTCAATGGATGCCAATTCACTGGATGTTTTCAATGGAAGCCAATTCACTGGATGTTTTCAATGGAAGCCAATTCACTGGATGTTTTAATGGAGGCCAAATCACTGGATGTTTTAATGGAGGCCAATTCACTGGATGTTTTCAATGGAAGCCAATTCACTAGATGCTTTAATGGAGGCCAATTCACTGGATGTTTTCCATGGAGGCCACTTCACTGGATGTTTTCAATGGAAGCCAATCCACATCTCTGAGGATATGACATGGGCATCACACGCCTCAGCACTGGTGAGTAAGGCAAGGCAGCGCCTTTACCACCTCAGGCAATTGAGGAAATTCAGAGTGTCTCCGAGGATCCTCCAGTGCTTCTACGCAGCGGCGGTGGAAAGCATCTTGTCCGGGAACATTACCATCTGGTTTGGGAATTGCTCTGCCAAGGACAAGAAGGCTCTGCAGAGAGTAGTGCGTTCTCCCCGTGACCTGCGTGGGTTTTCTCCGGGTGCTCCGGTTTCCTCCCACACTCCAAAGATGTACAGGTTTGTAGGTGAATAGACTTCAAGTAAAAATGTAAGTCGCCCCTAATGTGTGCAGGATAGTGTCAATGTACGGGGATCGCTAGTCAGCATGGACTCGATAGACAATAGACAATAGGTGCAGGAGGAGGCCATTGCGATCATGGCTGATCATCCCCAATCAGTATTCGGTGAACTGGAGGGCTTGTTTCCGCGCTGTATCTCTAAACTAAACTAAATTAAATCATGCAGAATGATTCGAGGACTCATTATTTCTCACATTTTACAATTTAGCGAGCACTTTCGTCCTCTTAAGTCCAAAATCGATGACCTCCATCTGCACGGCTGACATTGCTGTCTATATTTGTGTCACTGGCAAACTTGGATTAGTGGCTTCTACCGTGCCTTGTTGGGCTGTTAATGAATGCACAGAATAATTGAGGCTCCGGTCCCTGGGAGAGCCCCCTAGTTACTTGCTCCCAATCTGAGGACCCGCCCATTAACTCTGTTGAAAAGCAATTTTCTAACCAGGTCAATCTCTTGTCTTCAGTTAAACTCAAAGAGTCATAGAGTCTTACAGTGTGGAAACAGGCCCTTCGGCCCATCTTGCCCACAATGGCCAACATGTCCCATCTACACTAGACCCACCTGCCCGCGTTTGGTCCATATCCATCTAAACCTGTCAATAGACAATAGACAATAGGTGCAGGAGGAGGCCATTCGGTCCTTCGAGCCAGCATCGCCATTCAATGTGATCATGGCTGATCATCCCCAATCAGTACCCCGTTCCTGCCTTCTCCCCATATCCCCTGACTCCGCTATCTTTAAGAGCCCTATCTAGCTCTCTCTTGAAAGCATCCAGAGAATCTGCCTCCACCACACTCTGAGGCAGAGAATTCCACAGACTCACCACTCTCTGTGTGAAAAAGTGTTTCCTCGTCTCCGTTCTAAATGGATTACTCCTTATTCTTAAACTGTGGCCCCTGGTTCTGGACTCCCCCAACATCGGGAACGTATTTTTTTTGGCGACTACAGGCGACTGCCACAAAATTTACTAAATGTTGAAAATTTTGGGGCGACATTGGCGACAATATTTGGTGTCATAGTGTTATCGACAGGTGTCATAGGTGAATCCCATTAAAACTGGTCCCTGGCAATCGCCTAAAGATAATATAATAATAATATATTTTATTGGCATTGCACATAAGTGCAATGAGATTTGGTATGCAGCTTCTATCCGGTGTCATAACTTAAACAACTAATAAAATTTAGATTTAGATACCCGAGAAACATGATTTATAAAAAGAACAATAAAACAGTAAAACAGTCTAAAGTGCAAATGTGTCTGTGCCGGGTCGATGTGCGACGTGACCATCCGAGGGAGACAGTCCATGGGGGGTGGGGGGCACTCAATAAGGCCGGTTCAGAGCCGCTATAACTCTGGGAATGAAGCTGTTCCTGAGTCTGGAGGTTCGGGCGTAGAAAGCCTTGTAACGTCTGCCGGAGGGAAGTAGTTCGAACAGTCCGTTACAAGGGTGTGATGAGTCTTTATGGATGCTGACGGCCTTCCTGAGGCACCGTGTGTGGTAGATGCCCTCCAAGGCTGGTAGCTGTGTCCCAATGATCCTCTGCGCTCTGTGGACGACGCGCTGAAGAGCTCTCCTCTCCGCCTCCGTGCAGCTGAGATACCACACAGAAATGCCATACGTTAATATGCTCTCTGTGGTGCAGCGGTAGAAGGTTGTCAGCAACTGTTGGGGCAGACCAGTCTTTTTTAATGTCCTCAGGAAGAACAGTCGTTGCTGTGCCTTCTTGACCAGCGCAGCGGTGTTGGTGGACCATGTGAGGTCCTTTGAAATGTGAGTGCCCAGAAACTTAAAGCTGGACACTCTCTCCACACATTCCCCGTAGATGGAGATTGGGGCGTATTCTCCATTATGGGACCTCCTGAAGTCAATAATCAGCTCCTTGGTCTTGGAGGTGTTTAGTGACAAGTTGTTACCTGCGCACCACTCCACCTAAGTGGGACAGGCCCATCAAAGTCTTCCCTGAAGAAGAGAGAGAGAGAGGTGTGGAGTGGGTGGGGCTTCGGCGGTGGCGGTGAAGCCTCGCCGGTGGTGAAGCCTTGGCAGCGGCAGTGAGGCCTAGCGGCGGTGAGGCCTAGCGGCGGTGAGGCCTAGCGGCGGTGAGCAGCGGTGAGGCCTAGGCGATGGTGGACCCATCACGGGTCGACCCACGCTTGGCGGTAGATGAGAGTGTGGGGGGGAAACGCCGTGAGGGAGGGGGTGAGGAACAATGGGGACCTGACGTTGGGGGGACCGCTGTGAGGGGGGAGAGGGGAGATCAAAGGGGGATCCGGCGGGGGTACTTTGTGATTTTGTCAATAATAATAATAACTTTATTTATAAAGCACTTTAAACAACTGCAGTTGCCACAAAGTGCTGCACATGAGAACTCATGGACAAGAAGTTATTACAAACCATTAAAAACCGTAAAACAAAGGACTATAAAACAGTAAAAATTAAAAGACATTAAAAGCACTAAAAACAGGAGCAATGTTTCAGCCAGTGTCGAAAGCCAGAGAATAAAAATGAGTTTTTAGGGTGGATTTGAAGATGGACAGTGAGGGGGCCTGTCTGATGTGCAACGGCAAGGTGTTCCAGAGTGCCGGAGCAGCAACAGAAAAGGCTCTATCCCCTCTGAGCTTCCGCTTAGACCTTGGTACCTCAAGGAGCAGCTGATCAGCTGTGGCAGGAGCGTATGGGTGGAGCAGCTCAGAGAGGTAAGGCGGGGCGAGAGGTAAGACGGGTGTCAACACCGTAGGTGGCCGCTATTTGTATACCTCGGGTACGTATACAAGCAAAGAATCTCACTGTGCCTTGTCACCGGTGACAATTAAGTATTCCGATTCCAAGCGCAGATTTAAAAGAGTGCAAGGGCTTTACAAGGCAGTGGACCGACTGCATGTGGAGTATCGTGAGCCGTCTTGCGCCCCGTATCCGAGGATGATTTTAGGGTCGGGACCCTTCCTCAGACATTGTAGTAGGGGACGAGAAAACTAGAAAAGAAAGATTGATAGGGCAGGACAAAGTGGTTGGTGAGTCCCGTCAGCAGTTTTGGAAACCATTTCTGTGGAAGGATGTGCTGGCGTTGGAGAGGGTCCAGAGCAAAGATCTTAGAGCGCTCTAAGACCTTTGGTCCAGAGGAGGTTTACAAGAATGATCCCGGGAATGAGTGGGTTAACATACGATGAGCGTTTCGACGGCACTGAGCCTGTACTCGCTGGAGTTTAGAAGAATGAGGGGAGGACCTCATTGAAGAGAAAGTTAGATAGAGCTCTTAAAACATAGAAACATAGAAATTAGGTGCAGGAGTAGGCCATTCGGCCCTTCGAGCCTGCACCGCCATTCAATATGATCATGGCTGATCATCCAACTCAGTATCCCGTACCTGCCTTCTCTCCATACCCCCTGATCCCCTTAGCCACAAGGGCCACATCTAAACTCCTTCTTAAATATAGCCAATGAACTGGCCTCAACTACCCTCTGTGGCAGAGAGTTCCAGAGATTCACCACTCTCTGTGTGAAAAAAGTTCTTCTCATCTCGAGATAGCGGATTCATGGAATTAGTTTAGTTCAGACAATAGGTGTCGGAGTAGGCCATTCGGCCCTAAGAGCCAGCACCGCCATTCAATGTGATCATGGCTGATCATCCACAATCAGTACCCCGTTCCTGCCTCCTCCCCCATATCCCCTGACTCCGCTATTTTTAAGAGCCCTATCTAGCTCTCTCTTGAAAGCATCCAGAGAACCTACCTCCACCCGCCCTTTGAAGCAGAGAATTCCACAGACTCACCACTCTCTGTGAGAAAATGTGTTTCCTTGTCTCCGTTCTAAATGGCTTACTCCTTATTCTTAAACTGTGGCCCCTGGTTCTGGACTCCCCCAACATCGTGAACATGTTTCCTGCCTCTAGCATGTCCAAGCCCTTAACAATCTTATATGTTTCAATGAGATTTCCTCTCATCCTTCTAAACTCCAGAGTGTACAAGCCCAGCTGCTTCATTCTCTCAGCATATGACAGTCCCACCATCCCGGGGGTTAACCTTGTAAACCTACGCTGTACTCCCTCAATAGCAAGAATGTCCTTCCTCAAATTAGGGAACCAAAACTGCACACAATACTCCAGGTGTGGTCTCATTAGGGCTCTGTACAACTGCAGAAGGACCTCTTTGCTCTTACATTCGATTCCTCTTGTTATAAAGGCCAACATGCCATTCACTTTCTTCACTGCCTGCTTGCTGTACCTGCATGCTTACTTTCATAGACTATGTACAAGGACCCCCAGAACCCGTTGTACTTCCCCTTTTCCCAACTTGACGCCATTTAGATAGTAATACTGCCTTCCTGTCTTTGCTACCAAAGTGGATAACCTCACATTTATCCACATTAAACTTAATCTACCATGTCATCTGCCCACTCCCCCAACCTGTCCAAGTCACCCTGCATTCTCATAGCATCCTCCTCACAGTTCACACTGCCGCCCAGCTTGGTGTCATCTCCAAATTTGCTAATGTTACTTTGAATCCCTTCATCTGGATGTGTATAATTGAAGTTGGTTTGAGAATGCAAAAGTTGCCTTACCTAATTGAAAAGTTGGTTTGAGAATGCCTAAGTTGCCTTGCCTAATTGAAAAGTTGGTTTGAGAATGCCTAAGTTGCCTTGCCTAATTGAAAAGATGGATTGAGAATGCTAAAGTTGCCTTGCCTAGTTGAAAAGTAGGTTTGAGAATGCTAAAGTTTCTTTGCCTAATTGAAAAGTTGGTTTGAGAATGCCTTGCCTAATTGAAAAGTTGGTTTGAAAATGCAATAGTTGCCTTGCCGTCTATATAATTAAAAGTCTAATCTTGATCACTTCCTGTTTGCGGTGTATATTGATTTTAGGAAATACGCTTCCACGTACGGCTGTGATTTTAGGCCATCTTACTCAGATTCCCCCTTCGCTCATCAGGTGCCGAGGATTTTTCCCATCGATGAAAAATAAGAGTTGTTCCTGTTTAAAAAATGTTGAGATTCTCTATCCTGTCAATCATGCCAAGAAGGCCACGCCCCTTCTGGTGGGAGGGACTATAAAACCTGGAAGTGTCGGCATAGCTCAGTCTTTGCAAGAAGGGGGAGGGAGAGGTCACGACTCTCTGTCTTTAGTGGCCTTGCACCCTGCTTGAAACGGTATGAAACTGCATTTGAATTTGGTGGCCTTGCACCCTGCTTGAAATGGTAGGAAACTGCACTCGAATTTGGTGGCAGCGCACCCTGCTTGAAGTGGAAACCAGTCCCTTCTGCCCACAACACCCATACTAGTGCTCCATGAGGATCTAAGAAAAACGAAGATAGTATATATGCGTGTGTACGTGTATGTGAATATACACACTGAACCTGTTCCCGTTGTGAGAAAAGGGTTTATAGGGATGGTTGAATTATACTAGAACTCTGAAAAATATAACTTAGAAATAAATGAGCTTATCAGCAGAAGCCAGACTGCTGGTAGAATAAAGTAACAATATACAGAACAGAGAGAAATTCTAGATAAAAAGTAGCAAACAGATAACAACTTCAGCAGAAGGCCTTGGGAGTCTTTGACGTCAGGAGATGGTCCGAGACATTCCTGGACTTTCTCGTGGGAACGTGGGCTTTATGTTATGATTGGACGAAACTCGATGGGGAGACCTGAGGTAGTGACCACAGTGAAGAAACGTATAAAGATAGAAAGCATCTCCATTTTCTTTGTGCCTCTAGAGGACATCAGAGGAGAGGCACCTATTCTGCAGAATATGAAATTAATAAAAACACTTCTTTGTCTGAATTTGTCTCAAGAGCATTTGTGATTTTTGAATCTCACACCGTTTATCATCTTGTTTACAGTGTATTATGTTCACCTATTCTGTTGTGCTGCAGCAAGTAAGAATTTCATTGTTCTTCTGGGACACATAACAATAAGACACTCTTGACTCTTGAAGGGGCTGTGTTTCTATACTGTAAAGGGCCTGTCCCACTTTCACGAGTAATTCACGAATTCTCCCGAGTTTTCCCCTTGATTCAAACTCGCAGAATGTTCTTAACAAGCCCGTAGGAGTTCGTAGATATATCGTAGCGGCTCGTTATGCCAGCCGCAGGTACTCGTGGCATCAGGTGGGTCGGGATGTTTTTTTCCAGCCCGATAAAAAGAATGTCCACGAGTAAAAAAAAAATGGTCGGGATGAAAGAAATTGCAACTTTTTACTCGTAAGGAGGGCATCGAAATAGGCGTGGGAATTGGTAGACATACTCGCAGGAGTTCGTGAACATAGTCGTAGAAGGATGTAGGAGTTTATAGATTACCATGGTCTTGGTTTTTTATTTAGGTCCTTTAAACTCGGCAGAGGTTTTGAATTTATAGACAATAGACAATAGGTGCAGGAGTAGGCCATTTGGCCCTTCGAGCCAGCACCACCATTCAATGTGATCACGGCTGATCATCCCCAATCAGTACCCCGTTCCTGCCTCCTCCCCATATCCCCTGACTCCGCTATTTTTAAGAGCCCTATCCAGCTCTCTCTTGAGAGCATCCAGAGAACCTGCCTCCACCGCCCTCTGAGGCAGAGAATTCCAGTCATCACTTAAGTCGTGAACGTGGGACAGGCCCTTAAGACTATGACTATTAATACAAGCACCTTTAAATTAAAAAAAACTCGCCAGAGCCAATATAAAAGCGGGTTTTTAATAATGCAAAATCTTAAAATACAGCTGCTCAGCCTTTTTAAGCGTTTCAAGTGGTTTGCAGATGTTGGGGGAAGGCTAGTTCTGGGGTTATTTTTTTTCCCTTTTGGATATGCATTGAGACCTTTAACCTTGAGTGGATACAGCCGGTGTTTATGGTCTGGTGTGTGTCTTTACGGTTAATGGCAATGGTTCCTCCAGCATTTCTTGCTTTCTGCTTGTTTGATACAGGCGCCTGCTGAATGCAAGTCTTCAACATTAAACTAAAGAAAAACTCGCCAGAGCGAAAATAAAACTGGATTTTTAAAAATGCAAAAGCTTAAATGCAGCTGTCCGCTCTTTTTAAGCGTTTCGGGCCGTTTGTAAAAGATTGGGAGAGGTTGGTGTGTTCATGGTTATGGAATGGTCACTCCAGCATGTTGCTTGCTACTTTGATACAGGCGCATGCGAAACGCAAGTCGTTAACTGGTTAAAAAAAACCCGGCAGAACCGAAATAAAATTGGATTTAAAAAAAATGCAAAACGTTAAATGCAGCCGCCCGGTATTTTTAAGCGCTTCAGGCAGATTGTACGGTTTGATGGGGGTTATTTTTGGGGTTGATTTTGATTTTGATTAGTGCATTGCAACATGCATTGAGACCTTTAACCTTGAGTGGATACAGCGGGTGTTTCCGTTCATGGCGGCGCCCATGTGAGATCTCTCCCCCTGCATCTAACCTCTCTCCCCCCCCCGGTATGTGGGCTCGCTGTTGCCGCCGGCTACTGCCCGCTGCGCTGCCCGCCCGCCTGGTTCCGTGTCGCGGCCGCAAGTGCCGCACCGACCCGCCGGCCCGCTCCAAGGCGGAGCGACTGCGAGTGCCCACGCCCGTCGACCCGGCCGAGCTGCTGGTGGTGCAGGATCGCTACAGGCAATACGTTGCTGTGGTCGCTGCACTGCGGTGAGAGCAGGCCACCACCGTCACCCCCATCTCCCCTCCCTGTCCTCCAGCTCCCCCTCCCTGTCCTCCAACTCCCCCCTCCCCTGTCCTCCAGCTCCCCCCACCTTCCACCCTTCCCCCACCCCCCCCTGACCCGTCACTCCCACCTCCCCTCTCCCCCCCCTCCCCGCCACCCCACTCATCTCCCTGTCTCCCCCCCTCCCCTCTCCCTCTCCCCCCCCACCTCCCTCTCCCTGTCCCCCCCACCTCCCCCTCTCCCTCCCCCCCCCCCCCCCACCTCCCCTCTTCCCCTCCCCCCCCCCCCCCCACCTCCCCTCTCCCTGTCCCCCCCACCTCCCCTCTCCCCGTCCCCCCACCTCCCCCTCTCCCCTCACCCCCCCCCCCCCACCTCCCCCCCTCTCCCCGTCCCCCCCCACCCTCCCCCCTCTCCCTGTCCCCCCCACCTCCCCCCTCTCCCTGTCCTCCCCCCCCCCCCTCCCCCCTCTCCCTGTCCCCCCCACCTCCCCTCTCCCTGTTCCCCCCCCCACCTCCCCTCTCCCTGTCCCCCCCCACCTCCCCTCTCCCTGTCCCACCACCTCCCCCCCCCTCCCTGTCCCCCCACCCACCTCCCCTCTCTGTCCCCCCCTGCTCCCTCCCCGTCTCTCCCTCACCCCTTTCGCCACCCCCCCCACTCCTCTCCCCCTCCCCCCCCCCTCCTCTCCCCACCCCCCCACCCTCCGCGTCTCCCGCCCCTCTCCCCGTCCCCCTCTCCCTGCTACAAAATTGTCCCCAACCCCTGTCCCTAATACAGATGTCCCACTGACCCTGCTCAGATACGATCCTGGCCCACCTACCTACCCTGCTACAGATGTACCCCGACCCTACCCCCTGTTACAGATGTTCCCCATGTTTCTGTAGTGGGGAGAGAGGTCAGGGAACATCTGCAATTGAGAAGGGTCAGGGCAACATCTGTAATGGAGACGGTCACGGCAACATCTGTAACAGGAGAGGGGGATCTGGGGAACATCTGTAATGGAGAGGACAGGACAGAGGAACATCTGTAACGGGGGGTCAGGGAAACATCTGCAACAGGAGAGGGGTCGGGGGAACATCTGTAATGGAGAGGGGGGTGAGGGGCACATCTGTAATGGAGAGAGGTGTCAAGGGAACATCTAATGGAAAGAGGGGTCGGGAACATCTGTAACAGGAGAGGGGTCCAGGAACATCTAATGGAGAGAGGGGTCAGGGTAACATCTGTAACAGGAGAGGGGTCAGGGGAACATCTGTAAGGGAGAGGGGTCAGGGGAACAGGATCATAGGTACATTTGTAGTAAGGGCAGGGGGGTTGGGTACATCTAATAGGGAGAGAGATCTGGGGCACATCTGTAGTAGGGAAAAGAGTCGGAACACATCTGTAATGGGAGGAAGGGTTGGGGCACATCTGTAACGTGTTGGGGGTACATCTGTAATATTCAGAAGGTCGGTCACGGGGTTAGGGAGAAGGATCCTGGGAGGGATGTGGTGCATCTGTAGTAGGTAGTTAGGTCTGGGTCTTAAAAATAGCAGAGTCAGGGGATATGGGGAGAAGGCAGGAACGGGGGGTACTAATTGTGGATGATCAGCCATGATCACATTGAATGGCGGTGCTGGCTCGAAGGGCCCAATGGACTACTCCTGCACCTATTGTCTAAACTAAACTTCCAAGCTTTTCACCGCAAGAATAGTGAAAGGCTTGGACAGAGTGGATGTGGAGAGGATGTTTCCACTAGCGGGAGAGTCTAGGAACCGAGGTCACAACCTCAGAATTAAAGGATGTTCGTTCAGGAAGGAGATGAGGAGGAATTTCTTCAGTCAGAGGGTGGTGAATCTGTGTAATTCTTTGCCACAGAAGGCTGTGGAGGCCAAGTCAGTGGATATTTTTTAAGGCAAGAGATATATGGATTCTTGATTAGTACAGGTATCAAGGGTTATGGGGAGAAGGCAGGAGAATGGGGTTAGCAGGGAAAGATAGATCAGCCATGATCGAATGGCTTCGACTTGATGGCGTAGTTATGTACTGGAAGGAACTGCAGATGCTGGTTTAAATCGAAGGTAGACACAAAATGCTGGAGTAACTCAGTGGGACAGGCAGCATCTCTGGAGAGAAGGAAGGGGTGTAGTTTCAGGTCGAGACCCTTCTTCCAAAGAAGTGAAACTCCAGCTTTTTGTGTCTATCTTTGGTGTAAACCTAAGAACATAAGTACCTCTTGTTGATGAGTCGACTGTAATTGTGTATTGTTTTTCCACTGACTGGTTAGTGCGCAAAATATTTTTGACTGTACCTCAGTATACGTGACAATAAACTAAACTCATGAACTCCCATCAATAGACAATAGGTGCAGGAGTAGGCCATTCAGCCCTTCGAGCCAGCACCGCCATTCACTGGGATCATGGCTGATCATCCCCAATCAGTACCCGTTCCTGCCTTCTCCCCATATCCCCCGACTCTGCTATCTTTAAGAGCTCTTTTTAACTCTTCTCTTGAAAGCATCCAGAGAACCTGCCTCCACCGCCCTCTGAGGCAAAGAATTCCACAGACTCACAACTCAACAACGTACCTCGGTGACTGCCAATCACCACCCCCCCACCCGGACACTTATTATTATTTATTCAAATTGTTTGCTATGTCGCTCTTCAAGGGAGATGCTAAATGCATTTCGTTGTCTCTGTACTGTACACTGACAATGACAATTAAAATTGAATCTGATCTGAATCTGAACTCTCTGTGAGAAAAAGTGTTTCCCCTCGTCTCCATTCTAAATGGCTTACCCCTTATTCTTAAACTGTGGCCCCTGGTTCTGGACCCCCCCAACATCGGGAACATGTTTCCTGCCTCTAGCATGTCCAATCCCTTAATTATCTTATATATTACATATTTCAATAAGATACCCTCTTATCCTTCTAAACTCCAGAATGTACAAGCCCAGCCGCTCCATTGTATCAACATATGCTTGTCCCTCCATCCCGGGAATTAACCTGGTGAGCCTACGCCGCACTCCGTCCCTGGAGTTGCTGCTTGACATGCCGTTGCTTTTCCCTCTCATTACGCAGGGGTGAGTTCAAGGAGGCCTTGTTGCGGAAGCGTTATGAAGAGGAGGTGGGCTCGCTGGCGGAGGAGCGTGCCAGGACAGAGGCCGAGGAGCATCGGAGGCTGATGGAGTTCAACCAGCAGGAGAACCAGCGGCTGCAGGGGCTGCGGTGAGTCAGCAGCGACCCCTCTACCATAGCGATATGATATGATATACGATACGATTAATAAGTGTCGTCACTAAGTGTTCGGCACGGACTTGTAGGGCCGAGATGGCCTGTTGCCGTGCTGTAATTGTTATATGGTTATATTATGTTTAAGAAAGAACTGCAGATGCTGGAAAAATCGAAGGTGGACAAAAATGCTGGAGAAACTCAGCGGGTGAGGCAGCATCTGTGGAGCGATGGAATAGGCGACGTTTCGGGTCGAGACCTTCCTTCAGACTGGAGAAGGGTCTCATAGAAACATAGAACCGAAACATCTCGACCCGAAACATCACCTATTTCCTTCGCTCCATGGATGCTGCCTCACCCGCTGAGTTTCTCCAGCATTTTCGTCTACCTACGATGCGATTATGATACGATATGATATTACAAAATGATGAGAGGAATAGATCGGGTAGATGCACAGAGTCTCTCGCCCAGAGTAGGGGAATCGAGGACCAGAGGACATAGGTTTAAGGTGAAGGGGAAAAGATTTAATAGGAATCTGAGGGGTGACTTTTTTCACACAGAGGGTGGTGGGTGTATGGAACAAGCTGCCAGAATAGATAGTTGTGGCTGGGGCTATCCCATTGTTTAAGAAACAGTCAGACAGGTACATGGATCGGGACATGTTTGTAGGGATATGGACCAAGCGCAGGCAAGTGGGACTAGTGTAGGTTGGCCGGTGTGGGCAAGTTGGAGCCGAAGGGCCTGTTTCCACATTGTATCACTCTATCTACGATATGGTACGATCTGATACAATATGATATGAAAATGACACAATATATGATTTAATATAAAATGAAACAATATGATACAGTATAAGATATGATACAATATCATAAATGTTACGATATACTCAGTGGGCCGAACGGTCGAGAAGGGTCTGAAGAAGGGTCTCGACCCGAAACGTCACCCATTCCTTCCCTCCAGAGATGCTGCCTGTCCCGCTGAGTTACTCCAGCATTTATGTGTCTTATCTTCCATTGGGTTGTAAGCTGTGTCCACTGCGGACGGCTCGATTGTAATCACGTATTGTCTTTCCGCTGGCCGGTTAGCACGCAACAGAAGCTTTTCACTGTCACCTCGGTTTTTTTTCAAGCTGGTGATTTTTAAGTTTCTTTGTGTTTTTAACAGGGATGATCGGCTCCGGCAGGAGGCTGAGGTGGAGGCGGAGCGGAGGCTCCAGGCCGCTGCTAGCAGGGAAAATAAACGGGCCGAATTCCTCAGCGAGAAGGAGAGGGAGGTTCTCCAACTGCAGGTGGGCACTGCGCTCGGTAACATGGCCCTTTGTTTCAGGAAATAGACAATGGGTGCAGGAGTAGGCCATTTGCCTCGTCGAGCCAGCACCGACCGCCATTCAATGTGATCATGGCTGATCATCCCCAATCAGTACCCCGTTCCTGCCTTCTCCCCATATCCCCTGACTCCGCTATCTTTAAGAGCCCTATCTAGGTCTCTCTTGAAAGCATCCAGAGAACCTGCCTCCACCGCCCTCTGAGGCAGAGAATTCCACAGACTCACCACTCTCTGTGAGAAAAAGTGTTCCCTCATCTCCGTTCTAAATGGCTTACCCTTTATTCTTAAACTGTGTGGCCCCTGGTTCTGGACTCCCCCAACATCGGGAACATGTTTCCTGCCTCTAGTGTGTCCAAATCCTTAACAATCTTAAGGTTGTGTGGGTTTCCTCCCACACCTCAAAGACCAACAGGTTTGTAGGTTAATTGAAGGTTACACAAAAAAGCTGGAGAAACTCAGCGGGTGCAGCAGCATCTATGGAGCGAAGGAAATAGACAACGTTTCTGGCCGAAACCCTTCTTCAGACTGATCGGGGGCGGGGGTGGGCGGGGACAAGAAAGGAAAAGGAGGAGGAGCCCGAAGGCCGGGGGATGGGAGGAGACAGCAGGGGGACTGAGGAAGGGGAGGAGACAGCAAGGACTAACAAAATTGGGAGAATTCGATGTTCATGCCCCCAGGATGCAGACTCCCCAAACGGAATATGAGGTGCTGAATTGACTTTGGTTAAAATTGTATATTGTCCCCAGTGTGTGCAGGGTAGTGCTAGATCGGTGGGCCGATTGACCTGTTTCCATGCTGTATCTCCAAAGATGAAAGACTAAAGTGTAGGAAAAAATTGTAAGACACAAAATGGTGGAGTAACTCAGCGGGACAGGCAGCTTCTCTGGAGAGAAGGAATGGGTGATGTTTCGGGTCGAGACCCTTCTTCGGTCTGAACGTCACCCGTTCCTTCTCTCCAGAGATGCTGCCTGACCCACTGAGTTACTCCAGCATTTTGTGTCTGTCTTCAGTGTAAACCAGCACCTGCAGTTCCTTCCTGCACTTTTTGTGGGCAATGACAACATTTTCTTGTCCACAGTGACACCTGTCTGTCATTTTGAGAAGTGCATCGGGGCAGGGCAGTGCTGGTTCAGTGGTGCTTTACTGCCATATGCTGAGCCATTCGGCCCATCAAATCTACTGCGCCATTCAATCATGGCTGATCTATCTCTCCCTCCTAACCCCATTCTCCTGCCTTCTCCCAATAACCCCTGACACCCGTACTAATCAAGAATCTATCTATCTCTGCCTTAAAAATATCCATTGACTTGCGGCCTCCACAGCCGTCTGTGGCAAATAATTCCACAGATTCACCACCCTCTGACTAAAGGAATTTCCTTCCTAACAGTACGTCCTTTAATTCTGAAGTTGTGACCTCTAGTCCTAAACTCTCCCACTAGTGGAAACATCCTCGCCACATCCACTCTGTCCAAGCCGTCGCTAGTTAATGAGAGGACAGTTCAGTTGCCTGATAACAGCTGTCCCTGAATCTGGAGGTGTGCGTTTTCACACTTCTGCACTTCTTGCCTGATGCGAGAGGGGAGAAGATCAGTTTTAGTTTATAGTCACGTGTAGCGAGGTGAAAAGCTTTTGTTGCGTGCTATCCAGTCAGCGGAAAGACTATACATGATTACAATCGAGCCGTCCACAGTGTATGGATACATGATAAAGGAATAACATTTAGTGCAAGATAAAGTCCGATCATAGATAGGCAGTGAGCCTCCAATGAGGTAGATAGTAGTTCAGTATCGCTCTCTGGTTGTGGTAGGATGGTTCAGTTGCCTAATAACAGCTGGGAAGAAACTGTCCCTGAATCTGGAAGTGTGCGTCTTCACACTTCTGTACCTTTGCCTGAAACATAGAAAATAGGTGCAGGAGGAGGCCCTTCGAGCCAGCACCACCATTCATTGTGATCATGGCTGATCGTCCCCTATCAATAACCCGTGCCTGCCTTCTACCCATATCCCTTGATTCTACTAGCCCCTAGAGCTCTATCTAACTCTCTCTTAAATCCATCCAGTGATTTGGCCTCCACTGCCATCTGGGGCAGGGAATTCCACGAATTAACAACTCTCTGGGTGAAAAAGTTTTTTATTCTCACCTCAGTCTCCCTGATGGGAGAGGGGTGAAGAGGGAGTGGCCGGGGTGCGACTGGTCCTTGATGGAGTCGATGGGAGGGAGGTTGGTTTGTTTGACGGTCTCTTTCAATTCACAGGAGGAAGTGAAGAGCTTCATCACACTGGAGAACCTGGAGCAGCGAATCGAGGAGGCTCTGGACAGTCCGCAGAGTTATAACTTTGCCCTGGACAAGGAGGGCAGAGTGGCAAAACAAACCGTGCAGCAGTAGGGCCGACCCGTTTCTGACCCCCTGGATTGCTTGGAACCGAGAGGGAGGAGCGGAGGTGGGGGGGAGAGGAGGGGGGGGGGAATGGAGGGGGCGAGTAGATGGGAGTGGAAGGGGAGAGGAGGAGCAGAGGGGAGTGAGGGGGGGGGGGGGTGAGAGGTTGGCTCGTTGGTGCAGCGGTACAGTTGCTGCCTCACAGCGCCAGGGACCCGGGTTCGATCCTGACTACGGGGTGATGCCTGTACGGAGTTTTACGTTCTACCTGCGTGGGTTTTCTTCGCATGCTCCGGTTTCCTCCCGCACTCCAGACGTACAGGTTTATCAGTGAATTGTCTTGGTTAAAAACCATAAAATAAATTTATATTTGTGTGTGTCGTATAGTGTTAGAGTGCGGTGATCTCTGGTCAATGTGGACTCTGTGGGCCGAAGGGCCTGTTTCCGTGCTGTAAACTAAACCAACGACCAGCCGAGCTGTAAAGCAGGGGTCGGCAACCTACGGCCCCCGGGCCGAATGCGGCCCCTAACCCGAAATCATCCGGTGCGCCGCTGAACGCCAAGCTCCAGCCGAGCTCTGGCTGCAACGCATCCTGCGCAAAGCTGCTGGCACGGCCGATCACCTTCTGTGAACACGTGATTTGACGCCTGCCATCCGGGACGGGATCCATGTGTACATGTGATAGATGTGGCCCGCCATCCGCTCACAGACATGCGTCCCGGCCCCTATTCAGAACAAGGTTGCCCACCCCTGCTGTAAACTAACGATTCCCTTTTGAAATGAGGTCAATAGATTTCGGTACCAACATCAACCAGGTGTCCATTCTCTGTACTGCACAATGTAACACAGGCTGAGACACACTGTGGTAATAAATAAACTTTTTTAATATGCATTGAGCTACATTCTATCAATAAAGACACTACAGACAAATGCCTAGGTTGCTTCATCGCATTAAATAGACTTCAATAATCACAGGTTGACAAAAGTGCTGGAGAAACTCAGCGGGTGAGGCAGCATCTATGGAGCGAAGGAATAGGTGACGTTTCGGGTCGAGACCCTTCTTCAGATCGTATTCAATAATCACATAATCACAATGTATCAAAAGAGGAACTATAATGGTATCCTGAAGCTGTATTGTATCAATAAATATATCTGTGATATTTTTTATATACAGCATGTTGGAGCGGTGTAGGAAAGAGCTGCTGATGCTGGTTTAAATCGAAGGTAGACATACAATGCTGGAGTAACTCAGCGGGTGAGGCAGCATCCCTGGAGAGAAGGAATAGGCAACGTTTCGGGTCGAGACATTTGAAGAAGGCTCTCGACCCGAAACGTCGCCTATTCCTTCGCTCCATAGATGCTGCCTCACCTGCTGAGTTTCTCCAGATTTTTTGTCTACCTTTGGGTGTCCTTGTATATTCAGTCGTTGAAAGACAGCATGCAGGTACAGCAGGCAGTGAAGAAAGCCAATGGCATTGTTGGCCTTCATAGCAAGAGGATTTGAGTTTTGGGAGCAATGAGGTCCTACTGCAGTTGTACAGGGCCCTGGTGAAACCTCACCTGCAGTATTGTGTGTAGTTTTGGTCTCCTCGTTTGAGGAAGGACATTCTTGCTATTGAGGGAGTGCAGTGTTAGGTTAATTCCCGGGATTGCGGGACTGACATACGATGAAAGAATGTATCGACTGGGCTTATATTCACTGGAATTTAGAAGGATGAGAGGATATCTTATAGAAACATATAACATTATTAAGGTACACAAAATTGCTGGAGAAACTCAGCGGGTGCAGCAGCATCTATGGAGCGAAGAAAATAGGCGACGTTTCGGGCCGAAACCCTTCTTCAGATTGATTCTTTAACATTATTAAGGGATTGAACAGGCTAGAAGCAGGAAAAATGTTCCCAATGTTGGGGGAGTTCAGAACCAGGGGTCGCAGTTTAAAAATAAGGGGTAGGACATTTTGTATTGTATTGTAATTAATCTAATAGCAAGTATATAAAAACATACAAGGAATTTGATTTGCCACTGAATCTGGAGTAAAGATGGCTAATGCAATGCTAGCATTTATTTCAAGAGGACTAGAATACAAAATCAGGGATGTGAAGTTGAGGCTTTAGAAGGCACTGGTCAGACCACATTTGGAGTGTTACACTAGACAATAGATGCAGGGCAGGTCATTCGGCCTTTCGAGCCAGCCCGCCATTCACTGTGATCATGGCTGATTGCGAGTCATTTTGGGCCAGAGAAGGATCGCAAGAATCATTGAATTTACATAAGATGAGCATTTGACGACACTGGGCCTCGCTGGAGTTTAGAAGGATGAGTGGTAACCTCAGTGAAATTTACCGAATATAGCCAATAATAACAGAGTCAGGGGATATGATTGGAGATGATCAGCCATGATCACATTGAATGGCGGTGCTGGCTCGAATGGCCTACTCCTGCACCTATTGTCTATTGAATAGCGAAAGGCCTGGATAGAGTGGATGTGGAGAGGATGTTTCCACTGGTGGGATAGTCTAGGACCAGAGGTCGTACAGACAAAGCCCGTAGTCGGGATCTCTGGCGCTGCATTTTGCTGTAAGGCAACAACAGTACTACTGTGCCACTGTCACTGGCCACTGTGGCAAAACATTTGAGAGTGGTGAATCTCTGGAATTCTCTGCCACAGAAGGTAGTTGAGGCCAAAGATCCTATAGCATGAATGAATTTATTCACATTATATTAAATTAATTAAAGTCCATACAGATAGATTTTCATAAATTCAGACTTTAGTCTTACCTTTCAGTTAGAGTTGATTCATGGGGGCCTTCTTTGTGTTCCAGCACATCAGCAGCGACTTTGAAGTAGCAATGTTACAAAATTTTGAGATTTTAAAAATCAAGTCTGCAATTTATCCCATCAGATAAAGCATAACAATAAGTTTAATTTGACACCAAATTCACTTTCATATCTCAAGTATTAAAAAAGTTATGGCCATTTTCATACTCGGAAATTAGCATCTTGTTCCCTATTGATTTTCAATGGACATTACAAAAAAGCTGTGATCTTGGATAATCAAAGGCCCATTTCTTAAGGAAAGATTAACATTTTTAAATAGCCTAAGTGTCCAAAGATTATTCACAAATAATTCACAATATAACATGATTTTTATATCTAATTTACATTAATTTATAGGCCAAATGGAAGGAATTTAGTGTTCAATTGCTGTAAATAAATGCCCATTTAAATCGGCTTTCTAGTGGGTTCATGTGGAACACGCAGGTTTAGAACGTTGACAGCGCGCTGGATTAGTGCCCTCAAATGCCGAGAAAAATACTTCGGGATATAAAAAGCCCAAAATGAACTACTCGCTATAGATAACTTGATATATAGGGTTATATATATGCCCCATTTAATGTAAAAATAAGGTACATACCTTTAATTGTTTGCTTTAGAAAACCCTGGGGCTGCGAGATGTTGCGGAATCAGAGAGTAATTTTAAACTATTATAACTATATTATCGAGGCCTATAAAACTAATAATACCTTTTGCGACCGGGTCTTGCAGCGATTTTTCGTTAATGATTTACTAGGCTGAACATCTGCGATTAGTACAGCCTAGTAAAAATCGCGTTTTAAACCCGCCCCCTCCAAACAGCGCCAAGATCGCGGACCTGGCTGTGGGCAGATTCCCAATGGCGATTCAGGTAGGTTTTGTAACATACCTATTTGAAGGCTTTCTTGCACTTTAATCCACTTCGCAGCACTTTCTTCGGCCTTTTTAATGCTTTTTCCACTAAATACGATTAACCTGCTGCAAGTTTCCACCACATTTATTCCACAGAACAACAAATCGGAATCTCCAGTAAAACAGGCATCTGTGATGCTCCCTCAGCCATGTTGTGTGCTAGCCTGAAACAAAGCGCGTGATTGGCCAACTGGCAGACAACTCAATGGTAAATGTGCTTTGATTGGACTAAAACATTCCTGACATTTTTCCGGTTTTTCTCTAATTTAATAAAAAAATGTGCAAGTCTTCTTCATATCGAGTTTCAGGGATGATTTATATATATTTTTTTACACAATATGTGAAAAATTCATGTAGTTTGGTGACTTGGGTCACGAAATCCTATTTCTAGACACATTTTTGATGCTCGGCCCACAGCCTAATATATTTAAGAGGGAGTTAGATGTGGCCCTTGTGGCTAAGGGGATCAGGGGATATGGAGAGAAGGCAGGTACATGATACTGAGTTGGATGATCAGCCATGATCATATTAAATGGTGGTGCAGGCTCGAAGGGCCGAATGGCCTACTCCTGCACCTATTGTCTATGTCTCTATGATTTCAGAACTTCATCTGATACACGAGTGAATGAGTGAATGCTGCTGCACCCGCTGAGTTTCTCCAGCTTTTCTGTGTAACCTACGATTCTCCAGCATCTGCAGTTCCCTCTTTCGCTCCATAGATGCTGCTGCACCCGCTGAGTTTCTCCAGCTTTTCTGTGAACCTCTACTCCATTGTGGGCATTGGACTTTGTCTATGGAACTTGCACTACAGTCAAGTCAAGTTTATTTGTCACATACACATAAGAGATGTGCAGTGCTGAGAACTATATTTTGCACTCTCTGTGTGGATCTGGGTGTAGTATAATACACTGAGAAGCTTTAGGTGGAGCATCACACCACTGCCATCATCTGCCCCCTATTGTACTTGAGTTTGAGCTACCCCATTCATGCAAGCTGGAGAAGCGCGCATGCGTACTCCCTCGGTCGGCCAGCCAGCGGGGGGGGGGGGGGTGCGCATGCGTGGCCGCACAGCATGCCGGGAGTTGTGGTCCATTTACGCCTCCCAACCGCTAGGGTGCGAGGAGTTGGCAAAGAGAGTGGGACTACAACTCCCGGCAGGCTGAGCGCGGCGCCCGTACGGCGGGAAGTAGTGCGCAGGCGTCGCCGCCCAGCATGCAGGGAGTTGTAGTTGTAGTTGAGCTGCAACCAATGGGGAGCGAACACTGGGGGACTACAGGTCCCGGCAGGCCGAGCGCGGCGCCTGCGCACTGGCGGCGTAATGCCGTTGTGGCCCGGGGAGGGGGGAGAGAATAACATGGCGGCGGGGAGAGTGAGAGGGAACTGCGGGCTGTGAGGGGGGGGGGCGGAGCGGAGCGAGACGGACACAGACACAGACACAGACACAGACACAGACACGTCTGTGAGGCGGGCGCGGGGTGTGGGCAGGCAGGAAGGAAGGAAGTAGCTGCAGCTGCTGCTGTAGTAGTGGTGAGGTGAGGCGGCGGCGGCGGCCTGTGGGTGCGGGCCCGGGCCCAGCGTGGGGGGAGAGTGGAGTTTGAGGAGCCGCTGCCTGGGGGTCGGGTAGAGAGGGGAGGGGAGAATAGAGAGCGGCCTGTGAGCGCGGGGGGTGGGAGTGAGGGTGAGCCGCCCGTCGCCGTCACCGTCGCCGTCACTGTCGCTGTGACCGGGGAGCGGGGCCGGGCCGGGCCATGGAGGCGGCGTCGCGGGTGGAGAATCTCTTCGACTTCAGAAGGTGAGTGTGTCCGGGGGGAGAAGAGAGGAGAGTCGGTCTCAGTCAGTCTAGCCCACCACACCACACCACAGCACAGAGGGGAGGGAGTTGTACAGTTTGATGGCCACAGGGAAGAAGGTGGGTGTCGGGGACACACACACACACACACACAAGAGGTTGGGAGGCGGGTTGGGAGGCGGGCTGATCGAATGGCGGAGTGCTCAATGGGGAATAGGTGCAGGAGGAGGCCATTCGAGCCCTGACTCGATGGGCCGAACGGTCTAATTCTACTCCTATACCTTGTGACTGGCCCTGGGGAGGTGAGAAGGGGGGGGGGGAGTGAGAGAGGAGGTGGGGGAGGGGGTGTGTGAAACGAGGAGGGGGGAGGTGAGTGTGTGGTTGAGAGGAGGATGAAAGGAAGAGGAGGAGGATGAGAGGAGGGGAGGAGAGTGAGGGGTTGAGGGGAGTCGGGGTGAGAGGAAGAGGACGGGGGGAAACATAGAAATTTAGAAACATAGAAATTAGGTGCAGGAGTAGGCCATTCGGCCCTTCGAGCCTGCACCGCCATTCAATATGATCATGGCTGATCATCCAACTCAGTATCCCGTACCTGCCTTCTCTCCATATCCCCTGATCCCTTGCCACAAGGGGCTTGAAGTTGAGTGAGGAGGGGGAAGGTGAGTGAGGAGGTGAGGAAAGGGTGGTGACTGAAATGGGAAGGCGAGGGGTGGTAGGGAGAGAGGTGAGGGGGGAGATGGGCATGGAAAGGGGTAGTGTGATGAGAGCCGATGGCAGTGGTGGAAGTAGGGAAGTGAGGGTTGGGGGGAGGAGGGGAAAGATAGGAAGGACAGGGATGGAAGGGGGTTGATGGGAGAGAGACAATCCTGTGGTGGAAGGGAGATGGAGGGGGTTAGATTGGCCCAGGAAGGGAGTGAGGATGCGGGGAATGGAGGGATGAGGGTGCGGGCAGACGGTGCAGAGTGGAGGGTCGGAGTAGTTGATTGTCGCATGAAACTGGCAGTTGAAGTTTCCAGCAAAGCAAATGAGAAATAAATCATCAATTGAGGGTGGGGAGAGGACAGGGAGAGGGGGAATGTGTCGGAGGTTATGGGGAGAAGACAGGAGAATGGGGTTAGGAGGGAGAGATAGATCTGCCATGATTGTATGACTTGATGGGCCGAATGGAATAATTCAGCTCCAATTCCTTATGACCTTATGTACTGCTCCTATTTCTGTTCCTATTCTTTATGACCATAAGAGATACAGCGCAGAAACAGGCCTTCGGCCCACCAAGTCTGCGCTGACCAGCAATCCCCATGCACAAACACCATCCTACATGCACTGAGGACACTTTTGACCTTATGAGTGGGGTAGTAGGGAGGAGTTATAATTGTAAAATTATAAAAGGACTGGACAAGCTAGATGCAGGAAAAATGTTCCCAATGTTGGGCGAGTCCAGAACCAGGGGCCACAGTCTTAGAATAAAGGGGAGGTCATTTAAGACTGAGATGAGAAGGATCATTTTCACCCAGGGAGTTGTGAATTTATGGAATTCCCTGCCACAGAGGGCAGTGGAGGCCAAATCACTGGATGGATTTAAGAGAGAGTTAGATACTCTAGGGGCTGGTGGAGTGAAGGGATATGGGAAGAAGGCAGGCACGGGTTATTGATTGGGGACGATCTGCCATGATCGCAATGAATGGCGGTTCAAAGGGCCAAATGGCCTCCTGCATCTATTTTCTATGTTTCTATGAGTAGTGGTGGGAGAAGGGTTTTGGGTGTTGGGAAGGAGTGGGGATTTTGGGGATGGAAATTGGGAGGTTGTTGGGTGGCTGCTGGGATGGTGGAGCAGTGGTTAGCGGGTGGTCCCGGGGTAGAAACAAAATGGGTGGAGGGAGAGTGAGGCTTGATATCAAGGCAAAGACTAACGGTGGGGGTGGTGGGGAGTGATCTAATCTGGGGTGAGGTGAAATCAAGAGGAAGATTCTGGCCTCAAAAAGAGAGGCTGGGAATGACTAGATCAGAAAATGACTGGGGAAAAGCCAGTGCACAGATGCACAGCCTTCACCACCCTGGGGCAGGTGAATCAAAAACCAGAGGGAAATGATTTACTTGGTGGGAGGAGAAAGATTTACTCGGAACCTGAGGGGCAATTTTTTCCACACAGAGGGTGGTGAGAATGGGGTTGAGAAGGAAAGAGTGATCAGCCATGAGTAGACTTGATGCGGCAAATGGCCTAATTCTGCTCCGAGAACCTATGAACTTATGTTGGGTATATGGAATGAGCTTCCAGAGGAAGGAGTTGAAGCAGGTACTATAACAACTTTTAAAAGACACTTGGTCAGGTACATGAATATGAGAGTTGTTGGGGACATGCCAAAATGTCCTAAGCGTTCTAATGGCCCTGTCCAACGGTACGAGTTCATTCCAAGAGTTCTCCCGAGTTTGCCCTGATTCGAACTCGGAGATTTGCGGTAATGGCCACTCGTCGGTACTCGGGGCTCTCGTGGACATTTTTCAACATGTTGAAAAATCTTCACGAGTCTTCCCGTGCTTACCTGCTGTTAGCGAGTCTTCCCGAGTACCTGCCGTTGGCGTTACGAGCTGCTAAGAGACGTCCCCGAGCTCCGACATACCCGCCATGTTCATACTCTGCTTACCACGAGTTTGATTTTTGAAAGGGAGAGCTCTTGGAATGAACTTGTACCGTGGGACAGGGCTATAAGGAAGTTGATTCAAAATATGCTTGCCCATAGAAAACAGGGTTGCGGTGATTGCTCACTGGAAGTCTGTGCCCAGAGGTGTTCTACAAGGATTGGCGCTGTAGTTTTGATATATATTGGAAGAGAATGTAGGTGGGCTGGTCAGTAAGTTAGCAAGAAATGCTAAAATTGGATGAGTTGCGGATAGCAAGGATGGTTGTCAAACAGGGTTTAGACGAGTTGGAAATATTGGCAAAAAAAATGGCAGATTGATCTTGAGGGAAAGTCCAATGCTACTTAAAAATGTCAAAGTAAGTAGAGGATCACCTAATATAGCTAAGAGACAAAGTGCTGGAGTGATGGCCCTGTCCCACGGTACGAGTTCATTCCAAGAGCTCTCCCGTGTTTAAAACAAAATCAAACTCGTGGTAAGCACGGAGAATGAACGTAGCGGGTACGTCGGAGCTCGGGGACGTCTGTTAACGACTCGCAATGTAAGCGGCAGGTCAGGCAGCATCGCTGGAGCAAAGGAATAGGTGATGTTTCATGTCTGAACCCTTCAAGCGACTTCTAAGAGCTATTTGCTCACAGCGCCAGAGACCCGGGTTCTATCCTGATCTCGGGTGCTAGATGTGAGGAGTTTGCATGTTCTCCCTTTGACCACATGGCCTTTCTCCCACATCCCAAAGAAATGTAGGTTGCCAAAATGTGTTGGGAGTGGATGCGAAAGTGAGAAAACATAGAAGTGGTGTGAACAGGTTGCTGTGGGCTGAAGGGATCTTTCCCATGCCGTGGCTCTAAACTAAGAAGGGGTGGTGATGAAGACATGAGCCATGCTTGCTTCATTGGTCCCAGTAGGTATATAGGTCGGAAAGTCAAATGTAGGAAGGAACTGGTTTAAACTGAAGATAGATACAAAATGCTGGGGTGTTCAGATTGAAGAAATGTCTTGACCCAAAACGTCACCCATTCCTTCTCTTCAGAGATGCTGCCTGTCTCGCTGAGTTACTCCAGCATGTTGTGTCTATCTTCAGAAAGTCATAATGGCCACTGTATGAAACTTGGGTTAGGCCACAGTTGGAGCATTGTTGCAGTTCCGGTGGCTGGATTACAGGAATGGGCACGTGGAATTTGGAGAGGTAGTTTACCACAATCTGGCTTGGGATGGGGAGAGCTTTGAAGAGAGATTGGACAAACTTGGATTGTTTTGTCTGCACTGTCAAAGGCTGAGGAGCAACCTCATGGTCTTTACAGATCTATCAGAAACATAGATAAGGTAGGTAGTCCAAAATGTAGAAACAAGGAACTACAGATGCTCATCAGTTCATAAGTTATAGGAGCAGAATTGGGCCATTCAAGCCCATCGTGTCTACTCTGCCATTCAATCATGGCTGACCTATCTTTCGCTCTCACCACCATTCCTTTTCCCATAACCCCTGACACCAGTATTGATCAAGAATTACTTCCATGGGTGGTGGCGGTGGAAGCTCGTGTGGTTAGGGCGGCACAGTGACCCAGCGGTTGAGTTGCTGCCTGAGAGCTGAGTTTGATCCTGACTGCGGGTGCTGTCTGTACGGAGTTTTGGGGTTTTACCCAGAAACTCTGGTTTGCCCCCGCACTCCAAAGACGTACAGGTTTGGAGGTTCATTGGCTTCAGTAAAGATTGTAAATTGTCCCTGGTGTGTTCTTGGGCCACCATCGGTCATGGCTGACCATGGGTGTCTCCAGGGTGCTATTCCCTATATGGAGGACGCCAGTGCGTGACTTTGTTTAACGTGGGCAGACTGGTGCACAGACAACCACCCCACAGTCCTTGACAGATCTGGGTCAGGATCCAGTGGCATGGAGTCCAAGACGACCGGAGACCCTTTTCTGCTGCAGCCTTCATCCGCCTTCCCAGCCGTTGTGACGCTCCACTAAAGACAGCCATCGTCCTCCGCCTGTTCCACCGTTGAGATCTTGGTTGGATTGCTCTTTGTCAGAGTCCTCCCCCTCGACCTTACCGCCAGGAACAGTTGTATAGGGCTCTGGTGAGACCACATCTGGAGGATTGTGTACAGTTTTGGTCTCCTAATTTGAGGAAGGACATCCTTGTGATTGAGGCAGTGCAGCGTAGGTTCACGAGATTGATCCCTGGGATGGCGGGACTGTCATATGAGGAAAGATTGAAAAGACTAGGCTTGTATTCACTGGAGTTTAGAAGAATGAGGGGGATCTTATAGAAACATATAAAATTATAAAAGGACTGGACAAGCTTGATGCAGGAAAAATGTTCCCAATGTTGGGCGAGTCCAGAACCAGGGGCCACAGTCTTAGAATAAAGGGGAGGTCATTTAAGAGGTGAGAAAAAAATGTTTTCACCCAGAGAGTTGTGAATTTATGGAATTCCCTGCCACAAAGGGCAGTGGAGGCCAAGTCACTGGATGGATTTAAGAGAGTGTTTGATAGAGCTCTAGGGGCTAGTGGAGTCAAGGGATATGGGGAGAAGGCAGGCACGGGTTATTGATAGGGGACGATCAGCCATGATCACAATGAATGGCGGTGCTGGCTCGAAGGGCCGAATGGCCCCTTCCTGCACCTATTTTCTATGTTTCTATAGCTCCAGACGGCATCGCTCTCAGGATCTCAGGACCACACAAGCTTCTCCACCACGAAAAGGTGACAATCCACACCCTGGTGTGTAGGATACCAGGTCCGGGTCGCTGGTCGGCACGGACTCGGTGGGTTCCACGCTGTATCTCTAATCTAAACTAAGCAACTCAGCAGGTTGGGCATCATCTCTGAGACACTTAGATATGCAGTGAATTACGGTTTGTAGACCGCCTGCAGGTAGATGTACAGTTGTACAGATGTACATGGTCGGCAAAGACACATTGAGCTGAAGGGTCAGTCAGTCCCTATACTGTACTGTTCTATGTTCCTTGCAAAGCTTGCAGAAACTTCATAGCCATCTGTTTCTTTTCAATTTGCAGGTTACCTACGGATGGTTTAATCCTGACCCTCCTGTTGTTATATGCTCCATTCGGCATCTGCTTAATGCTCATCAGGATATTTATTGGGATTCACGTGTTTTTAGTCAGCAGTGCCCTCCCTGACAACTTTATCCGAAGGTAATTATATATATTTTATTTCATTCTGGCTGAAGAATATTTGGAGGCAGTGGTGATTTTTGCTTGATGGTTGTCTGCTAAATGATTCTCTGGGTGAACACAAAATGCTGGAGTAACTTCACGGACCAGGCAGCATCTGTGGAGAACAATAATGGGTGGCATTTCAGGTCGCGACCCTTCTTCAGGCTGAGCAGTAGGAATCATGTCAGCCAGAGGCCCACATGAGAAGTTCTTGCACTTCGTCTTTAATAGCATGATTGTTTAATGGTTGCAACAATTCAATACAATGCCTCCACCTCAAGGGCCCTGAGAGATGTGTTTTGCCCACATATACAGAACATTTTGCTAGCAGTATGACCAATCGCAAGCTCCCAAAGTGCTAGCAGTCTTAACGAGAACTTTGTTGACCTCGACCACAGTACTTAATTTAATCAACATCTGCTTCATAAGTTATAGGAGCAAAATTAGGCCATTTGGCCCATCAAGTCTACTCCACCATTCAATCATGGCGGATCTATCCTGCCATCTCCCCATTAAAAATAAGCATTAACTTGGCCTCCACAGCCGTCTGCGGCGACGAATTCCATCGATTCACCACATGCTAAAGCAGGGGTTCCCAACTTTTTTCGTCCTGTTTACCCCAGGCAACTTTAATAGCACATAATAATGTTATTTCACTTATTTGTGAACAACTAATGATGAACAGATACCGGTATATCAGAACCAAACACAGTCAGTCAATGAGAAAAAATATGTACAAATCCAGAATCAACAAATCTAGCCCCTGGCTGTAAATTTACCTCGCGCTGGGAACCCTTGCTCTAAAGAAATTACTCCTCAACTTTCTAAATGTACATCCTTTTTTTCTAAAGCTATGGCCTCTGGTCCTAGACATTCCCATTAGAAACATAGAAATTAGGTGCAGGAGTAGGCCATTCGGCCCTTTGAGCCTGCACCGCCATTCAATATGATCATGGCTGATCATCCAACTCGGTATCCCGTACCTGCCTTCTCTCCATACCCTCTGATCCCTTTAGCCACAAGGGCCACATCTAACTCCCTCTTAAAAATAGCCAATGAACTGGCCTCAACTACCCTCTGTGGCAGAGAGTTCCAGAGATTCACCACTCTCTGTGTGAAAAAGTTTTTCTCATCTCGGTTTTAAAGGATTTCCCCCTTATCCTTAAGCTGTGACCCCTTGTCCTGGACCTCTCCAACATCGGGAACAATCTTCCTGCATCTAGCCTGTCCAAACCCTTAAGAATTTTGTAAGTTTCTATAAGATCCCCTCTCAATCTCCTAAATTCTAGCGAGTACAAACCAAGTCTATCCAGTCTTTCTTCATAAGACAGTCCTGACATCCCAGGAATCAGTCTGGTGAACCTTCTCTGCACTCCCTCTATGGCAATAATGTACTTCCTCAGATTTGGAGACCAAAACTGTACGCAATACTCCAGGTGTGGTCTCACCACGATTAATGGAAATATCCTTTCCACATCCTTGCCATAGACATTCTTGCCATAGAGGGAGTACAGAGAAGATTCACCAGAATGATTCCTGGGATGGCAGGACTTTCATATGAAGAAAGACTGGATAGTCTCGGCTTGTACTCGCTAGAATTTAGAAGATTGAGGGGGGATCTTATAGAAACGTACAAAATTCTTAAGGGGTTGGACAGGCTAGATGCAGGAAGATTGTTCCCGATGTTGGGGAAGTCCAGAACAAGGGGTCACAGTTTAAGGATAAGGGGGATTTATTTTAGGACCGAGATGAGAATTTTTTTTTTCACACTGAGTGGTGAATCTGGAATTCTCTGCCACAGAAAGTGGTTGAGGCCAGTTCATTGGCTATATTTAAGAGGGAGTTAGATGTGGCCCTTGTGGCTAAATGGATCAGGGGGTATGGAGAGAAGGCAGGTACAGGATACTGAGTTGGATGATCAGCCATGATCATATTGAATGGCGGTGCAGGCTCGAAGGGCCGAATGGCCTACACCTGCACCTATTTTCTATGTTTCTATCCAGTCTATCCTGGCATTTCACTATTCGATAAGCCTCTTTGGATTGTTTACCTTGTCGTGGTGAAGAGGCTTGCGTATCTCCATGACTTCGAGAGCGATGCTGTCGGAAGCACCAGCTTCTGGTAGGGCCACCCATGGCGGTAAGGTCGAGGATGAGAGTCCACACTAAGAACGATCCAACCCGCAAGACCTCAACGGCGGACCAGGCGGACAAAGTTATCTTGAACTCAACGGCTGTGAAGGCGGATGAAGGCTGCAACAGATCTATCAGCTCCAATCGTCTTGGTTCCCTTATCATTGGAATTAGTTGATTGATTTGTGAAGGACTGTGTGCTTCTTGGAGTGTAACATCAAGTACACGTTAAACAGGCGTCTTCGTTCTGTGAGCAGCCCAAAACTTCTATTCGCTGAGTACAGGAGCAGTGTTGAAGTATTGAAGCCGTGTTTAGTTTAAAGATACAACATTGAAACGTTTTTGTTCACTCCCCGTACATTATGGGCAATTTACAGCGGCAATTATGCATAGACCCACACCGTTATCCTTTATCCATACACTGTGGACGGCTTGATTGTAATCATGTGTAGTCTTTGACTGGACTTCTGGAGTGGATTTAACTTTTTTTTAGTTTTGTTTTTAGAGATACAGCATGGAAACAGGCCCTTTCAATCCACAATGACCATCGATCACCCGTTCTATATTATTCCACTGTTTTATGCATTCACTGCACATTTGGGGCAATTTGGTGACCGGAGCACCAGGAGGAAACCCACGCTGTCACAGGGTGAATGTGCAAACTCCTCACAGACAGCACCAGAGGTTGGGATTGAACCCGGGTCACTGGAGCTGTGAGACAGAAGCTCTCCCGGTTGTCTGTGAAACTTTGTGCCATATTTTCCAGTGCCATCTGTTTGTGTGCTTTGTAGCTATCCTTCTCGATGTGCCGTTTTAATCATCTGCCTTCTCAGATGGAATTAAGGAAGCTCGAGAAGAGTTAGGTCGCCCTGCACCTACATTTATTGCTCAGTCACTGTCATCAATATTTACTGCTGGTTTAGTTTAGTTTTAGAGATGCAGCAGGGAAACCGGCTCTCTGGCCCAGCGATCCCCACACATTAACACTATCCTACACACTCTAGGGACAATTTACATGTATACAAAGCCAAATGACCTACAAACCTGCACGTCTTTGAAGTGTGGGTGGAAACCAAACCTGGAGAAAACCCTCGCGGTCACGGGGAGAACGTACAAACTCCGTACAGACAGCACCCGTGGTCAAGATTGAACCTGGGTCTTCGGCGCTTCTTCTTCTTGCGTATGGCGTGCACAGCCTAAAGTTGTACGACAACATGTTCTATTTGATGTGCACGCCAGGTTGATTTGGGTTGAAACAGGGCGGACCATGTGAAGGTTGCAATCTCCCACCACATCTCCGGCGCTCTGAGGCAGCAACTCTACCATTGCGCCACGGTGCAACTCTGACCATATTTCTGTTGCTCGTTGTGCATTTTTGATGAATGCAACTTCCTAATTTCTTCTGTTAAATTATAGGAAGGATGTCATAGAAACATTTTACTAAAGCTATGGCCTCTGGTCCTAGACATTCCCATTAGAAACATAGAAATTAGGTGCAGGAGTAGGTTTTAAGCCCTTCGAGCCGCAGCCAAATGCAACTTCCTAATCAGTTCTTCTGTTAAATGTTGAAGTCTGACGAGAGAGTACAGAGGAGATTTACTAGGTAACAACTAAGTTACTTGTAAGTTAGGTCTCAATTCTGGAGTGCAGCTGATGAGAGGGATGGACAATGATTACGCTTTTCCCTGATTATGACATGACGATTGCTGGAAAGGTGCAGCAGGCCAACTGCACGGTTGGAATGTGTCCGAGTGGAGGCAGGTTCATTGGTATCATTTAAAAATAAATGTGACTTCATATGGATGAGAAGGGAATGGAGGGATACTGCCTGGGGAAAAAAACAGGCCCATCTTGTAGGGCCTATGGCCTGTTTCCCGAGAATTCCACGCCGACCAGCTAATCATTCTCTGATTATGACTATTGCCAGTACACTGCAGTTCAATCCTACACACTGAGATACTGGGCCTGGAAACAGGCCCATTTTAACTCCACGCCGACCAGCGATCACCCGTACACTAGTTCAATCCTACACACTGGGACCATTTTAACTGAAGCCGATTAACCTGCACGTCTTTGGAATGTGGGAGAAAACCGGAGCACCCGGAGAAAACCCACGCGGTCACAGGGAGAATGTACAAACCCCATCAAGACATCCTTCCTGAACGGCCCCCAGTATGCCAATTAAGAATAAGGAATAAGCCATTTAGAACGGAGACGAGGAAACAGTTTTTCTCACAGAGAGTGATGAGTCTGGAATTCTCTGCCTCAGAGGGTGGTGGAGGCAGGTTATCTGGATGCTTTCAAGAGAGAGCTAGATAGGGCTCTTAAAAATAGCGGAATCAGGAGATTATGGAGAGAAGGCAGGAACGGGGTACTGATTTGGGATGATCAGCCATGATCCCATTGAATGGCGGTGCTGGCTCGAAGGGCCAAATGGCCTGCTCCTGCACCTATTGTCTATTGTATCCGGATGTTGGGGAAGTCCAGAACAAGGGGTCACAGTTTAAGGATAAGGGGGAAATCTTTTAGGACCGAGATGAGAAAACCATTTTTCACACAGAGAGTGGTGAATCTGGAATTCTCTGCCACAGAAGGGAGTTGAGGCCAGTTCATTGGCTATATTTAAGAGGGAGTTAGATGTGGCCCTTGTGGCTAAAGGGATCAGGGGGTATGGAGAGAAGGCAGGTACAGGATACTGAGTCGGATGATCAGCCATGAATGGGGGTGCAGGCTCAAAGGGCCGAATGGCTCACTCCTGCACCTATTTTCTATGTTTCTATGTATCCTGACTTTATTCTGTATCATCATTGTTGAAGATAGACACAAAGTGTTGAAGTAACTCAGCGGGTTGGGCATCACCCCTGAGAAAAAGGATGGGTGACGTTTTGGGTCGGGGCCCTTCAGACAGAAAGTACAGATCATTGTTGATCTGCTGCAGGCTTCGGCTTGTAGTTCAGTTCATTATTGCCACGTGTACAAAGGTACAGTGAAAAGCTGTTTTTGTTACATGCTATCCAGTCAGCAAAAGCTTTACACACGATTACAATCGAGCTTGTCCACGGTGTACAGATACAGGATAAAGGGTATAACGTTTAGTGCAAGACAGTCTGAATTAAAATAGTTTACGTCGATCTGGGCAAACAGCTGAGATTTCCACAGCAACATCACTCCGGCCAGACATCATCACCTCCGAAGTGACAAAACAGCTGATTATTCTGGAGCTGGCAGTGACCTGGGAAGAGCGTATTGGCTAACGAGAGGAAACGCGCAAAATACCCGGAACTGGTGGATATGTGCCTGGACAGAGGCTGGAAGACACCTTATGAACCCATAGAGATGGGCTGTAGAGGCTTTGTAGGATGCTCACTCTGCAAATTCTTCAACCAGTTGGGCATTACGGGGCTGGCAAAGAAGGGGGACATTCAATCCGCAAGCGAGGCCGCAGAGAAATCCACTAGGTGGCTTTGAATTAAGATGGCTGATCCGTGGGCGGTTGCTGCTGGGACGCAAGTCGGGGCTTGATCAACCCCGGCTGGGTCACCTGGGCGAGTATGTGAGACCCGAAACACCGAATGACCCCAGGTCACATCACTGAGGATGCATCCCAGCGCATCTAGATTCCAGTGCAGTGTAGGTTCACAAGGGTAATTCTCAGGGTGGCTGGACTGTCATATGTTGATAGAATGGAGCGGCTGGGCTTGTAAACTCTGGAATTTGGAAGGATGAGAGGGAATCTTATTGAAACATAAGATTATTAAAGGTTTGGACACGCTAGACGCAGGAAACATGTTCCCGATCTTGGGGGAGTCCAGAACCAGGGGCCACAGTTTAAGAATAAGAGTTAAGCCATTTAGAACTGAGATGAGGAAAAGCGTTTTCACTCGGAGGGTTGTGAATCTGTGGAATTCTCTGCCTCAAGGCAGTGGAGACCAATTATCTGGATGCTTTCAAGAGAGAGTTGGATAGAGCTCTTAAACATTGCGGAGTCTGGGGAGAAAGCAGGAACGTGGCACTGAGTGGATAATCAACCATGATCACAGTGAATGGCGGTGCTGGCTCGAAGGGCCGAATGACCTACTGCACCTATTGTCTGTTACCATTTAATTAACATACAACCGATGATTTATCCTCCACCTCCCTCCAGAGTGGAGAAAATCCAGTGATTCACCAAACTCTTGCCAAAGCCATGTCAATGCATATTTTTAAACCTTGTTTCAATAGAACCACCCGTCGTTTTGCCATATTGCACTGTGTATCCATCTGACCTGCTCAACTGTTCCTTCACACGTCACCCCCTTAATCTACTTTACTACTTATGTACTCTATACCCTTGTAATAGAGGTCAGCATTCTATTAGCCTTCCTAACAGCTTCAATACCAGTATACCTTGTGTTGCATCGAGTCCCAGATTTCACTCTACTGGATCAGGTTTGGGGTGAGATGAAAGGTTTAATAGGGACCTGAGCCGCAACTATTATACTTGAGTTTGACTTGATTATATTTATGTATGGTACAGTTAATCAGATTGGATAGCGTGCCAAATGTAACATTGTTTTTAACTGTACCTTGGTACACATGAGAATTGGTAAGAAAGAACTGCAGAAGCTGGTTTAAATCGAAGGTAGACTCAAAATGCTGGAGTAACTCGGTGGGTGAGGCTGCATCTCTGGAGACGTTTCGGGTTACATAGAAACATAGAAATTAGGTGCAGGAGTAGGCCATTCGGCCCTTCGAGCCTGCACCGCCATTCAATATGATCATGGCTGATCATCTCACTCAGTATCCCGTACCTGCCTTCTCTCCATACCCCCTGATCCCCTTAGCCACAAGGGCCACATCTAACTCCCTCTTAAATATAGCCAATGAACTGACCTCAACTACCCTCTGTGACAGAGAGTTCCAGAGATTCACCACTCTCTGTGTGAAAAAAGTTCTCCTCATCTCGGTTTTAAAGGATTTCCCCCTTATCCTTAAGCTGTGACCCCTTGTCCTGGACTTCCCCAACATCGGGAACAATCTTCCTGCATCTAGCCTGTCCAACCCCTTAAGAATTTTGTAAGTTTCTATAAGATCCCCTCTCAATCTCCTAAATTCTAGAGAGTATAAACCAAGTCTATCCAGTCTTTCTTCATACGACAGTCCTGACATCCCAGGAATCAGTCTGGTGAACCTTCTCTGCACTCCCTCTATGGCGATAATGTCCTTCCTCAGATTTGGAGACCAAAACTGCACGCAATACTCCAGGTGTGGTCTCACCAAGACCCTGTACAACTGCAGTAGAACCTCCCTGCTCCTATACTCAAATCCTCTTGCTATGAAAGCCAACATACCATTCGCTTTCTTTACTGCCTGCTGCACCTGCATGCCTACCTTCAATGACTGGTGTACCATGACACCCAGGTCTCGCTGCATCTCCCCCTTTCCCAATCGGCCACCATTTAGATAATAGTCTGCTTTCCCGTTTTTGCCACCAAAATGGATAACCTCACATTTATAATGGATAACCTCACATTTATGTGAGGTTGAGACCCTTCAGGCTAACAAACAAAAACTAAACTCTCATAACCCAGTACCTTCAACACTTTGGATCTGGATTAGCAAGTTTTACGGCCCGAGGATAATATTGAGATAAATACCCCAATCTGTTTAATTTTTTTTTTTAATTTAGATGCTGCAAACTATTAGTATTTAAGAAGGAACTGCAGATGCTGGAAAATCGAAGGTACACAAAAATGCTGGAGAAACTCAGCGGGTGATAGCAGCATCTATGGAGCAAAGGAAATCTATGGAGCGGAGGAAATAGGCAACGTTTCGGGCAGAAACCCTGAAGGGTTTCGGCCCGAAACGTTGCCTATTTCCTTCGCTCCATAGATGCTGCTGCACCCACTGAGTTTCTCCAGCATTTTGGCATACTATTAGTACTTCTCAGTGAACCTCAAGGGAGTTTGGTCAATGTAAAAAGATGTGAAATGGGTGCCTGATCGGTGTAAAAAGCTTGGAGGGGATGGCAGACATGACCTGGTGAGCAGGATACCAAACCAATGGAGTTTCTGAATGCAAAACAACATGTTGCAGTAACAAGTCAAGCCCATTTTATTCGTCACGTACACATACGAGATGTGCAGTGAAATGAAAAGCGGCAATGCTCGCGGACTTTGTGCAAAAAACCGACAAAACAGAATGGAACAGAATCAGTAATTACATATTTGTGGGAGAAGAAAAAAAGAAGAAACAGCAATTTAAAAAGACACCACACAACAGGAATTGGTTCAGTAAAGTTAGTCCCTGGTGAGATAGGAGTTTACAGTCCGAATGGCCTCTGGGAAGAGACTCTTTCTCATCCTCTCCGTTCTCACAGCATGGCAACGGAGGCGTTTGCCTGACCGTAGTAGCTGGAACAGTCTGTTGCTGGGGTGGAAGGGGTCCCCCATGATCCTTGTTGGCTCTGGATTTGCACCTCCTGATGTATAATTCCTGCGGGGGGGCGAATGTAGTTTATATACAGCAGGTCAGACGACATTTTGGATTGGAACCCATCTTCATACGGCTCATACCTGGTGGAAGGAAACCTGGAAAAGAGGTGAGGGTGTTCTGATTTGCAAATTGCCATGGTTTGCAGATAATTTGTTAAGGCGAGGGGGAAAGATTTAATAGGAACCCGAGAGGTAACTTTTTCTCTCAAAGAGTGGTGGGTGCCTGGTACGAGCTGCCGGGGGAGGTAGTTGAGCCAGGTACTATCGCAACGTTTAATAGACATGTAGACAAATACATGGATAGGGCAGGTTTAGAAGGATATGGGCTAAATGCAGGCAGGTGTGTATAGTGTGGAAGGGATTTGTTGGTCGGCATGGGCAAGTTGGGCCGAAGGGCCTGTTTCCCCGATGTAAGACTATAGGTGGACAAATGTCGGAAGTGAAGAAGAGAAGAGTGTCATAGAAGAAGAGGAGGAACGAAATGTAATGCAAGGGAGAGGGATATAGGTGAAAGCAGAGGGGATGAAGGGAAGAAATTGGTGCACACCAGGGTTGGGGAGGGAGTGATACTTAAAATTAGGACGTTTAATGTTCCTACTGTTGGGTTATCTACCCAAGCGGAACAGGATGTGGATCAGTACCTGTGGATTGGAGGGTAGCCAGTGTAACTCCACTTTTTAAGAAAGGAGGGAGAGAGAAAACAGGGAATTATAGACCAGTTAGCCTTGCATCGGTAGTGGGGAAGATTCTTGAGTTGATTGTTAAAGATGTTGTAGCAACGCATTTGGAAAGCAGTGACAGGATCGGTCAAATTCAGCATGGATTTATGAAGGGGAAATTATGCGTGAGTAATCTTCTGGAATTTTTTGAGGATGTAACAAGTCATAGAGTGATACAGTGTGGAAACAGGCCCTTCGGCCCAACTTGCCAACAATGTCCCAGCTACATTAGTCCCACTTGCCTGCACTTGGTCCATATCCCTCTCAACCTGTCCTATCCATGTACCTGTCTAACTGTTTCTTAAACAATGGGATAGTCCCAGCCTCAACTACCTCCTTTGGCAGCTTGTTCCATACACCCACCACCTTTTGTGTGAAAAAGATACCCCTCGGATTCATATTAAATCTTTTCCACTTCACCTTGAACCTATGTCCTCTGGTCCTCGATTCCCCTACTCTGGGCTGTAGAATGGATAAGGGAGAGTCAGTGGATGTGGTGTATCTGGACTTTCAAAAAGCCTTTGACAAGGTCCCACTCAAGAGATTAGTGTGCTAACAGGCAGACAGGGAGTAAAGAGTGGGAATTAACGGATCCTTTTCAGAATGGCAGGCAGTGACTAGTGGGGTGCCGCAAGGCTTGGTGCTGGGACCCCAGTTATTTGCAATATATATTTACGATTTAGACAAGGAATTAAATGTAACATCCCCGTTTGCAGATGACACAAAGCTGCGTGGCAGTGTGAACTGAGAGGAAGATGCTATGAGGCTGCAGGGTGACTTGGAAAGGTGGGGTGAGTGGGCAGATGTATGGCAGATGCAGAATGAATGTGAGGTTATCCACTTTGGAGGCACGAACAGGAAGGCAGATTATTATCTGAAATGAGATTTGGGTGTGCTTGTACATCAGTCATTGAAAGTAAGCACGTAGGTACAACAGGCAGTGAAGAACGCTACTGCTGCTGTTGTACAGGGCCCTGGTGAGACCGCATCTGGAGTATTGTGTGCAATTTTAGTCTCTTAATTTGAGGAAGGACATTATTGACCCATTCTTAATCACGTGTGAGGCAGACATGCAATATAGTTCTGTAGGTAGGAAAATAATAATGAATAAGATTAATCTCTTACAAGAATTTTTTAATGCATCAATCTGTGATCACGTCCGGTCACGTGTGTGACATTTTGGTTCACTTTCCAAAGAATGGGCCATTGGTATCGAGGGAGTGCAGAGCAGTTTTGCCAGGTTAATTCCCGGGATGGCGGAACTGACATATGATGAAAGAATGGTCGACTGGACTTGACTCACTGGAATTTAGAAGAATGAGATGTGATCTTATAGAAACATATAAAATTCTTAAGGGATTGGACAGGCTAGATGCAGGAAAAATGTTCCCGATGTTGGGAGAGTCCAGAACTAGGGGGTCACAGTTTAAGAATAAGGGGTAGACCATTTAGGACTGAGATGAGGAAATATTTTTTTCCCCAGAGAGTTGTCAATCTGTGGAATTCTCTGCCACAGTAGACAGACAGTGGAGGCCAATTCACTGGATATTTTCAAGAAAGAGTTAGATTTAGCACTTAGGGCTACAGGAATCAAAGGATATAGGGGAAAAAGCACATATGGGGTACTGATTTTAGATGATCAGCCATGATCATCTTGAATGTTGGTGCTAGCTCGAAGGGCCGAATGGCTTACTGCTGCACCTTTTTTTCTATGTTTCCTCCAGCTTGCCCATGGCCTTATTCTGGCAATGGGCCCTTCTTCAGACCTGAAACGTCACCCATTCCTTCTTTCTGAAGATGCTGTCTGTCCCGCTGAGTTGCTCCAGCATTTTGTGTCTACCTTCGATTTAAACCAGCATCTGCAGTTCTAAACACAAGGAACTGCAGAAGCTGGAGTGAAGATAGACCAAAAATGTTGAAGTAAAGGGCCAGTCCCACTTGCGTGTCCTTGGCACGCAAATTACACGACCTCGTGGTCGCGTTGAGGTGCACGGGCATCTTATGGCCGTGCGGGGCCTATTCCACTGAGAAGAGCGGAGGGGTATCTAGTTGTGCGCGAGATCGCGCGGGGCTCCGAAATTTTTCTTGCGAACAAAATCTTCGCGCGCCACCAGCCTGTCGCGTAACTGACGGCCAAAGTGGGACAGGCCCAAGACCCTGGCGGGACGCAACGTCTCACCTTCAACAGCAGCAGAAGCAGGCAAACGATTGCCGAAATCGGCCTGGGGCTCACGGCCTTTGCGGTCCGGATCCGCCCCCACTTCTACTCCCAGAGCGGGGCCAAGATAATTAAAGATAGACACAAAATGCAGGAGTAACCCAGCGGGACCGGCAGCATCTCTGGAGAGAAGCAATGGGTGACGTTTCGGGTCAAGACCCTTCTTTCAGACTGAAGAAGAGTCTCGACACGAAACGTCACCCATTCCTCCTCTCCAGAGATGCTGTCGGTCCCGCTGAGTTACTCCAGCATTTTGTGTCCATCTTCAAATGACGTCACGCGCTCCAGGCGGCTGTGCGGACGCATGTAATCGCGCCCAACCATCACGGGACCGTCACGCCTCAACGCGACCACGAGGTCGTGTAATTAGCATGCCAAGGACACGTAAGTGGGACAGGGGCTTAACTCAGCAGATCAGGCAGCATCTCTGGAGAAATGGAATTGGTGACGTTTTGGATTGGAACCCTACTTCAGTCCGAAAGATAAAGGAGTTAAAGATATAGTGCTGAGTGATGCTCTACCTAGAGCTTTTCAGCGTACTACATCCAGATCCAGAAGGCCAAAACAAAACAGGGCCAGAAACAGTTCTTTAATTTCAAGTAACTCTTGCCTGCCTTTCCCCATCCCCTCCCCCACCCTAGTCGTTCCACTAGGTCTACCTTGCATCCTCCTATCCCTGTCGTTATCACATCTACCCCAGCAAACAACGGGCCATTATGGACTGAGGCCATGTACTGCCGGCCCTGTTTTATTCTGGCCTTCTCTTTCTTTCAAAGATAGACACAAAATGTTGGAGTAACTCAGCGGGGCAGGCAGCATCTCTTGAATGCTTTCAAGAGAGGGTTAGATAGAGCGCGTAAAGATAGCGGAGTCAAAGACAATTTTATTCATCACATGCACCCGAAGGTGCAGTGAAATGAATTTGCCAGCAGCGATACACTTAAAAAGAACACACAATACACAATAACATTTAACACAAACATCCACCAAAGCATTTGTCACTGTGGTGGAAGGCAACAAAGTTCAGCCAGTCCTCCTTGTTCACCCGTGGTCGGGGCCGTAAACCCAAGGGACATGGGGAGAAGGCAGGAATGGGGTACTGATCGTTGATGATCAGCCATGATCACAGTGAAGGTAGGCAAAAATGCTGGAGAAACTCAGCGGGTGCAGCAGCATCTATGGAGCGAAGGAAATAGGCAAGTTTTTGGGCCGAAACCCTTCTTCAGACTGATATTTATCTTCGATTTAAACCAGCATCTACAGTTCCTTCCTACACATTATTCACGTTATTCCCAGTATCATGTATCTGTGCATTGCGGAATGGCTCGATTGTAATCATGTATTGTCTTTCCGCAACATAAGTGCACCTGTACACATAACACTAAAATAAACTACACTAAACCCGCTGAGTTACTCCAGCATGTTGTGTCCTTCCTCTCTTTGGTGATCCATTGCCATGAGATCATTCGGTAATCCTGTGTTATTACTTAATACCAGATCTAAAATAGTCTTCTCTCTGGTTCCTTGTTCCACTGCTCTGAGAAGCCACCCCAAAAAACATTCTGGGATCGTGAGTTATGCTGCTAGATATGGAAAAGGAATGGTGGCAACATGAACATCAAACGGAATTTGTAATAGAGAGCCTGAATGCTTTTGGCCACAATTTGCATAAAGATAATTGCTTTGAGTCTGCCAGATGGGTGTTGGTATCGTTTCATTTCTTTTTAACTATTATCAGTTTATTTTGGGGGTTTGTGTATTTTTAAATCGCTTGACAAAAGTAGAAGTCAATTTTTTCTCCCCTCGGCCTTGGTGTTTTTCATATTCATAAGGTCTAGGAGCAGAATTAGGCCGTTTGGCCCGTCCCGTCCACTCCGCCATTCAATCATGGCTGATCTATTTTTCCCTCTCAACCCCATTGACACAAAAGGCTGGAGTAACTCAGCGGGTAGACAGCACCTCTGGAGAGAAGGAACAGGTGATGTTTCTTGCTATTTCATGCTAAGGACATTCTTGCTATTGAGGGAGTGCAGTGTAAGTTTACACGGTTAATTCCCGGGATGGCAGGACTGTCATATGCTGAGAGAATGGAGCAGCTGGGCTTGTACACTCTGGAGTTTAGAAGGATGAGAGGGCATCTCATTGAAACATATAAGATTGTTAAGGGCTTGGACACACTAGAGGCAGGAAACATGTTCCCGATGTTGGGGGAGTCCAGAACCAGGGGCCACCGTTTAAGAATAAGGAGTAAGCCATTTAGAATGGAGGCGAGGAAACACTTTTTCTCACAGAGAGTGGTGAGTCTGTGGAATTCTCTGCCTCAGAGGGTGGTGGTGGCAGGTTCTCTGGATGCTTTCTAGAGAGAGCCAGATAGGGCTCTTAAAAGTAGCGGATTCAGGGGATATGGGGAGAAGGCAGGAACGGGGTACTGATTGTGGATGATCAGCCATGGTCACATTGAATGGCGGTGCTGGCTCGAAGGGCCAAATGGCCTACTCCTGTGTCTATTATCTATTGTTTCGGGTTGAGACCCTTCTTCAAATTACTTTGACACCCTTGCTAATCTGGAACCAAAATATCCATTGACTTGGCCTCCACATCCATCTGTGGCAATGAATTCCACTGATTGCCCACCCTCTGACTAAAAAAATTCCTCTTGATCTTTCTAAAGGTGTGTCCTTTTATTTTGAGGCTATGACCTCTGGTCCTAGACACTCCCATATTGTCCTTGCCCCAAACGAAACAACACACTGGCACAGTGTTTTACATTGTTACCCACACATGCTGGTTGGTTTATACTTGGCAAGGTCAGGGCAATCATCCTTCTAAGTTATGTGAAGCCTTTTCTGCAGATGTAGCCCAGTCCGTCGCACAAACCTAATTCCCAACCAGTGGTGGCACTTGGGCGACTGGTGGCAACATAGAAACATAGACAATAGGTGCAGGAGGAGGCCATTCAGCCCTTCAAGCCAGTACAGCCATTCATTGTGATCATGGCTGACCGTCCCCTATCAATAACCCGTGCCTGCCTTCTCCCCATATCCCCTGACTCCACTAGCCCCTAGAGCTCTATCTAACTCTCTCTTAAATCCATCCAGTGACTTGGCCTCCACTGCCCTCTGTGGCAGGGTATTCCATAAATTCACAACTCTCTGGGTGAAAAAGTTTTTTCTCACCTCAGTCTTAAATGACCTCCCCTTTATGCTAACACTGTGGCCCCTGGTTCTGGACTCGCCCCACATTGGGACCATTTTTCCTGCATCTAGCTTGTCCAGTCCTTTTATAATTTTATATGTTCCAGTAAGATTCCCCCCTCCCCCTCATCCTTCTAAACTCCAGTGAATGCAAGCCTAGTCTTTTCAATCTTTCCTCATATGACAGAGGTAGAGTTGCTACCTTACAGCGCTAGAGACCCGGGTTTGATCCTGACTGCACCACGGGGGGGTGAGGGTGTTGGGTGGGAGAGGAATTGTGTATGTGGGCTGAAGGGGTTTGAGTGGTGGTTGTGTGGAGGGAGGGTGGTGTGTGTGGGGGGGGGGGGGGGGGGGGGTTGTGTGTGTGGGGGGGGGGGGGTGGGTTGTGGGGGGGGGGGGGGGTGTTGTTATAGTTTAGGTATACATGCACGTTTTTAGTCCTAACACAAAAGTAATTGTTGCTGCTGCGAGGCTGTTGCCTCGTGGGCTCGAGCTGAGATCTTGCTGAGGTGGCAGGACACTCACACAAAGAGAGAGAGAGGTTTGACCCGGGGTTCGTTATATACTAAGGCACACCCCTACACCCCGTGACAACTCCTCCCCACCATTGCCCAGTCACGTGACCCTACCCCCCCTCTCCGCCTGCCGAGGGTTTGCGTAGCAAGTGGCTCAACCGCCGGGTGCCGCCACAAGTACCTTTGGATGGAGAAGAATTTCTTTAGTCGGAGGGTGGTGAATGTGTGAAATACATTGTCACAGAAGGTCGTGGAGGCCAAGTCAATGGATATATTTTGTCAGGCAGGGATTGTTGATTAGTTCAGCTGTCAGGGGTTATGGGGAGACAATAGACAATAGGTGCAGGAGTAGGCCATTTGGCCCTTCAAGCCAGCACCGTCATTCAATGTGATCATGGCCGATCATCCCCAATCAGTACCCCGTTCCTGCCTTCTCCCCATATCCCCTGACTCCGATATCTTTAAGAGCCCTATCCAGCTCTCTCTTGAAAGCATCCAGAGAACCTGCCTCCATCGCCCTCTGAGGCAGAGAATTCCACAGACTCACAACTCTCTGTGAGAAAAAGTGTTTCCTCGTCTCCATTCTAAATGGCTTACCCCTTATTCTTAAACTGTGGCCCCTGGTTCTGGACTCCCCCAACATCGGGAACATGTTCCTGCCTCTAGCGTGTCCAAACGTTAACAATCTTTGGAGGAGGCAGGGGAATGGGGTTGAGAGGGAAAGATAGATCAGCCATGATTGAATAGCAGTCGACTTGACGGACTGAATGGCCTAATTCTCCTCATGAAGAAAGATTGTAAAAGAGTCTGCATTTTTTTTCATATTCAAATTGGTGTTTATTGCTTCTTCCTCTCTTGTGTTCCGTTCCAGGGTTATCGTGCGAGCAATGTGCTCGGTGTTGGGCATGATTGTCTCTCAAAGTGACCCCAAGCAGCGAGATAAAAACGTCAAGACCTGCATGGCCAACCACATCACCCAGTTTGACCACAATGTGCTGAGTTTCCTCGCACCGTGTCACACGGTAAGTTGGAGCAGCAGTGAAGCAGGTTGCCGCACAGAGTGCAGGAGTAACTCAGCGGCTCAGGCAGCATCCCTGGAGAACATGGATAGGTCATAGAGTGTGGAAACAGGCCCTTCGGCCCAACTTGTGTTGCAGCTTTTGGGGAGAAGGCAGAAGAATGGAGTTAGGAGGGAGAGAAAGATCAGCCATGATTGAATGGCAGAGTAGACATGATGGGCCGAATGGCCTAATTCTACTCAGATTCAAGATTCAATTTTAATTGTCATTGTCAGTGTACGGTACAGAGACAACGAAATGCAAATACTCCTATTCCTGATGACTTGCCCACACTGACCAACATGTCCCAGCTACACTTGTTCCACCTGCCTGCGTTTGCTCCATATCCCACCAAACCTGTCCTGTCATAACTGTTTCTTAAACTCCCTGCCTCAACTACCTCCTCTGGCAGCTTGTCCCATACACCCACCACCCTTTGTGTGAAATAGTTACCCCTCAGATTCCTATGAAATCTTTTCCCCATCACCTGAAACCTATGTCCTCTGGTCCTCGATTCCCCTACTCTGGGCAAGAGACTCTCTGCGTCTACCTGATCTATTCTTCTCATGATTTTATACACCTCAATAAGATCACCCCTCATCCTCTTGCGCTCCAAGAAATAGAGTCCCAGCCTATTCAACCTCTTCCTGTAGCTCAGACCCTCTGGCACTGGCAACATCCTTGTCAATCTTCTCTGTGCTCTTTCCAGCTTGACAACATATTTTCGATAGTACGCTGCCCAGAACTGAATACAACACTCTCAATGTGGCCTCACCGATGTGAGATGATGTGTAGAAAGGAACTGCAGATGCTAGTTTACACTGGATAGACAGAAGATGGAGGAGTAACTCAGGCGGACAGGCAGCATCTCTGGAGAAAGGGAATAGGTGACATTTCAGGTCGAGACCCTTCTTCAGACTGTGAGTCTCGACCAGAAACGTCACCTATTCCTTTTCTCCGGAGATGTTGCCTGACCCGCCGAGTTACTCCAGCTTTTTTGCGTCTCTTTGGGTAGGTGACATTTCAGGTGGGACCCTTCAGACTTTCCATAGGTGACCGTAGATAGAAACGTCACCAATCCATTTTCTCCAGCGATGCTGCCTGACCCGCTGAGGCACTCCAGCACTTTGTGTCTATCTTTGAATGCGATTGAACGTTTGCTTGCATTTGTCAGTGCTCTGTACATCAAATGCCAGGCACTGCAATCCAGTGAACCTACAAAGGCGTATTTGTTTAATCAATTGTCGTCTTGTTACCGTGATCTCCGGTTTGCTTTTGAGAATCCCAAGGAGCAGGGAATGTATTAAAATCCACAACGTTACTGGTCTTCTCACTATCTTTCACCGGTCATTTTACCTCCCCCCACCCCTCCCTCTCTTGGAAAGGACTTGAGTTTGACATAAAACAGTAGAACACAGGACTGGGCCCCTTGGCCCGCAATGTGTGTGATGCATAGTTAAACTGATCTCGTCTGCCGGTACAGGATTCATATCCCTCTATTCCTCTGCACTTAAACCCCACTCTCTTATCTCCCCCCCCCCTCCACCCCCTGGGTCGGCACAGTGGCACAGCGGTAGAGTTGCTGCCTCACAGCACCAGAGACCCAGTTCAATTTTGATTATGGGCACTGCCTGTACGGAGTTTGTGCATTTTCCCCGTGACCTTTTAAGGATCACCCCTTTAAGGATAAGGGGGAAGTCTTTTAGGACCAAGATGAGGGAAAAAAATTTCACACAGAGAGTGGTGAATCTATGGAATTCTCTGCCACAAGAGGGCAGTTGAGGCCAGTTCATTGGCTATATTTAAGAGGGAGTTAGATGTGGCCCTTGTAGCTAAAGGGATCAGGGGGTATGGAGAGAAGGCAGGTATGGGATACTCAGTTGGATGATCAGCCATGATCATATTGAATGGCGGTGCAGGTTCGAAGGGCAGAATTGCCTACTCCTGCACCTATTTTCTAAGTTTATATGACCTATGTAGATGTTCTCTGGGAACTCCGGTTTCCTCCCACACTCCAAAGATGTACAGGTTTGTAGGCTAATTGGCTTGGTAAAAAATTAAATTGTCCTTGCGTGTAGGATAGTGTTAGTGTACGGGGATTGCTGATCTGCGCTGACTCTGTGGGCCGAAAGCCCCGTTTCCGCGCTGTATCTCTAAACCAAACTCAATTCCAAAGACATATAGGTTTGTAGGCTAATTGGCTTGGTGAAAATTGTAAAATTGTCCCTAGTGTGTGTAGGATAGTGTTAGTGTGTGGGGATCGTTGGTCGGCATGGACCCGGTGGGCCGAAGGGCCTGATTCTGCGCTGACTCTCTAAACTAAACTCAACTCAAACGACGCACAGGTTTGGCTTGGTAAATATTGTAAAATTGTCCAGAGTGTGTGTAGGATAGTGTTTGCGTGCGGGGATAGCTGGTTGGCGTGGACTCGGTGGGCAGAAGGGCATATCTCTAAACTAAACTAAACTATACAAAAATTAATTAAATTAAACTAAACTTAACTAAACTAAATTAAACTCTACAGGCCCTATTTGCAACATCATGCGTCTAAATGTTTCTGCTGTATCACACTGCATTAATTTCTGACAGATATTTATCTAACCTCCCTTGCGATGGATCAATACTAACTGCTTCCGTCAGCTCCTGAGGGCAGCTATTATAAACACTGGCCCAGCTATCACTAAAATATTGTTTCTGCCAATTAGTGGTTGGTTTGCCCTTCTTCAAACACGGGCCAGGACCTCTGTTGCTTTACTCTTGAATCAGAGAAAGTGGTTTGTCACGATCCATAATATCCAAGGTTATCCAAGGTCCAATTCTACACGGCCATCGTAGAGTCTGTCCTCACCTTCTCCATCATGGTCTGGTTTGGCTCAGCCACCAAGCACGTCACCTGGAGGCTGCAGAGAAACGTCCGATCAGCAGAGAAGGTTATTGGCTGCAACCTTCCCTCCATTGATGAACTGTACACTGCAAGGGCCAGGAAGCAAGCGGGCAAGATCATCTCTGACCCCTCTCACCCTTGGCCACAAACTCTTTGAATCACTTCCCTCTGGAAGGCGACTCCGGACTGTCAAAGCTGCCACAGCCAGACATAAAAAACAGATTTTATCCACGAGTAGTTGCTCTACTCGACAGCCAAAAATCTGTAGCCTCCCTTTGATCTGGTATTTTGTTGGTTCACATGCTTGATCAATGGTGTTTTATCATTAATGTTTTATTATTACGAATGTTTAGTGTTTTCTGAGACATTCGTAACTGTCACTGTATGTCATGTTGTTACTTGTGGGCGGAGCACCAAGGCAAATTCCTTGTATGTGAATACTTGGCCAATAAACTTACTTACTTACTAGAATCGGTAAAGCAGCCTTCATCCCTGATGGCCTGTGCTGTATATCGACACAAAACAAAACTAAACCACTCCTGGCAATGTGTTCCAGGCCCTCACCACTCACTGAAAAAAACCCCAAAAAAACCCCACATCTCCATTAAACTTTCCCCCCTCTCACGTTATCGCTAGGCCCTCCGGTGCTGGCCATTTCCACCCTGGGGAAAAAAGGTTTTGACTGTCTACCCTAACTATGCCTCTCATAATTTTATATACTTCTATCGTCTCCCCTCAACCTCTGAAGTTCTGGAGAAAACAATCCAAGCCTGTCCAGCCTCTCCCTGCAGCTGAAACCCTCTAATTCCTCTGAGAGGGGATCTCATTGAAACATATAAGATTGTTAAGGGCTTGGACACGCTAGAGGCAGGAAACATGTTCCCGATGTTGGGGGAATCCAGAACCTGGGGCCACAGTTTAAGAATAAGGAGTAAGCCATTTAGAACGGAGACGAGGAAACACTTTTTCCTCACAGAGTGGTGTGAGTCTGTGGGATTATTTGCCTCAGAGGGCAGTGGAGGCAGGTTCTCTGGATGCTTTCAAGAGAGAGCAAGATAGGGCTCTTGAAGATAGCGGAGTCAGGGGATATGGGGAGAAGGCAGGAACGGGGTACTGATTGGGGATGATCAGCCGTGGTCACATTGAATGGCGGTGTTGGCTCGAAGGGCGAATGGCCTACTCCTGCACCTACCGTCTATTGTCTATTGTCTAATCCAAGCAGCAAGCAAAATGCCTGATGTGCGGGAAGGAACTGCAAGTGCCGGTTTATACCGAAGATAGACATAAAATGCTGGATGACTTAGCGGGTCATGCAGCATCTCTGGAGAGAGGGAATTGGCGATGTTTTGGGTTGAGGTGCCTGATTCTGTGTTCTCTGACTCTGTTTGCTAGTTCTTTGTGTAATCGCTTGTTTCTCTCTTGCCCGTGTGTTTAGCCCCTGCTGGAGGGTCGGGCTGGCTTTGTGAGTTGGGCTCGCGGCTACATGGAGCTGGGCTGGATAGAAAGCCGCACGCGTTTGGCAGAGACTCTGCGGGGTTACAACTCCCTGGAGGGAGAGCGCACACTGCTCCTGTTCCCAGAGGATGAAATGACCAATGGAAAGGTTGGGCTCCTGAAATTCAGGTACGATTCCTACATTAATGGTCCAGTGTTTTTTTTTTTTTAATGTTGTAGCGGGAGTGCGACTGCCTCACAGCGCCAGAGACCTGACTACGGGCGCTGTCAGTACGCAGTTGGTGACCTGCGTGGGTTTTCTCCGAAATCTTCGGTTTCCCTCCACACTCCAAGGTCATATAGATTTGTAGGTTAATTGGCTTGGTGTTACTGTAAAATTGTCCCTGGTATGTGTAGCGTAGTATTAAGTCAAGTCAAGAGTCAAGAGAGTTTTATTATCATGTGTCCCAGATAGCACAATGAAATTCTTGCTTGCTGCAGCACAACAGAATCTGTAAACATAGAAACATAGAAATTAGGTGCAGGAGTAGGCCATTCGGCCCTCCGAGCCTGCACCGCCATTCAATATGATCATGGCTGATCATCCAACTCAATATCCCGTACCTACCTTCTCTCCATACCCTCTGATCCCCTTTAGCCACAAGGGCCACATCTAACTCCCTCTTAAATATAGCTAATGAAATGGCCTCGACTACCCTCTGTGGCAGAGAGTTCCAGAGATTCACCACTCTCTGTGTGAAAAAAGTTCCTCATCTCGGTTTTAAAGGATTTCCCCCTTATCCTTAAGCTGTGACCCCGTGTTCTGGACTTCCCCAACATCGGGAACAATCTTCCTGCATCTAGCCTGTCCAACCCCTTAAGAATTTTGTAAGTTTCTATAAGATCCCCTCTCAAACTCCTAAATTCTAGAGAGTATAAACCAAGTCTATCCAGTCTTTCTTCATAAGACAGTCCTGACATCCCAGGAATCAGTCTGGTGAACCTTCTCTGCACTCCCTCTATGGCAATAATGTCCTTCCTCAGATTTGGAGACCAAAACTGTACGCAATACTCCAGGTGTGGTCTCACCAAGACCCTGTACAACTGCAGTAGAACCTCCCTGCTCCTGTACTCAAATCCTTTTGCTATGAAAGCCAACATACCATTCGTTTTCTTTACTGCCTGCTGCACCTGCATGCCTACCTTCAATGACTGGTGTACCATGACACCCAGGTCTCGCTGCATCTCCCCCTTTCCCAATCGGCCACCATTTAGATAATAGCCTGCTTTCCCGTTTTTGCCACCAAAATGGATAACCTCACATTTATCCACATTATACAAGACAAGGCAAGAGAGTTTATTGTCATGTGTCCTTTATAGGACAATGAAATTCTTGCTTTGCTTCAGCACAACAGAACATAGTAGGCATTGACTACAACACAGATCAGTATGTCCATATACCATTATATGCGTAAATACACACATGAATAAATATACTGATAAAGTGCAAATAACAGATAATTGGCTATTAATGTTCAGAGCTTTGTCCAAGCCAAGTTTAATAGCCTGATGGTAGCTATTCCTAAACCTAGTCGTTGAGGTCTTCAGGCTCCTGTACCTTCTACCTGAAGGTAGCAGGGAGATGAGTGTGCGGCCAGGATGTGTGGGTCCTTGATGATACTGCCAGCCTTTTTGAGGCAGCGACTGCGATAGATCCCCTCGATGGAAGGAAGGTCAGAGCCGATGATGGACTGGGCAGCGTTTACTACTTTTTGTAGTCTTTTCCTCTCCAGGGCGCTCAAGTTGCCGAACAGGAGATAAGAGTTCAGTGCGTCTATAGACCATAGACCATATATATACATATACATATATATATACACAATAAATAAACAGATAAAGTATATATATATATATATATATGCACAATAAATAAACAGATAAAGTGCAATAGTAATAACAGACTGTTATGTTCAGAGCTTGGGGAAGAAGCTGTTCCTGAACCTGGATGTTCAAGATTTCAATCTCCTGTACCTTCTTCTCGATGGCAACGGAGAGGTTATTAATGTGCGGGAATTGATGGTCGGTGGGCCGAAAGGGCTGTTTCCACGCTGTGTCTCGAAACTAAACTAAACGTGCAAAGGCACAGTGAAATTTGTTTCTTACATATCGTCCAGTAGAGTATTGCCATACTTAAGCACAATCCCCGACTAGCAATGTGTACAGAAATAGTCTACTGAAGGTTTGGTGTCATTTTCGAAGTCCAAACCGCACTTTAGGTTTTACGAGTGGCACCCGATCAGGTAGTGCCCCAGGCTAAACTACCCGGCTTGAGGAGAGACTTGTGCCAGCATCAGCCATTTCTGAGCCAGATTGTCCTTATCAATATTTGGATCATAGTTAATCTGCAAGTCGAATCAGTAGTAAAGAAAGCAAACTCAATGCTGGCATTTATTTCAAGAGGGAACTGATATAATGCTGAGGCTCTATAAGGTGCTGGTCAGGCCGCATTTGGAATATTGTGAGCCATTTTGGGCACCATATCTGAGGAAGGATGTGCTGGGTCTGGAGATGGAGGATTTCAAGAATGGTCCCAGGAATGAGTAGGCTAACGTATGATGAGCGTTTGTCGGCACAGGGCCTGTACTCGCTGAAGTTTAGAAGAATGGGGGGGGTGGGGGGGGGGGGGGGGCTCATTGAAATGTACCGAATTGTAAAAGGCATGGATAGAGTGGATGTGGAGAGGATGTTTCCACTAGTGGGAGTCTAGGACTGGAGGGGACAGCCTCAGAATTAAAGGACATTCTTTCAGGAAGGAGATGAGGAAACATTTCTTTAGTCAGAGCGTGGTGAATCTGTGGAATTCTTTGCCACAGAAGGCTGTGGAGGCCAAGTCGGTGGATATTTTTTAGGCAGAGATAGATGGATTCTTGATTAGTACGGGTGTCGGGTAATGAGGAGAAGGCAGGAGAATGGGGTTAGGTGGGAGAGATAGATCAGCCATGATTGAATGATGGAGTCGACTTAATGGGCCGAATGGCCTAACTCTCCTATCACTTATGACTTTATGACAACGCGGAGAGAAAAGATGAAGTACGAATGTAAGCTAGCCAATAATATAAAAGAGGATTGCAAGAGTGTACATGAGGAGCAAACAAGAAGCTAGCAAAATGAAAGAAGGTTTCCTCGAAAATGAGGATTGCAAGAGAAGCGGCCTCCGAGGGAGGAGGGTTAAAGGTATTCTTGAGAGCAGGGGAGGCGAATGAGCGCCCTCCGCAGACAGCGCGTGCTTTGGACAGACTCAATGGAGGGGAGCGTGGAACCGGTGATGCGTTGGGCAATTTTCACCACCCTCTGCAGTGCCTTCCGGTCGGAGACAGAGCAGTTGCCATACCATACTGTGATGCAGTTGGTAAGGATGCTCTCGACGGTGCAGCGGTAGAAGTTCACCAGGATCTGAGGAGACAGATGGACCTTCTTCAGTCTCCTCAGGAAGAAGAGACGCTGATGAGCCTTCTTGATCAGAGTAGAGGTATTGTGGGTCCAAGAGAGGTCATCGGAGATGTTGACTCCCAGGAACCTGAAGATAGAAACACGTTCCACCTCCGTCCCGTTAATGTGGATGGGGGTGTGCGTGCCGCCTCTGGACTTCCTGAAGTCTACAATGAGCTCCTTGGTCTTCTTGGAGTTAAGGGCCAGGTTGTTGTCAGCGCACCATGCTGCTAAGTGCTGGACCTCCTCCCACTCTCCTATCACTTATGACTTTATGACAACACGGAGAGAAAAGGTGAAGTACGAATGTAAGCTAGCCAGTAATATAAAAGAGGATTGCAAGAGTTTCTACAGATATGTAAGGAGCAACAAAGAGGCTAGAGTGGACGTTGGGCCGCTGGAGATTGATGCAGGAGATTTGATAACGGGGAATGAAGAAATGGCAGAGGAATTAAAAATTATTCTTGCACCCCAGGGTTCTCAAGGAGCAACAAGTGGCCTCCAGAAATTGTGGAGGCATTTAGTTGTGATATTTCAAGAATAAATAGGAGTGGTTGGCTGAGATTGTGACAACTACAAACATCGCCCCCAGTGTTTATTTGCCTCTGCCTCCACAATTTGAGAATTGAGATAGAAAAAAAAAAATCCCATGTGGTTTTAAAGTCAACATTGTCAGATTTGAATAAAGGCCAATTTTATACCTTTTTGTTTCACCATGTAGAAATTCCAGCAGTGTTATATACATTGCCTCCTGCGCTCAGTAAGAATAAATTTGCAGTCTGCCCGACCTCTCCCATAGCTCAAGTCCCTCAAAGTCCTGGCAATATCCGGCCAGCATCCTGGCACTCCATGGTGTCAAGGTTTGAGATTACTGTGCCGCTAATTTGGATGGGCATGGATAAAAAGCAGCAGATGAGTTTCTCAGTAACAATGATCTCTATTGTGCGTTGCATGTAGACTGCATATCCAATAATTTCTCGGATTGTGTTGTTCCCTTATTACTATTCCCGCTCCTGGGCTTTTTCTATTAAATAGCACAATTCAACCTGTGGTGTAACCGTGCAACAAAGAGGATAGAGGCTCGAAGGGCCTAAGATACCCACCAAAAGGTTACAGGTTTGTAGGCATTGGCTTCGGTAAAAAATTGTTCCCTATTCTAGTGCTAGTGGGCAGTTGGTTCTCAAGGGGATTTGCCATCAGTGACGGGGAATGAAGAAATGGCAGAGGAATTAAAAATTATTCTTGCACCCCAGGGTTCTCAAGGAAGTGGCCTCAGAAATTGTGGAGGCATTAGTTGTGATATTTCAAGAATAACTAGGAGTGGTTCCTGAAGATTTGACAACTACAAACATCGCCCCCTTGTGCAAGAAGGGAGCCAAGCAGAAGAGCTAACCGCAGCACCCTCCATAATGTTTGGGACAAAGGCCCATTATTTATTTATTTGCCTCTGCGCTCCACAATTTGAGATTTGGAATAGAAAAAAAAATCCCATGTGGTTAAAGTCAACATTGTCAGATTTGAATAAAGGCCAATTTTATACCTTTTTGTTTCACCATGTAGAAATTCCAGCAGTGTTTATACATCCTCCTGCGCTCTTAAGAATAAAGTTGTCGTCTGCCCGATCTCTCCCCATAGCTCAGTCCCTCAAGTCCTGGCAACATCCCTTTAGCATCCTGGCACTCCATGGTGTCAAGGTTTGAGATTACTGTGCCGCTAATTTGGATGGGCATGGATAAAAAGCAGCAGATGGTTTTCAGTACAATGATCTCTATTGTGCGTTGCATGAGACTGCACCAATAATTTTGATGTGCTTTGTTCTTATTACTATTCCAGCTCCTGGGCTTTTTCTATAAATAGCACAATTCAACCTGTGGTGTTAACCGTGAAGAGGCCCTTCATAGCTGTGGTGAGTTTATACTTTGTGTTAATGGAGAGCTTTCTCATTCATGTAAGACCCCTTCCCTTCCTTTTCTCGGTCATTGCTCATTCCTCCACACCCCCCCCCATCCCATGGAGCGGTAGCGTTGCTGCCTCACAGCGCCAGGGACCCGGGTTCGATCCTGACTAAGGGTGCTGCCTGTGTGGAATTTTTACATTCTCCACAGAGGGCAGTGGAGGCCAAGTCACTGGATGGATTTAAGAGAGAGTTAGATAGAGCTCTAAGGGCTAGTGGAATCAAGGGATATGGGTACAAGGCAGGCACGGGTGATTGATAGGGAATGATCAGCTACGATCACAATGAATGGCGGTGCTGGCTCGAAGGGCCAAATGGCCTCCTCCTGCACCTATTTTCTATGTGACCACGTGGGGTTTCTCTGGATGCTCCGGTTTGAAACAAGTTTGAAACAAGTTTATTCATGGATAACCCCTTGAGATGGACAGTCATCTCGTTTTCGAGGGGGTCCAACATAGAACATACAGGGGTGATCTTATAGAAGTCAATGTGGTCCCCCCCCCTCATTCATCTGAACTCCAGCAAGTAGAGGCCTAGTGCCATCAGTTCCTGAGACAGTGCAATGTCCGCAATGTGTACCTTCTGCCGGATGGGAGCGGGGAAAAGGAGGAGCGGGAAGATGAAGGAGTGCATAAAATCATGAGAGGAATAAATCGGGTAGATGCATAGAGTCTCTTGCCCAGAGTAAGGGAATCGAGAACCAGAGGACATAGGTTCAAGGTGAAGGGGAAAATATTTAATAGGAATCTGAGGGGTAACTTTTTCACACAAAGGGTGGTGGGTGTATGGAACGAACTGCCAGAGGAGGCAGTTGAAGCTGGGACTATCCCAACATCTAAGAAACAGTTAGACAGGTACATGGATAGGGCAAGTCTGGAGGGATATGGACCAAACGCGGGCAGGTGGGACTAGTGTAGCTGGGACATGTTGGCAGGTATAGCAAATTGGACCGAAGGGCCTGTTTCCACATTGTATCACTCTATGACTATGAGTAATCAATTAATAGTTGTCAGTTAACCGAACAACGACTCTTTGTTAAAGGAAATCGTCGCACCAAGTCGAAATGCATGTGGTCACGGAAGTACCTCATGGGCACTTGAGATCAAACTGTACTTGGGCACCTGGAGCTGTGAGGCAGCAGCACTAACTGCTACACCTCCGTGCCTTTTACACTCCAGAAACTATTGTCCTCGAGAACAACATGCTTCTTCCTCCTATCCTCATCCCTAAAGGCATTATCAAAGCATGCATCGAAGATAGACACAAAATGCTGGAGTAACTGGAAAGTTACTAGAGAGTATTCTGAGGGATAGGTTATACAAGCATTTGGATGGGGCATTAGATATAGTCAGGACGTGGGAAGTCGTATCACACAAATCTTATTCATTTTTTTGAAGACGTGACCAAAATGGTCAAGGGTAGAGCTGTAGATGTTGTGTACATGGACTTCAGTAAGGCGTTCGACAAGGTTCCGCATGGTAGGCTGCTCTGGAAGGTTAGATCGCATGGGATCCCAAGGAGAGATAGCTGAATGGATAACAAATTGGCTCCATGGAAGGAAGCAGAGGGTGATGGTGGAAGGTTGCTTCTCGGACTGGAGGCCTGTGACTAGTGGTGTGCCTCAGGGTTCGGTGCTGGGCCCGTTACTGTTTGTCATCTACATCAATGATTTGGATGAGAACATACAGGGCAAGATTAGCAAGTTTGCTGATGATACAAAAGTGAGTGGTTTTGCAGATAGTGAAGATGGTTGTGAACGATTGCAGCAGGATCTGGATCGATTGGCCAGGTGGGCGGAGGAATGGTTGATGGAATTTAATACAGAGAAGTGTGAGGTGTTGCATTTTGGGACGTCGAACAAGGGCAGGACCTACACAGTGAATGGTAGGCCTCTGGGTGTAGAGCAGAGGGATCTAGGAGTACAGGTGCATGGTTCCTTGAAGGTTGAGTCGCAGGTAGATAAGGTGGTCAAAAAGGCTTTTGACACTTAGGCCTTCATCAGTCAGAGTATTGAGTATAGAAGTTGGGAGGTCATGTTGCAGTTGTATAAGATGTTGCAGGTTAATTGGGCCCTCTGTAAATTGTCCTTGGTGTGTGGAGAGTGGATGAGAAGGTGGGATGACATAAAACTAGTGTGAACTGGTGATCGATGGTCGGCATGAACTCAGTGGGCCGAAGGGCCCTTTTCCACTCTGTATCTCTAAACTCAACTAATGCTGTAAAAAGGATTTGGCACAGTGGCTTACCTGGCAGAGCTGCTGCCTCTCAGCTCCAGAGACCCTGTCTCTCAACATTTTGTCCTCATTTATTCCCATTTGAATGAAAGAAAGTTGCCATCTGATCACATGTGTAGATAGTGGATCAGAATCAAGAATCTTATTTTAAGAATAAGGGGCAAGCCATTTAGAATGATGATGAAGAAACACTTTTTCACAGAGAGAGTTGTGAGTCTGTGGAATTCTCTGCCTCAAAGGGCGGTGGAGGCCAGTTCTCTGGAAACTTTCAAGAGAGAGCAAGATAGGGCTCTTGAAGTTAGTGAAGTCAGGGGATATGGGGAGAAGGCAGGAACGGGGTACTGATTGGGGATGATCAGCCATGATCACATTGAATGGCGGTGCTGGCTCGAAGGGCCGAATGACCTACTCCTGCACCTATTGTCTATTATCATAAGAGATGGGAGTAGAATTAAGCCATTCGGCATCAAGTAGAATGTTCCATTAAACCATTCGGCCCATCAAGCAGCGTTGTTCGATCCTGACAATCGGTGCTGTCAGTGTGGAGTTCACACGTTCTTCCAGTGACAGCGTGGGATTCCTCTGGGTGCTCCGTTTCCCTCAAACATCAAGAAGTGGATGAGGAAGTGGGATAACATAGAGCTAGTGTGAGCGGGTGATCGATGGTTAGCAGGGACTTGGTGGACCCAGGGCGTTTTTCCATGCTGCACCTCTCACCTGAGTCAAGAATCTTCCCCCAGTGTGTGATCAGATGGCAACTTTCTTTCATTCAAATGGGAATAAACGAGGATAAAATGTCGAGAGACGGGGCACGAAGTATAGTGGTTGGGCCGTCATGTTGCAGTTATACTGAAGTCGTCCAGGTTTACAAGGTTAATTCCCGGGATGGCGGGACTGTCATATGCTGAGAGAATGGAGCGGCTGGGCTTGTACACTCTGGAGTTTAGAAGGATGAGAGGATATCTCATTGAAACGTATAAGATTGTTAAGTGCTTGGACACGCTAGAGGCAGGAAAAATGTTCCCGATGTTGGGGGAGTCCTGAAACAGGGGCCATAGTTTAAGAATAAGGAGTAAGCCATTTGGAACGGAGACGAGGAAAGAGTGGTGAGTTTGTGAAATTCTCTGCCTCAGAGGGCGGTGGAGGCAGGTTCTCTGGATGCTTTCAAGAGAGAGCTAGATAGGGCTCTTAAAAATAGCGGAGTCGGGGGATATGGGGAGAAGGCAGGAACGGGGTACTGATTGGGGATGATCAGCCATGATCACATTGAATGGCGGTGCTGGCTCGAAGGGCCGAGTGGCCTACTCCTGCACCTATTGTCTATTGACAGGTCTACTTTCTGTCCCCATAGTCAGAACTAAACATGGAGAAGCAGCGTTTAGTTTTTATGCACCACATATATGGAACATTCTGCTCCAGCTCTCAGATCTTTTAAATTAGGGCTGAAGACTCCTCTGTTTGTCGCTGCCTTGAATTAAATTATTTTAAATAATTATTCATTTCTTACACTGCACTGTAACTTTTATTCTTGTATTTTATACTTGTGTTATTCTATTTTAGCTTGTTTTAATTTCTATTCTTTTTAATGATGGGACATGTTGGTTGGCGTGGGCAAGTTGGGCCGAAGATCCTGTTACCACACTGTGACTCTCGGTCTGACACCGCAGCGAGATATTAGTCAACATTAGTGATAGTGATTTAAAAAAATACGTTCAGATATTCCAAACTCCAAACATTCAGTCTCGCATCTTTGGATTTCGCCGTTTGGGAGTGGAAGGAGAATGTTGCCTGGGTTTCAGCTCCCAAGTTACAGAGAAAGGTTGAACAAGATAGGTCTTTATTCTTTGGAGCACAGAAGGTTAAGGGGGGGACTTGATAGAGGTCTTTAAAATGATGAGAGGGGTAGACAGAGTTGACGTGGATAAGCTTTTCCCATTGAGAGTAGGGAAGATTCAAACAAAAGGACATGATTTGAGAATTAAGGGACAGAAGTTTAGGGGTAACATGAGGGGGAACATCTTTACTCAGAGAGTGGTAGCTGTGTGGAATGAGCTTCCAGTGGAAGTGGTGGAGGCAGGTTCGATTTTATCATTAAAAAATAAATTGGATAGGTATATGGACGGGAAAGGAATGGTCTGAGTGCAGGTAGATGGGACTAGGTGAGAGTAATTGTTCGGCACAGACTAGAAGGGCCGAGATGGCCTGTTTCCGTGCTGTAATTGGCGTATAGTAATTGTTATATGGTCAGGAAAGACAAATGTGGACATAGACATATTTCCACCAGGGGCGCCGGGGAGATTGCTGCCCTGCTCATATTTTCTTTCTTTCTGTTATTTTTTAGTGTATTAAAAGTTTGTTTTGATGTTCTTCAGTTTGTTTTATGTGGAGTGAGGGGGCAGAGGATCGGAGGAAACTTTTTTTTTTGAATCTCTTACCTTCGGATAATTTTCGGATGAAGCTCAATTTTTGGATCACATTCTCCGGGCTCTGCGGCCTTCCATCGATGGGGCTGGAAGCCTCCTCGGACGGTCGTGAGCCCCACCGCGGGGCGCGGACTTAACATCGGAGCTGATCCCTTGCCTGGGATTGCTCCCACCGCGGAATCTGCGTCAAGGGGTCGCAGTCTCGGGTGAGGCCGAGTCGGGAGCTCCAACGTCGCGGAAGGTTCACCAGCCCCGACATGAGGTTCGATCGCCTGGCGCGGGGGAGCTCAACCCCCCCACCCCGCCAATGCGGGAGCTTGATCGCCTCGACGCGGAGGGCCCGAACGCCGCCGGCTACGGGAGTCAAGATCGTCCCATCAACGGACGGCTCGAGGCCCACGACCGAGGAAGAACAAAAGGAAGAGACTTGAACTTTATTTCACCTTCCATCACAGTGAGGAATGTGTAGGAGTCACTGTGGTGGATGTTCATGTTAAAATGTATGTTTTTGAGTGATCTGTTGCTTTTAATTGTATGACTGACCTGGCCAGTGAAATTCCTCGTATGTTGCAAAACATACTTGCCGAATAAAATTCTGATGTCAGCGATCTTGTGAACAAGAGACTTGTTCCGATCCTGCCTCTAACTACTTGTGGGAACAGATTTAGTGAGACTTATCTTTCCCCCCTTTCTCCCTCAGAGTGTCGTCGAATCCTCTTGGCTTGCCGAGCTGCTGTGGATGTTTTTTATTCCCTTCACCATATACCAAGTAAGGTAGTAACTGTCGCTAACTATCACTGGGGGTCATATCGGTAAGGTTGAGTGAACCTGCTTGTGTTTAGCTTCCTCCCCCTCCTCCTCCTCCTCTGTCCCCACCCTATCCCCAGCTCGCACTACAGCCAGTGCCTGTGCTAACTTGATGCTTCTCGGGGCTTAGTCGGCCGATGTACCTTTGTTCAGTGTATATGCAAACATGCGCTTGGACCTGTGTCATTGCATTGTGATCGCTTCGAGCGTCAGCGGGAGGGAAGCCATCCGGTGTATCTGCCTGTAGAAACAAGGAACAAGGTGCTGCTTTACAAAACAAAAAAGACGCAAAGTGCTGGAGTAACTCTGGGTCCAGTAGCAGTCCTGCAGAACATAAGTCACACTCTGGGTCGGGGCCCTTCTTCAGACTGATTCCACATAGATAGGTAGACAAAAATGCTGGAGAAACTCAGCGGGTGAGGCAGCATCTACGGAGCGAAGGAATAGGTGACGTTTCGGATCGAGACCCTTCTTCAGACTGATTTGGGGGTGGGGGGGGTGGGAAGAAGAAAGGAAGGGGCGGAGACCGTGGGCTGTGGGAAAGCTAGGAAGGGGAGAAGGGGAGGGGAAGGAGGGAGAAAGCAAGAACGAAGTTTTGGTTGGGCCCTTCAGACTGATTCAACATAGATAGGTGAAGTTTTTGGTCGGGGTCCTTCTTCAGACTGGTTCAATATAGATAGATGACGTTTTATGTCGGGGTCCTTCTTCAGACTGGTTCAATATAGATAGATGACGTTCTGAGTTGGGGCCCTTCAGACTGATTCGACGTGAAGAGGTGATGCCTCATGTTGGGACCCTACTACAGACTGATACAGTTGAATCGGTCTGAAGAAGAGTCCCAACCCGAAACATCACCTATCCATGTTCTCCAGGGATCCTGCCTGATACACTAAGTTACTCCAACACTTCTCCCCCCACCCCCCTCACCTTTATAGCTATTCCCTCTCGAGTTGGACATTCCCACCCTGCGGGAATAGGTTCTGACTCTTATCTATGCCTTTTAATTTGATATACTTCCTTTACCTGTGTTCTTTATCACTCTGTGAACTCCATAATGCTGTTAATATTTCCTTCACTCTGTTTCCCTTTCCGTGCAATGGTGGGTTAGCTGCAGACCATCTCATTATCATGGCAGATGATGTCTGTTTCTCTCTGAAATAGTCATAGAGTGATACAGCGTGGAAACAAGCCCTTCGGCCCAACTTGTCCACACCGACCAACATGTCCCATTTACCCTCGTCCTGCCTGCATTGGCCCATATCCCTCTAAACCGGTCTTATCCGTGTACCTCACAATGTTTCTTAAACGTTGGGATACTCCTTGGATTCTTATTAAATCTTTCTCCCCTCACCTTGCAACCATGTTCCCTGGTTCTCAATCCCCCTACTCTGGGAAAGAGACCCAGAGCATCGACCCGATCTATTCCTCTCATGATTGCACTCTGTGAATTTACCCTATCTATTCCTCTCACGATCTTATACATCCGTAAGATCACCCTCTATCTTCCTGCGCTCCAAAGAGTCCCAGCCTGCTCAAGCTCTCCCTATAGCCTGGCAGCATCCTCGTCAATCTTCCATGCACCCTTTCCAGCTTGTGTTTGCGCAGAAGAAAATAACCGTGGAATCTGTCAGATAATTATTTTAAAAACTCAACCAATTGGTGATTAAACTGCAGATGCTCGGTGTGAAATGAAAACAAAAAAAATGCTGGAAGCGCTCAGTGGGTCAGGCAGCATCTGTGGAAAGAGGAACAAAGTTTCAGTTCAAGCGCCCCAGCAGAATTGGGAAATTGCTAACAAAGGGGCTTTGACTGAAATGTTAACCCCGTTTCTTTCTCCGCAGCTGTTGCCCGACTCCCTGAGTATTTCCCGTTTAAAAAAATATATATAATTCCTTTACCAAAGTGCTGATTTATCCAAAGATACCACCTATCGGAATGTGGTGAATCTGGAATTCATTGCCACAGAAGATTGTGGAGGCGAATTAATGGATAATTTTTAACGCCGAGATTGACAGATTCTTGATCAACAAGGATGTCAGGGGTTATAGGGAGAAGGCAGGAGAATGGGGTTGAGAGGGAGAGATAGATCAGTCATGGTTGAATGACAGAGTAGACTCGATGGGCCAAACGGCCTAATTCTTGTCCTATCACCTGACTTGCAGTTCAATGCATTATATTGTTCTGTGCAGGTAGCATCCCATCGTGACCTAATCTTCATTAGTTCATACGCGATAGGAGCAGAATTAGGCCATTCGGTCCATCAAGTCTATTCTGCTGTTCAACCATGGTTGATCTATCTTTCCCTCTCAACCTCATTCTCCCCCCTAACCCCTGACGCCCATACTAATCGCTCATACTAACTTCGCTGAACTCCAGGAATGATCACCGTAGAAATATTGGCGGCTAAATTATTTTAGGTGGGAAAGCACAAGTGTATATGATTGCGAGTGTGACTGTCGTGAACAACTATTACAGCTGTCTTTCCTGTACCTTGCAGGTGGCTTCCCAGCATGTCCCTAATGGAAGGTGAATCGGAGGAAGAGTTTGCGGTCAGAGTCCAAGAGGTGAGTTTCTTGTGAATTGGGAGTGTAGTTTAGGATACAGCGTGGAAGCAGGCCCTTGGGCCCACTGAGTCCACGCCGACCAGCGATTTCCCCCCCCCCCCGCCATACACTAGCACTACCCTACGCACATGAGGGACGATTTACAATAATAAATAATAATAATATCTTTTATTGTCATCGCACATAAGCGCAACGAGATTTGGTATGCAGCTTCCATCCGATGTCATAACTTAAATAACTAATAACATTTAGATTTAGATACCCCGAGAACATGGTTTGTAAAAAGAACATTACAACAGTAAAATAGTCAAAACAGTTCAAACAGACTAAAGTGCAGATGTGTCTGTGCAACGTGACCGTCCGAGGGAGACAGTCCATGGGGGGGGGGGGCACTCAGCAGGGCCGGTTCAGAGCAGCGATAGCTCTGGGGATGAAGCTGTTCCTGAGTCTGGAGGTGCGGGCATAGAAAGCCTTGTAACGTCTGCCGGAGGGTAGGAGTTCGAACAGTCCGTTACAAGGGTGTGAGGAGTCTTTGTGGATGCTGACGGCCTTCCTGAGGCACCGTGTGTGGTAGATGCCCTCCAAGGCTGGTAGCGGTGTCCCAATGATCCTCTGCGCTCTGTGGACGACGCGCTGAAGAGCTCTCCTCTCCGCCTCCGTGCAGCTGAGATACCACACAGAGATGCCATACGTTAATATGCTCTCTGTGGTGCAGCGGTAGAAGGTGCAATCTTACCAAGCCAATTAACCTACAAACCTGCACGTCTGGAGCTTTAGAGGAAACCGGAGATCTTGGAGAAAAGCCACGTGGTCGGGGGAAAGAACGTACAAACTCCGTACAGACAGGATTGAACCTGGGTCCCTGGCGTTGTGAGGCAGCAACTCTATGGCTGTGCCACCCTGCTGCCTAGCATGTTAAAGGCAATATATATTTGTGTGCATTGTGGTCCACTGGATGGTGGAGCGGAAGGAGAGGAGTCTGATCTTTTATTTTTCATCTTCTTGCAGCATTTAGCGATGGAACTCGGAATTGTTTCGACTCATCACACCAAGTCTGACAAACTGGAATACCTCAAAAGGATGAAGCACGTGGCCCCACCAGAGACCAGCTCGGGTCAGTGCCTTATCTCAGCTTCCTTGTACTCACAAACGCACACAGGCATGATATTCTTCCGATTTTAATCGGAATTCCCGATTTGTTTTCCTGGTTTTCAATTTTTTTGTGCCTGATTATTTTTGCGGCCAATCAGCCGCTGACTCTAAGGGGTTGCGTCCAATCACCGACCAGCTTCCCTTAAAATTCCCATCCAATCAACAAATCGGTCTCCTGCCGTCCAATCAGCCGCTGTCTCCAAGGGCGTTGCACCCAATCATGTAATGCACTGGTCACTCGGCGTCTAATCAGACGCAGCCTCCGAGGGGGCATTGCGGCCATTCCAGTAAGCTTCCCTTACTGAAGCAGAAGTTGGCTGCAGCCAACATCACTTTTTTCTGTGCTGTTTGCACACAGTGTTAGGCAGAGACATTTCAGGTAACATTTTTTGTAAAGATTTAGTTGTATTAAGTCGTTTATTTCTTGAAATATTTATCTTTTGGGGGTTATTTTACTGGTTATGTGTTAGAATTTTTTTTTTGTAAACTATTTTGTAAACTACCAGCTGAAAGCTTGGTAATCACTTTCAGTTTATTGAAAATACAGGAGCCCCCTGAACCCCTAATGGGAGGGGCCTAACCAGCCTCCTGAACCCCAGCCAATACTTCCGACTTTTTTCTGGAGGTGAATATCATGCCTGGTCATAGTCATGCATATGTCCCATGTTCAGCCTTGAATATCATTGGTGTTTAGACCAAAGCATTACCGCAGCTGCTGAGCTACTGCAGGTCAAATGTACACCAGCTCAGACACTTTGCAGTCTGCTACAGACCTTTAGTTTAGTTAGAGTTTGAAACTTAGTCCCAACTTGCCCCATCCAATGTCATTAGGTAAGGCACAGAGGGATATGGAATTAATGTAATCGCTTCAGAGAGCCTCACAACGGCCAACATCTTCATTCGTCCCACCAGCGTGTGTTTGGCCCCTTTGAGCATAAAGGGTTGGCCTTTTAGAACGGAGATTTTTCTTTTTCACCCAGAGAGTTGTGAATATGGAATTCTCTGCCGCAGAAGGCAGTGGAGGCCGATTCTCTGGATGCTTTCAAGAGAGGGTTAGATAGAGCTCTTAAAGATAGCGGAGTCTGGGGGATATGGTGAGAAGGCAGGAACCGGGTACTGAATGTGGATGATCAGCCATGATGACAGGGAATGGCTCAAATGGCCTACTCCTGCACCTATTGTCTATCCCTCTAAACCCATACTTCCGAACCTCTCCTATCCATGCTTCTTGAATTTCTTCTCAACGACCTCCTGTGCCATACACCCACTAGTCTTTGTGTAAAGAAGTTACCCCTCAGATTCCTATTAAATCTTTCCCCCATCTCTAAACCTATGTCTTCTGGTTCTAGAATCAAGTTCAAGTGAGTTTATTGTCATGTGTCCCTGATAGGACAATGAAATTCTTCCTTTGCTTCAGCACACAGAACATAGTAGGCATGAATACAAAACAGATCAGTGTGTCCATATATCATTATATAAATATATACACACATGAATAAATAAACTGATAAAGTGCAAATAACAGATAATGGGCTATTAATGTTCAGAGTTTTGTTCGAGCCAAGTTTAATAGCCTGATGGCTGTGGGGAAGTAGCTATTCCTGAACCTGGACGTTGCAGTCTTCAGGCTCCGAGTGTGTGGCCAGGATGGTGTGGGTCCTTGATGATACTGCCAGCCTTTTTGAGGCTACTTTAATCTCCTACTCTGCGCCAAAGATTGTGCCTTTACTTGATCTATTCCTATCATGATTTTGTCCACCTCTATAAGATTGCCCCTCATCCTGCTGCGCTCCAAGGAATAGGGCCAAAACCTGCTCAACCTCTCCAGACAGCTCAGGCCCTGGCAACATCCTCGTACATTATCTCTGTGCCCTTTCCAGCATGACAACATCTTTCCTATAACATGGCAAGCAAAACTGAACACTGCTCTTCGTGTGGCTTCACCAAAGCCTTGTATAACATGATAGACAATAGGTGCAGGAGTAGGCCGTTCAGCCCTTCGAGCCAGCACCGCCATGGCTGATCATCCACAATCGGTACCCCGTTCCTGCATTCTCCCCATATCTCCTGACTCCGCTATGTTTAAGAGCCCTATCTAGCTCTCTCTTGAAAGTATCCAGAGAACTGGCCTCCACCACCCTCTGAGGTAGAGGATTCCACAGACTCACAACTCTCTTGTGAGAAAAAGTTCCTCGTCTCCGTTCTAAATGGCTTATCCCTTATTCTTAAACTGTGGCCCCTGGTTCTGGACTCCCCCAACATCGGGAACATGTTTCCTGCCCCTAGCCTGTCCAAACCCTTAATAATCTTATATGTTTCAATGCTTTTCTGGAATTCTCTGCCACAGAAGGTAGTTGAGGCCATTTCATTGGCTATATTTAAGAGGGAGTTAGATGTGGCCCTTGTGGCTAAAGGGATCAGGGGGTATGGAGAGAAGGCAGGTACAGGATACTGAGTTGGATGATCAGCCATGATCATATTGAATGGCGGTGCAGGCTCGAAGGGCCGAATGGCCTACTCCTGCACCTATTTCCTATGTTTCTTGCTAGGGGACTACTAAATAAGAAACCTCAAATTGTTCATCATATTAAATTGCAAAGTTAATTGTTCAGCATTGAATTTAAATCCAAGGACGAATGTAACTTCTATCAACATGCAGCACTCAACAGGAGAAGCCCAAATAAAGGTTAATTATTTTGAGGACATGGGAGCAACAATACTGGGTCATTTCACCCCTTGAGTGCGTTCCTCTACTAATTGAGGTCATGACTGATCACCGTGACTTCTCCTTTTACATTCCTTTGTCCCAAATCCCTTAATACCCTGGGTTAATAACAGCCTATCAATCTCAGATGTAAAATTAACAGCTGGCCCAACATCGCTTGCCGTTTGTGGGAAGAGATTTCTAAATTGATACCACCCATGGCGCGTCGAGATGTTTCAAACTTCATTCCTGTCATTTGATCTGAGAGGCTTAATAGAGCACGTCATACCCCTAAGTCAAAGAGTGGCGCAGACGGTAGAGTTGCTGTCTTACAGCGCTTAAAGCGCCACAGACCTGGGTTACAACCGGTCTGTGGGTGCTGTCTGTACGGAGTTTGTACGTTCTCCCCGTGACCTGCGTGGGTTTTCTCTGAGATCTTCGCTTTCCTCCCACACTCCAAAGACGTGCAGGTTTGTAGGTTGATTGACTTGTCCCTAGTGTGTTAATGTGCGGGGATCGCTGCTCGGTGCGGACTCGGTGGGCCGAAGTCTGCGCCGACCAGCGATGACCCCGTACACTGGCACTATCCCATACACTAGAGACAATTTACAAATTCACCGGAGTCAATTAACCTACAAACCTGCGTGTCTTTTGAGTGTGGGAAGAAACCGGAGCACCCGGAGAAAACCCACACAGTCGTGGGGAGAGGTACAAACTCTGTACAGGCAGCGCCCATAGTCGGGATGGAACCCGGGTCTCTGGCGCTGTAAAGCAGCAACTCTCTGCTTTCAAGTCCTGGCAATAACCTCGCATTGATGTAACATAGTTTCCATCCCCATGTATTCCAATCCTCTAGATCTTGTAAAGATCAGCATTCCATTAGCTCTTTTGTGATTAGTTTAGGTACCAGCTGCTGACATATTAAAGATTAATGTTTGTGGATCCTGAATCCCACTGGGCTTTCACTGCCTCTACCCTTTTGCTGTTTAAAATTGCTGTTCTATCCATTTTTGGTCCAAAGTAATTGTCCCCATATTTTCCGAGACTGAAATCCAAATACCTCAGATCAGCCCACTTTGATCTATTGATGTCTCTTGTGTTTAACGTTTCCATCTACACTGTTTGCACTGCCATCAGGAAACTTGGAGATTTGTCATCCTCCTCTGTTTCACAAATTCATTTTTAAATGAGGTGAATATTTCTGTTCTCATGTCCTTATATAATCTCACTAGCCACTGGTTCAATGTCCCAGCCAAGGCGATTACGTTTTCATTCTAGAAACATAGAAACATATAAAATGGGTGCAGGAGGAGGCCATTCGTCCCCTCGAGCCAGCACCGCCATTCCTTGCGATCATGGCTGATCGTCCCCAATCAAAAACCCGTGCCTGCCTTCTCCCCATATCCCATGACTCCACTAGCCCCTAGAGCTCTATCTAACTCTCTTAAATCCATCCAGTGACTTGGCCTCCACTGCCCTCTGTGGCAGGGAATTCCACAAATTCACAACTTTGGGTGAAAAAGTTTTTTCTCACCTCAGTCTCAAATGGCCTCCCCTTTATTCTAGGACTGTGGCCCCTGATTCTGGACTCGCCCAACATTGGGAACATTTTTCCTGCATCTAGCTTGTCCAGTCCTTTTATAATTTTATAAAATTACGTTTCATTCCAATTACGTTTCATTCTATTTGCTTTAACTTCCGATAATGCCTTAGAAACATAGAAAATAGGTGCAGGAGGAGGCCATTCGGCCCTTTAAGCCAGCACCGCCATTCATTGTGATCATGGCTGATCGTCCCCTATCAATAACCCGTGGCTGCCTTCTCCCCATATCCCTTGACTCCACTAGCCCCTAGAGCTCTATCTAACTCTCTCTTCAATCCATCCAGTGACTTGGCCTCCACTGCCCTCTGTGGAGGGCTTGTCAGTGATTAATTATTTTAATTTAGTTTAGAGGTACAGCATGCAAACGGGCTCTTTGGCCCTCCTGAGTCCACACTGACCATCGATCACCCATTGATGATCTTGTAGAGGTGTGCAAAATCATGAGAGGAGTAGATCGGGTAGATGCACAATCTCTTGCCCAGAGTAGGGGAATCGGGATCCAGCGGACATAGGTTTAAGGTGAGAGGGGAAAAGATTTAATAGGAACCTGAACGATAACTTGGATTTGGAGAGGATGTTTCTGCTGGCGGGAGAGTCTAGGACCAGAGGTCACAGCCTCAAAATTAATGGGCGCTCTTTTTGAAAGGCAGTGAGGAGGAAGAACTTTAGGCAGAGGGTAGTTAATCTGTGGAACTCATTGCCACAGAGGGCAGTGGCGGCCAAGTCAGTGGATATTTTTAAGGCAGAGATAGACAAATTCTTGATCAGAATGGGTGTCAAGGGCTGTGGGGAGAATGGGATGAGGAGGCAGAGATCAGCCATGATTGAATGGCAGAGTATACTCGATGGGCCGAATGGCCTAATTCTACTGCACCTTGTGAATTTTTTCACGCAAAGGATGGTAGGTTGGGGGGAACAAGCTTCCGCTGGAGGTGGTTGAGGCAGGTACTAATGAAATATTTAGACAGGTACATGGATGGGACGGGTTTAGAGCGACTCTAGCCAAATGCAGGCAGGTGGGTCTAGTGTAGATGGGACATGTTGGCCGGTGTGGGCGAGTTGGGCCGAAGGGCCTGTTTCCACGCTGCATGACTCTACAAGTAACTGGGAGGTGAATTAACATTGGAAGCTTTGTTGCAGGAACGAGCAGTCGGCCCTCGGGAGCCCGACCTCGGACTTTCCTTCCGGGACTGAGCATTAGCAGTCTGTCGGCCGAGGACATTCGCATCGCGGGGATGGCCAAGCAAGTCAAAGAGGTGCTGCCTCACATCCCAATCAATGTCATTAAAATGGACTTAGGTAGGACTTCATCTTGCTCCTTTCCCTCTCATCGTCTTATTTCTGTTTTATTTTCGCTTGCTCGCACCCCCCGCGGCACGTTTGGGCGGCAGGGACAGGGAGAAAGAGACCCGATCTGAAACGCCGCCCTCCACAGATGGGCGGCACGGTGGCGCATCCGTAGAGTTTCTCCCTTTACATCGCCAGAGACCCGGGACGTGTGTCCAGAGTTTGTGTGTTCATTGAGCGAATGGTATGTTAGCTTTCATAGCAAAGGGATTTGAGTATAGGAGCAGGGAGGTTCTACTGCAGTTGTACAGGGTCTTGGTGAGACCACATCTGGAGTATTGCGTACAGTTCTGGTCTCCAAATCTGAGGAATGACATTCTTGCCATAGAGGGAGTACAGAGAAGGTTCACCAGACTGATTCCTGGGATGGCAGGACTTTCATATGAAGAAAGACTGGATAGACTCGGCTTGTACTCGCTAGAGTTTAGAAGATTGAGGGGGGATCTTATAAATGTGAGGTGCTACACCTTGGCAGGACAAATCAAAATAGGACGTACATGGTAAATGGTAGGGAATTGAAGAATACAGTTGAACAGAGGGATCTGGGTATAACCGTGCATAGTTCCTTGAAGGTGGAATCTCATATAGATAGGGTGGTAAAGAAAGCTTTTGGTATGCTAGCCTTTATAAATCAGAGCATTGAGTATAGAAGCTGGGATGTAAAGTTAAAATTGTACAAGGCATTGGTGAGACCAAATCTGGAGTATGGTGTACAATTTTGATCGCGCAATTATCGGAAGGATGTCAACAAAATAGAGAGAGTACAGAGGAGATTTACTAGAATGTTGCCTGGGTTTCAACAACTAAGTTACAGAGATAGGTTGAATAAGTTAGGTCTTTATTCTCTGGAGCGCAGAAGGTTAAGGGGGGACCTGATAGAGGTCTTTAAAATGATGAGAGGGATAGACAGAGTTGATGTGGTCAAGCTTTTCCCTTTGAGAATAGGGAAGATTCAAACAAGAGGACATGACTTCAGAATTAAGGGACAGAAGTTTAGGGGTAATATGAGGGGGAACTTCTTTACGCAGAGAGTGGTGGCGGTGTGTGGAATGAGCTCCCAGTGGAAGTGGTGGAGGCAGGTTCATTGGTATCATTTAAAAATAAATTGGATAGGCATATGGATGAGAAGGGAATGGAGGGTTATGGTACGAGTGCAGGCAGGTGGGACTAAGGGGAAAAAAATTTGTTCGGCATGGACTTGTAGGGCCGAGATGGCCTGTTTCCGTGCTGTAATTGTTATATGGTTTTATATGGTTATATCTTATAGAAACTTACAAAATTCTTAAGGGGTTGGACAGGCTAGATGCAGGAAGATTGTTCCCGATGTTGGGGAAGTCTAGAACAAGGGGTCACCGTTTAAGGATAAGGGGAAAGTCTTTTAGGACTGAGATGAGAAAAACATTTTTCACACAGAGAGTGGTGAATCTCTGGAATTCTCTGCCACAGAAGGTAGTTGAGGCCAGTTCATTGGCTATATTTAAGAGGGAGTTAGATGTGGCTGAAGGGATCAGGGGGTATGGGGAGAAGGCAGGTTCAGGATACTGTGTTGGAGATCAGCCATGATCATATTGAATGACGGTGCAGGCTCGAGGTGCTGAATGGCCTACTCCTGCATCTATTTTCTATGTGTTCAAGAAGGAACTGCAGATGCTGGAAGATCGAAGGTACACAAAATTGCTGGAGAAACTCAGCGGGCGCAGCAGCATCTATGGAGCGAAGGAAATAGGCGACGTTTCGGCCCGAAACGTCGCCTATTTCCTTCGCTCCATAGATGCTGCTGCACCCGCTGAGTTTCTCCAGCAATTTTGTGTCTATTTTCTATGTACTCCCCGTGACCACGTGGGTTTTCTCCGGGTGCTCACCTTCTGCTTTAATCTCTGCCCTTTGTTCCAAACACCTGCCTGTCAGAACCCCCCTCCCGTCCACCTGTTTATTGCACGCCAGATTTTGTCCTGCCACTCCCAGCTTTCTCTCTTTCACCCGTCACCCCCACCCCTCCCAACATTCTTTCTCTCTCCCCCACACTCTATCCAAATGTACGGATAAAGGGGTACACCATTTAATGCAAGATACGTGTACGGATACATGATAAGGGGTATATTAACATTTAGTACAAGATAAAGCCCAGTGAAGTCTGATTAAAGATAGTCCGAGGGTCTCCAATGAGGTAGATTGTAGCTGAGGACCGCCGTTTCTGTGTTTAAAAAAAAAAAAAAAACTGCCGATGCTGGAAAAATCGAAGGTAGACAAAAATGCTGGAGAAACTGAGCGGGTGAGGCAGCATCTATGGAGAGAAGGGTCTCGACCCGAAATGCCACCTGTTCCTTCTCTCCATAGATGCTGCCACAATAGACAATAGACGCAGGAGTAGGCCATTTGGCCCTTCGAGCCAGCACCGCCATTCAATGTGATCATGGCTGATCGTCCCCAATCAGTACCCCGTTCCTGCCTTCTCCCCATATCCCCTGACTCCGCTATCTTTAAGAGCTCTATCTAGCTCTCTCTTGAAAGCATCCAGAGAACCGGCCTCCACCTCCCTCGTAGGCAGAGAATTCCACACACTTGTCGGGACTTGTCACACTGATTGTGGGGGTCGGGTTGAGAAAGCCAGGAGAGGCAGGACTAAATAGCACCATACAGAAGGCATAGAGTAATGCAGCGTGGAAACAGGCCCTTCGGCCCAACTTGCCCACATCGACCAATATGCCCATCTACACTAGTCCCACCTGCCTGCATTTGGCCCATGTCTCTCTTAACCTGGCCCATTCATGGGCCTGTCTAATTGTTTCTTAAACGTCACAATAGTATCTGCCTCATCTACCTCCTCCGGCAGCTCTTTCCATACACCCACCCTCTTTTGTACGAAAGATTTACCCCCCATTAGACCCTTTGAGCCAGCACAGCCATTTAATATGATCATGGCTGATCATCTCAAATCAGAACCCCGTTCCTGCTTTTTCCCCATATCCTTTGATTCCTTTAGCCCTAAGAGCTACATCTAACTCCAGTGAATTGGCCTCCGCTGCCTTCTGTGGCAGAGAATTCCACAGATTCACAACTCTCTGGGTGAAGAAGTTTTTCCTCATCTCAGTCTTAAATAGCCTTCCCCTTATTCTTAAACTGTGACCCCTGGTTCTGGACTCCCCCCAACGTCAGGAACATTTTTCCTGCATCCAGCCTGTCCAATCCTTTAAGAATTTTATATGTTTCTATAAAATCCCCTCACATCCTCCTAAATTCCAGTGAATACAAGCCCAGTCGACCCATTCTTTCATCATATGTCAGTCCCGCCATCCCAGGAATTAACCTGGTAAACCTACGCTGCACTCCCTCAATAGCAATAATGTCCTTCCTCAAATTAGGTAACCAAAATTGCACACAATACTCCAGGTGTGGTCTCACCAGGGCCCTGTACAACTGCAGTAGGACCTCCTTGCTCCTAAACACAAATCCTCTTGCAATGAAGGCCAACATGCCATTAGCTTTCTTCACAGCCTGCTGTGCATAGAAACATAGAAAATAGGCGCAGGAAGAGGCCATTCGGCCCTTCGAGCCGAATGCTTACTTTCAGTGACTGATGTACAAGCACACCCAGGTCCCATTGCACCTCCCCTTTTCGTAATCTGACACCATTCAGGTAATAATCTGCCTTCCTCTTCCGGCCACCAAAGTGGATAGCTTCACATTTATCCACATTAAACTGCATCTGCCATGCATGTGCCCACTCACCCAGCCTATCCAAGTCACCCTGCAGCCTCATAGCATCCTCATCGCGGCTCACTCTGCCACCCAGTTTTGTGCCATCTGCAAACTTGGAGATGTCACATTTAATTCCCTCGTCTAAATCGTTAATATACATTGTAAATAACCGGGGTCCCAGCACCGAGCCTTGCGGCACCCCACTAGTCACTGCCTGCCATTCTGAAAAAGACCCGTTAATTCTTACTCTTTGCTTCCTGTCTGCCAATCAGTTCTCTATCCATGTCAGCACTCTACCCCCAATACCATGTGCTCTAATTTTTCACATTAAGCTCTTGTGTGGGACCTTGTCAAAGGCTTTTTGAAAATCCAGATACACCACATCCACTGGCTCTCCCTTATCCATTCTACTTGCTACATCCTCAAAAAATTCCAGAAGATTAGTCAAGCATGATTTCTCCTTCATAAATCCATACTGACTTTGATCGATCCTGTCACTGCTTTCCAAATGCGCTGCTATAACATCTTTACCATCGACTCCAGCATCTTTTCCATTACCAATGTAAGGCTAACTGGTCTATAATTCCCTGTTTTCGCTCCCCCTCCTTTCTTAAAAATTGGGGTTACATTGGCTACCCTCCAGTCCACAGGAACTAATCCAGAGTCGAGAGAACTTTGGAAAATGATCCACAATTTCTAGGGCCACCTTGAATACTCTGGGATGCAGTCCATCAGGCCCTGGGGATTTTATCTGCCTTCAGTCCCAACAGTTTATCTAACACCGTTTCCTGACTATTGTGGATTCCCTTCAGTTCCTCCCTCCCTCAAGATCCTTGGTCCCCTAGCATTTCTGGGAGATTGTTTGTGTCTTCCTCAGTGAAGATAGAACCAAAGTATTTGTTTAACTGTTCTGCCATTTCGGTGTTTCTCATTATAAATTCACCTGTCTGTATCTGTAAGGGACCTAAACTTGTCTTCACAAGAGGGACAAGGTTCTTCTTGAATCTTGGCCACCTCACCTTAAATCTATGTCTTCTGGTTCTTGATTCCCCTACTCTGTGCAAGAGACTCTGTGCCTCTCGACCTGATCTATTCCTCTCGTGATTTCGTACACCTCTATAAGATCATAACCCCATTCTCCTGCCTTCTCCCCATAACCTTTGAAACTCATACTAATCAAGAATGTATCCATCTCTGCCTTAAAAATATCCATTGACTAGATCACCCCTCATCCTCCTGCACTCCAAGGAATAGAGTCCCATCCTGCTCAACCTCTCCCTATAGCTCAGGCCCTCATAGCTCAACATCCTCGTAAACCTTCTTTGCCCCATAAGTGCCAACAGTTGTCCTTCAATTCCTTCCCCAGTCCTACATTTTGAAAGTGAACATTTATTTAATTAATGGCCAGCGTCTGCCACTGGAGGGCACTTTAGCACCAAGCTTGCTCTGTGTACGGTGTGGACAACAGTGATACAGTCTCGCATTAGAGTCAAGCCAGAGTCAAAAGAGCGTTTTATTAGACAATAGACAACAGGTGCAGGAGTAGGCCATTCGGCCCTTTGAGCCAGCACCGCCATTCAATGTGATCATGGCTGATCATCCCCAATCAGTACCCCGTTCCTGCCTTCTCACCATATCCCCTGACTCCACTATCTTTAAGAGCCCTATCTAGCTCTCTCTTGAAAGTATCCAGAGCACCGGCCTCCACCGCCCTCTGAGGCAGAGAATTCCACAGACTCACAACCCTGTGTGTGAAAAAGTGTTACCTCGTCTCCGTTCTAAATGGCTTACCCCTTATTCTTGAACTGTGGCCCCTGGTTCTGGACTCCCCCAACATCGGGAACATGTTTCCTGCCTCTAGCGTGTCCAAACTCTTAATGATCTTATATGTTTCCATAAGATAGCCTCTCATCCTTCTAAACTCCAAAGTATACAAGCCCAGCCGCTCCATTCTCTCAGCATATGATGTTGGGGGAGTCGAGACGAGCGGCCATTACTGTAAATCTCCGAGTTCGAATCGGGGCAAACTCGGGAGAAGTCTTGGAATGAACTCGTACCGTGGGACAGGGCTTTTAGAGGGATATGGGCCAAACACAGTCAAGTGGGACTAGTGTAGATGGGACATGTTGGTCGGTGTGGGAAAGTTGGGCTGAAGGGCCTGTTTCCACACGTTATGACTATGAGGATTTGCTTGAATACCCTGAGAAAAATGGGTCATTGTCCTTGGAGCAAACATGTGCAAATATATATGCAGAAGTTTCTAATTAAAAATGGTTCATGTAGTTGATTTTCATTTACTCTCTAGCCCAGTGGCTGATTTTAAATGACTGAGAGGAATTAAAAAAAAAAAAAAGCAAGTCCATTTTATTTAATGGGGAGCTGGAATTTCGAAGGCATTGAATGAGGTTCGGTTTGCTGAGACATGCGGCCGCTCTCAATCAAGTGTTGGTGGAATGCATGGCAGAGACGCAGCAGGTTCACACAAATGGCAGTACTGCAGTGGGAGGCAGAACGGCGGAGCTGGTAGTGCAGCTGCCTCACGGGCGCCAGAGACTCCGTCTTGATTCTAACCTTGGGCACCAGCACAGTCAAGGACCAGTCTCACCCCGGTCACTCCCTCTCCCCCCATCAGGCAAAAGGTATAGAAGTGTGAAAACACACACACACACACACAGGTCAGTTTCTTCCCACTGTTAGACAAAAAGGTCAGCGGGTTCTTCCCAGCATCTATGGACAGGGAAAACGTCGGGCCGGTGGACATAGAAATTAGGTGCAGGAGGGTGCGGCAGCCTGCACCGCCATTCAATATGATCATGGCTGATCATCCAACTCAGTATCCCGTACCTGCCTTCTCTCCATACCCCCTGATCCCCTTAGCCACAAGGGAATCTGGGCAAGCCGTTTCGGGCCGAAGATTCACCACTCCTGTGTGAAAAAAGTTCTCTCATCTCGGTTTTAAAGGATTCCCCTTTATCCTTCTTCAGACTGACGTGGGGTGGGGTGGGGGGGGGGCGGGAAGAAGGAAGGAGAAAGGAAGAGGAGGAGCCAGAGGGCTGAGGGAGAGCTGGGAAGGGGAGGAGACAGCAAGGGCTACAGGAAACTGGAGAAGTCAATGTTTATGCCACTAGGGTGCAGACTGCCCAAGCGGAATATGAGGTGCTGCTCCTCCAGTTTCTGGTGGTGCTCACTCTGGTCATGGGGGAGGCCCAGGACAGAAAGGTTGGATTCGGAATGGGAGGGGGAGTTGAAGTGCTGAGCCACGGGGAGATCAGGTTGGTTAATGTGAACCGAGCGGAGGTGTTCGGCGAAATGATCGCCAAGCCTGCGCTTGGTCTCACCGATGTAGATCAGCTGACATCTAGAGCAGCGGATGCAATAGATGAGGTTGGAGGAGGTGCAGGTGAACCTCTGTTGCACCTGGAACGACTGCTTGGGTCCTTGAATCAAGGGGACGAGGTAAGCAGCCGTTATCAGACAACTGAATCCTATCAATATAGGGAAGGTCTCGATCCGAAACGTCGCCAGCTCCTTCTCTCCATAGATGCTGCCTCACCCACTGAGTTTCTCTGGCATTTTTTGTCTACCTTCAACTGAATCCTATCGCCAACTAGACTGCGGTTCTGACCTCCCACCTACCTCATTGGAGGTCCTCGGACTATCTGTAATTGGACTTTACCTTGCACTAAACGTTATTCCCTTTATCATGTATCTACACTGTGGACGGCTCGATTGTAATCATGTGTTGTCTTTCCGCCTACTGGATAGCACGCAACAAAAAGCTTTTCACTGTACCTCGGTACACCTGACAATAAACGAGAACTAGGGTGCTGTCCATGTGGAGTTTGCACGTTCTCCCTCTGACTGTGACTTTTGCGCTTAAGCTGGTTGGACTTGGGATCATAGGCGTATGGACCAGACTTCCCACCTTTGACTCCATCTACACTTGGCGCTACCTCAGAAAAGCAACAAAGATAATCAAGGACTTGTCCCACTCGATCATTCATAGAGTGATACGGCGTGGAACCAGGCCCTTTGGTCCAACTTACCCACACCGGCCAACCATGTCCCATCTACACTTGCCTGCGTTTGGTCCATATCCCTCCAAACCTGTCCTGTCCACATACCTGCCAAACCTGACTGTTTCTAAGTTAATTGGCCACTGTTTATTGCCCCTTGTGTGTAAGGACCGGGTGACAAAGTGTGATCATTTGGAACTAGAGTGAACAGGCCTGCATTGTTCAATCAGTGGGCAGATAAGCAGCTTTTCATCTATTATTGTGTAGGAAGGAACTGCAGATGCTGGTTTAAACCAAAGTTAGACACAAAATACTCAGTGGGACAGGCAGCATCTCTGCAGAGAAGGAACGAGCGACGTTTCAGGTCGACACCCATCTTCAGACTCAATTGTAATGATCTATTATTGTTGAGACTCAGTATCGTCCAGGACTTGGGGAAGAGCGCCCTCATTCTCCTTTAGTATGGTACTGCAGGACATTTTATCTCTTGATCGCAGGTACACTTCTGGGCCTGTCCCACTTGGGGAATATTTTTGGCTACTACAGGCGACTAGTTTGTCGCCACATGTTCACCAGTGGTCGCCGGGAGTGGCCTCCTCAGTCGTGTCTTTCTGGTAAATTCATAGCGTCAACGCGTCGAAAAATCTTCGGCGACAGTGGTTTTGATGTCAATGAGCGTAGCTTGACTTCTCCTGACGTAGGTGCTGTCGGAGGTTGTCGCCGGTTTTTCGGCGACCTGCTGCGACTATGACAGTCACCGGCAGTTGCCTAAAAGATTGCCAAGTGGGACAAGCCCATCAGTGCCCTGTTACGATAATGGAAAGTGCAGATTTTTTAAAAAGTGCCAGATTTTGTGAGGTAGATTGGAAGATCATGGACTTGATCTAGTAAGGTGATTTAAGGTGGGGGGGGGGGGAAGAATTAAGAGGAACCTGAGGGGTAACTTTTTTACAAAAAGGGTGGTGGATATATGCAATGAGCTGCTGCAGGAGGTAATTGAGGCAGGGCGATCGTAAGTTCTAGGGGCAGAATTGAGTCATTTGGCCCATCATGTTTACTCCGCCATTTAATCATGGCTGATCTATCTTTTCCTCTCAACCCCACTCTTCTCCCCATAAACCCAGACACCTGTACTAATCAAGAATCGGTCAATCTGCACTTTAAAAATACCCATTGACTTTATCATCGTGTTTAAGAGATATTTAGACAAGCACTTGGATGGGACAGGATTAGAGGGATATGGCAGGTGGGACGAGAGTAAATGGGGCAAGTTGGGCCGAAGGGCTTATTTCCCACACTGTGTGACTATCTAAGTTGCAAAGTTACCTTTCATGTGAGATGTTAACTGGGAAAACAAAGTGCTGGATTTTATATTTAATTTATTTTTATTGGAGGGAAAAAAAATTACAGTACATCTGACGTATGGCATTACATTTCCCTCCATTTTGTTTTTTATAAATAATAATAACAAAATAACCCTAACCCACCCTCCCTAAACGCGCCTTGGCAGCTAATGTTTTCACAATCCAAATATAACACAAATACAAATGCACATTTTAACAATAATAAAGTAACAAAACAGAATAAAGGCCGCACCCCACTTACTGTCAAGTGCCCTTAGTTAACAGGTAGTTCCTTTAGACCCTCAAAGTATGATAAAAAGGGTTCCCAATTCAAATAAAACTTTTTCACAGACCCCCTCAATGTGAATTTAATCTTTTCTAGCCTTAAAAAAAAAACATCACGTCTTCCAGCCAAGCAGCAGCAGCAGATGGAGGAGTGGTAGATTTCACGACCAGCAAGATTCTCCTCTGGGCCAAAAGTGATGTAACTGTAATGATATCAGACTGGGTTGTGTTTAAACCCAAGGTTTTATCTGCTACACTAAATACAGCACCAAGCGGGCAAGGTCCCACTGTCATCCCAAGGACTTCACTGATGGTTTTAAACTGCCCAGTAGTTACCAAGTTTGGGGCAAGACCAGAATGCATGAGCTAGATTGGCTGGAGAGGAGGAGCAGGTCAGGATTGATTAGCAGGTCAGGTAGCATCTGTGGAGGGAAAGGGCAGGCAACATTTCAGATCGGTACCCCTCAGTCAGGTAGGACTAGTGTAGATGGGGCATCTTGGTTGGCATGGACATGCTGGGCCGAAGGGCCTGCTACTGTGCTGTATAACTCTGTTCTGCCCAGCCTTTCAGTGAATTAAGTGCCATTGCTTGTAGAGACTTGTGTCTGAAATAGTTGATTCATTGCCACGGAGACTTTACTTCAAGTATGTCATAGGTTGTGCAGTGCTTTGGCATGTTAGGGTGAATATTTGTGAAAGGTGCTGGATGAACTTGCTTGCTTTTTATTTGGAAATTGGGCGGGCGTTTTAAAGATAAACCATTGATGGGGAATTTTTACAAAGAACAGCAGACAACACCCAACAACACAAGAACACGCCCTTCAGCCAACAATGTACGGGCCAAGCATGATGCCAAGACCAACTCTTGTTCGCCTGCACTTTGCCCATATCCCTCCATTCCCAGTGTAAACATAGAAACATAGAAATTAGGTGCAGGAGTAGGCCATTCGGCACTTCGAGCCTGCACCGCCATTCAATATGAAGGGCTGAATGGCCTGCTCCTGTACCTATTTTCTATGTTTCTATCATGGCTGATCATGTAGGAAGGAACTGCAGATGCTGGTTTTAAATTGAAGGTAGACACAAAATGCTGGAGTAACTCAGCGGGACAGGCAGCATCTCTGCAGAGAAGGAACGGGTGACGTTTTGGGTCGAGGCCCTTCTTCGGACTGATCATCAGTGATCATCTTCCCAGCTGTTATCGGGCAACCAAATCATCCTACCACAGCCAGAGAGCAGTCCTGAACTACTATCTACCTCGGGCTATCCTGGCTTTGCCTTGTACTAAACTCTTTAGATTCTGTAGTAGTTCCTGAGGATTGGAGGGTAGCTAATGTAACACCTTTTTTTAAAAAGGGAGGGAGAGAGAAAACGGGGAATTACAGACCAGTTAGTCTAACATCGGTAGTGGGGAAACTGCTAGAATCAGTTATTACAGGTGGGGTAGCAGCACATTTCGAAAGTGGTGAAATCAATGGACAAAGTCAGCATGGATTTACGAAAGGTAAATCATGTCTGACGAATCTTATAGAATTTTTCGAGGATGTAACTAGTAGAGTGGATAAGGGAGAACCAGTGGATGTGTTATATCTGGACTTTCAGAAGGCTTTCGACAAGGTCCCACATAAGAGATTAGTATACAAACTTAGAGCACACGGTATTGGGGGTTCAGTATTGATGTGGATAGAGAACTGGTTGGCAGACAGGAAGCAAAGAGTAGGAGTAAACAGGTCCTTTTCACAATGGCAGGCAGTGACTAGTGGGGTACCGCAAGGCTCAGTTATGGGACCCCAGCTATTTACAATATATATTAATGATTTGGACGAGGGAATTGAATGCAACATCTCCAAGTTTGCTGATGACACGAAGCTAGAGGGCAGTCTTAGCTGTGAGGAGGATGCTAGGAGGCTGCAAGGTGACTTGGATAGGCTGGGTGAGTGGGCAAATGCATAGCAGATGCAGTATAATGTGGATAAATGTGAGGTTATCCACTTTGGTGGCAAAAACAGGAAAGTAGATTATTATCTGAATGGTGGCCGATTAGGAAAGGAGGAGATGCAACGAGACCTGGGTGTCATGGTACACCAGTCATTAAAAGTAGGCATGCAGGTGCAGCAGGCAGTGAAGAAGGCAAATGGTATGTTAGCATTCACAGCAAAAGGATTTGAGTATAGGAGCAGGGAGGTTCTACTGCAGTTGTACAGGGTCTTGGTGAGACCACACCTGGAGTATTGCGTACAGTTTTGGTCTCCTAATCTGAGGAAAGACATTCTAGCCATAGAGGGAGTACAGAGAAGGTTCACCAGACTGATTCCTGGGATGTCAGGACTTTCATATGAAGAAAGACTGGATAGACTCGGTTTGTACTCGCTAGAATTTAGAAGGTTTGGGGGGGATCTTATAGAAACTTACAAAATTCTTAAGGGGTTGTGCAGGCTAGATGCAGGAAGATTGTTCCCGATGTTGGGGAAGCCCAGAACAAGGGGTCACACAGTTTAAGGATAAGGGGGAAATCTTTTAGGACCGAGATGAGGAAAACATTTTTCACACAGAGAGTGGTGAATCTCTGGAATTCTCTGCTGCAGAAGGTAGTTGAGGCCAGTTCATTGGCTATATTTAAGAGGGAGTTAGATGTGGCCCTTGTGGCTAAAGGGATCAGGGGGTATGGAGAGAAGGGAGGTACAGGATACTGAGTTGGATGATCAGCCATGATCATATTGAATGGCGGTGCAGTCTCGAAGGGCCGAATGGCCTACTCCTGCACTTATTGTCTATGTTTCTAAACATTATCCTCTTATCATGTGTCTATACTGTAAATGGATCAATTGTAATCATGTATTGTCTACGCTGTACCTCGGTACACGTGACATATATATATATGTGTATGTATTTGTGTGTGTGTGTGTGTGTGTGTGTGTGTATATATATATATATATATATACACACACACAGACAAATAAACGAAGGAATAATAGTGTTAAGTCAAAATAATGTCCCCACGTCTATGGAGTTCAGAGCTTATTTGGAGGTTGTAGATTTCAATAGCCTAATGGCTGTGGGGAAGAAGCTGTTCCTGAACTGGACATTACAGTTTTCAGGTTCCTGTATCTTCTTCCTGATGGCAGGGGTGGTGTGGGTCTCTGATGATGCTGGCTGCCTTTTTGAGGCATGACTCCTGTAGATCCCTTCGACGGTGGGGAAGTCAGAACCCATGATGGACCGGGCAGTGTTCACCAGTTTTTTGCGATCTTTGTTCCTGGCGGTTCCTGTTGCTGAACCAGGCCATGATGCAACCGGTCTATATGCTCTCTACTGTACACCTGTAAACGTTCGAGAGTTCCAGGCACTCACCACCCTAGGAAACTTACCCCGCCCATCCCCTTAATGCCATAAGGAATAGGAGTAAAATTAGGCCATACGGCCCATCAAGTCTCCTCCGCCATTCAGTACAGTGTTGGTCTCCTAATTTGAGGAAGGACATCCTTGTGATTGAGGCAGTGCAGCGTAGGTTCACGAGATTGATCCCTGGGATGGCGGGACTGTCATATGAGGTAAGATTGAAAAGACTAGGCTTGTATTCACTGTAGTTTAGAAGGATGAGGGGGCATCTTATAGAAACATATACAATTATAAAAGGACTGGACAATCTAGATGCAGGAACGTCGCCTATTTTCTTCACTCCATAGATGCTGCTGCACCCCTTGAGTTTCTCCAGCAATTTTGTGTACCTTCGATCTTCCAGCATCTGCAGTTCCTTCTTAAAATTATAAAAGGACTGGACAAGCTAGATGCAGGAAAAATGTTCCCAATCTTAGTCTTAGAATAAAGGGGAGGCCATTTAAGACTGAGGTGAGAAAAAACTTTTCCACCCAGAGAGTTGTGAATTTATGGAATTCCCTGCCACAGAGGGCAGTGGAGGCCAAGTCACTGGATGGATTTAAGAGAGAGTTAGATAGAGCTCTAGGGGCTAGTGGAGTCAAGGGATATGGGGAGAAGGCAGGCACGGGTTATTGATAGGGGACGATCAGCCATGATCACAATGAATGGCGGTGCTGGCTCGAAGGGCAGAATGGCCTCCACCTGCACCTATTTTCTATGTTTCTATGTATCACCATCCATGACCCTGTCCGTTGACTTTGCTTGACCTCTCTATCCCTCAGTGAGTACAAAGTGCGTGGACACCACCATCACCAACCTGCTGGAGGGACGAGTAGAGTTTTCTCCCGAGGAGGTGTCTGCCAGCCCTTCCAGCTGCTCCTTGTCGAACACGCCTCACGCCGTGCCTCACAACCTCGCCGCCGCTCCGAAGGTGCCAAAGGCCGCGCCCGCACCCAAGGTAAACGCCAGGGGGCGGTGTCCGTCCCATTTTTACACAGAGTTAGGAATCATAGACATAGACATAGAAAATAGGTGCAGGAGGAGGCTATTCGGCCCATCGAGCCAGCACCACCATTCACTGTGATCATGGCTGATCGTCCCCTATCAATAACCCGTGCCTGCCTTCTCTCCATATCCCTTGACTCAACAACTAAGTTACCGAGATAGGTTGAATAAGTTAGGTCTTTATTCTCTGGAGCGCAGAAGGTTAAGGGGGGACCTGATAGAGGTCTTTAAAATGATGAGAGGGATAGACAGAGTTGATGTGGACAAGCTTTTCCCTTTGAGAATAGGGAAGATTCAAACAAGAGGACACGACTTCAGAATTAAGGGACAGAAGTTTAGGGGTAATATGAGGGGGAACTTCTTTACCCAGAGAGTGGTGGCGGTGTGGAATGAGCTCCCAGTGGAAGTGGTGGAGGCAGGTTCATTGGTATCATTTAAAAATAAATTGGATAGGCATATGGATGAGAAGGGAATGGAGGGTTATGGTACGAGTGCAGGCAGGTGGGACTAAGGGGAAAAAAATTTGTTCGGCATGGACTTGTAGGGCCGAGATGGCCTGTTTCCGTGCTGTAATTGTTATATGGTTATATGGACTCCACTAGCCCCTAGAGCTCTATCTAACTCTCTTAAATCCATCCAGTGACTTGGCCTCCACTGCCCTCTGTGGCAGGGAATTGCACAAATTCGCAACTCTCTGGGTGAAAAAGTTTGTTCTCACCTCAGTCTTAAATGAGCTCCCCTTTATTCTAAGACTGTGGCCCCTGGTTCTGGATTCGCCCAACATTGGGAACATTTTTCCTGCAACCCTCTCATCCTTCTAAACTCCAGAGTGCACAAGCCCAGCTGCTCCATTCTCTCAGCATATGACAGTCCCGGCATCCTGGGAATTAACCTTGTAAACCTACGCTGCACATTCTCCCATTTAACTCCCATTCCCACACTGGCCTTTCTGTCCTGGGCCTCCTCCACTGTCAGAGTGAGGCCCAGCGTAAATTGGAGGAACACCACCTCATATTTCGCTTAGGCAGCTTCCACCCCAGTGGCATGAACGTTGATTTCTCTAATTTCAAGTAACCCGTACATTCCCCCTCTCTCACTCTATCCCTCCCCCATCCTAGTTCTCTTGCTGATTCCACTGTTTGTATTCCTTCGTCATCCCCTCGTCCCCAGCCAACAATGGACCATTGTGGGCTCCACCTTTCTTGAGTCATGCAGGTTCTGTACCTTCCCATACCTCTAGTTTCCCCTGTCCCTGGCACACACCAAAGAAGGGTCTCAACCCGAATCGTCGCCTATTACTTTTCTCCGGAGATGCTGCCTGACCCGCTGGGTTACTCCAGCATTTTGTGCCTATCTTTGTAGACAATTTATTTGGTGATGGATAGATCTCTGGGTACTATAGTCAGAGCCAAATTTCACGGGGCAGTAGATACATGATAGGCCAAATGGCATTTTTAATCTAATTTTTGTTCTCTTATAAAGACCGTTTCCAAAATGACGTTTGAGAAATCGCCAGTTGACCGACATCTCTCCCTGCAAGATAGAAAAGACGCCCTATATGCTTATGCAAAGAGGTAAGTACCATATACTGGTTCATTTTAATGCTGTACCTCATATAGCGGAGGTGAGCTGCACATCTCGCAAACTAACCTTGGATGCCCTGCGGAAAAAGCTTCTGGTCGCCGACCTGCAACGGCCTATGACGGGTGCCGGCAGTCGCCAAAAAAGTCGCACATGGGACCAGGCCCATTGCTGTTTCTTAAACATAGAGACATAGGTGCAGGAGGAGGCCATTCAGCCCTTCGAGCCAGCACCGCCATTCATTGTGATCATGTCTGATCGTCCCCTATCAATAACCCGTGCCTGCCTTCTCCCCATATCCCTTGACTCCACTAGCCCCTAGAGCTCTATCTAACTCTCTCTTAAATCCATCTAGTGACTTGGCCTCCACTGCCCTCGGTGGCAGGGAATTCCACAAATTCACAACTCTGGGTGAAAGGTGTTTTCTCACCTCAGTCTTAAATGACCTCCCATTTATTCTAAGACTGTGGCCCCTGGTTCTGGACTCGCCCAACATTGGGAACATTTTTCCTGCATCTAGCTTGTCCAGTCCTTTTATAATTTTAAGAAGGAACTGCAGATGCTGGAAGATCGAAGATACACAAAATTGCTGGAGAAACTCAGCGGGTGCAGCAGCATCTATGGAGCGAAGAAAATAGGCGACGTCGCCTATTTTCTTCGCTCCATAGATGCTGCTGCACCCGCTGAGTTTCTCCAGCAATTTTGTGTACCTTTAATTTTATATGTTTCCATAAGATTTTCTTCACTCCATAGATGCTGCTGCACCCGCTGAGTTTCTCCAGCAATTTTGTGTACCTTTTATAATTTTATATGTTTCCATAAGATGCCCCCCTTCCTCTCATCCTTCTAAACTCTAGTGAATACAAGCCTAGTCTTCAATCTGTCTTCAATGACAGTTCCACCATCCCAGGGATCAATCTACGCTGCACTGCCTCAATCACAAGGCAGTTGGGACAGTCCCAGCCAGTGCACGCTAGTGTAATCTCTGACCATCTTCTCCCCGTCCATCACAGGCGATACATCGATAAACACGGTCTGCCAACAGAGAGCAAAGAGAGCCTGGACCAGGAGCATTGACACCCACCGCGGAACCTGAGACCAGGCCCAGCTACTCTCCACAGAGACGGCACATCAATCAACATTTTCTTTCTTTCTTTTTTTTTTCCCCCTTTTGCCTTTTTTTGGGGGGATTGTTGTTCTTTTTTTTTTTTTTTGTTTTTGAAAAACTTTCCCTTCGATAATATGGGTCTGATTTTTAAGATGTTTTATGGGCAGTCTTTTCAATAATCAATTAGTGAGGGGGGGTGGGGAGCGGGGTGGGAGAGGAAGGGAGGAGTTCTGCAGAGCATTCTGCATGACAATCATGCATGTTCCTGTACTGGATACTACTGGGAAAATGGCGGTGTCCCTGTATTTTTTGAGTCTTTATAAAGAGCTTACAACTGATCTCCTGACTATTTCTTAGTTCCTACGCTGACTAATACGGATTGTCAGAGGTTATGGGGAAAAGGCAGGATTGATAATAATAATAATAATAATAATAATAATTTAATTTATAGAGCACTTTAAAAACAATCATAGTTGCAACAAAGTGCTGTACATCACTAATCACTGACAAAAAAAGTTAATACACGCCAATAATAACAATCAAAAGAAATAGTAGGAAAAGACATGTAAAATAAAGAAACATTAAAAACAATAAAAACAGAAGCAAAGCCTCAGGCATGGTCAAAAGCCAGGGAGTACAAATGTGTTTTAACACTGGATTTGAAGATGGACAGTGAGGGGGCCTGTCTGATGTGCAACGGCAGGGTGTTCCAGAGTGCCGGAGCAGCAACAAAGAAGGCTCTATCCCCTCTGAGCTTCCGATTAGACCTCGGTACCTCCAGGAGCAGCTGACCAGCTGACCTGAGGGACCAGGCAGGAGCGTATGGGTGGAGCAGCTCAAAGAGGTAAGGCGGGGCGAGCCCATTCAGAGATTTAAAAACAAATAACAGTATCTTAAAATGATCAGCCATGGTTGATTGGCGGAGGGGACTTGATGGGCCGAATGGCTCAATTCTACTCCTACCTCTTATGATCTTATGAGAATACACGATAGGTGCAGGAGTAGGACATTCGCCCCCTCGAGCCAGCACCGCCATTCAATGTTATCATGGCTGCTCATCCACAATCAGTACCCCGTTCCTGGCTTCTCCCCATATCCCTTGACCCTGCTGACTTTAAAAGCTCTATCTAACTCTCTCTTGAAAACATCCAGAGAACCAGCCTCCACCACCCTAAGACAATAGACAATAGGTGCAGGAGTAGGCCATTCGACCCTTGGAACCAGCACCGCCATTCACTGTGATCATGGCTGATCATCCCCAATCAGTACCCCGTTCCTGCCTTCTCCCCTTATCCCTTGACTCTGCTATCTTCAAGAACCCTATCGAGCTCTCTTGAAAGTATCCAGAGAACCGGATGTCCAGAGTCTGGAATTCTCTTGAGGCAGAGAATTCCACCGACTCACCACTCTATGTGAAAAGGTTCTAAATGGCTTACCTCTTATTCTTCTAGAGTTAATTGTTATGATCTTCTAGTGTTAATTTTCAGTAATGTTTATGTGATAGGAGCAGAATTAGGCCCTTCAAGTCTATTCCACCATTCAATCATGGCTGATCTATCTGTCCCTCCTAACCCCATTCTCCTGCCTTCTCCCCATTACCCCTGACACCCGCACGGATCAGGAATCTGTCAATCTCCGCATTAAAAATATCCAATGACTTGGAAACATAGACAATAGGTGCAGGAGTAGGCCATTCGGCCCTTCGAGCCAGCACCGCCATTCAATATGATCATGGCTGATCATCCAACTCATTATCCCATCCCTGCCTTCTCTCCATACCCCCTGATACCTTTAGCCACAAGGGCCACATCTAACTCCCTCTTAAATATAGCCAATGAACTGGCCTCAACTACCTTCTGTGGTAGAGAATTCCACAGATACACCACTCTCTGTGTGAAAAATGTTTTTCTCATCTTGGTCCTAAAAGACTTCCTTCTTATCCTTAAACTGTGACCCCCTAGTTCTGGACTTCCCCAACATCGGGTAAAAATCTTCCTGCATCTAGCCTGTCCAACCCCTTAAGAATTTTGTAAGTCTTCCATATAAATATCCATTGACTTGGAATCCACAGTCTTCTGTGGCAACGAATTCCATAGATTCAACTCCCTCTGACTGTCCTTTTATTCTGAGACTATGTCCTCTAGTCCTAGACTCTCCCACTAGTGGACTCATCTCCACATCCACTTTATCCGAGCCTTTCACTATTCGGTAAGTTTCAAATGAGGTGCCCCCTCATCCTTCTAAACTCCAGCGAGTGCATCATCATAGGTTGACCTACTCATTCCTGGGATCATTCTCGTGTAACTCCTCTGGACCCTCCCCAACACCAGCACACCCTTCCTCAGATACGGGGTCCAAAATTGCTCACGATACTCCAAATGGGGTCTGACCAACGCCTTTTAGAGCCTCAGCATTACATCCCATCCCAGCAATACAGGTCCGCTGCCGATTTTCCGGCAGTTCCTTGGTTCCCGAGCCTTTCTGGATCATCCGTTTTGCCGGACCAACAGAGATCACGGCCTCCAAGAGTAGTCCAACACCGAGGGGCCGAGATACCGGCCCGCAATGTCGGCCTCGGAAGTCGGATAAATATGAGGTTATCCACTTTGGTGGCAAAAACAGGAAGGCTGATTATTATCTGAATGGTGTCAGTTGGGAAAAGGGGAAGTACAACGGGATCTGGGGGTCCTTGTACATTGGTCACTGAAAGTAAGCATGCAGGTACAGCAGGCAGTGAAGAAAGCAAATGGCATGTTGGCTTTCATAACAAGAGAAGTTGAGTATAGGAGCAAAGAGGTCCTTCTGCAGTTGTATAGGGCCCTAGTGAGACCTGGAGTATTGTGTGCAGTTTTGGTCCCCTAATTTGAGGAAGGACATTCTTGCTATTGAGGGAGTGCAGCGTAGGTTTACAAGGCTAATTCCCGGGATGACAGGACTTTCACATGCTGAGAGAATGGAGCAGCTGGGCTTGTACACTCTGGAATTTAGAAGGATGAGAGGGCATCTTATTGAAACATAAGATTATTAAGGGTTTGGACACACTAGAGGCAGGAAACATGTTCCCGATGTTGGAGGAGTCCAGAACCAGGGGCCACAGTTTAAGGATAAAGGGTAAGCCATTTAGAACAGAGGCGAGGAAACATTTTTTCTCACAGAGAGTGGTGAATCTGTGGAATTCTCTGCCTCAGAGGGCGGTAGAGGCAGGTTCTCTGGGTGCTTTCAAGAGAGAGCTAGATAGGGCTCTTAAAGATAGCGGAGTCAGGGGATATGGGGAGAAGGCAGGAACGGGGTACTGATTGTGGATGATCACATTGAATGGCGGTGCTGGCTCGAAGGGCCGAATGGCCTACTCCTGCACCTATTGTCCATGGGAATGGGTCTGCCGGCTCCGGCCAGGCCAGAGTTCCAGAGCCCCGGCTGCAGGGGGCAAATTCCATCGGCTGCGGAAGTCCCGAAGAGGCCGACATCGGCTGCCTTACCCGGCCTAGAATTAAAGAAGGGGCCTAACCACCAGTTGCCGGAAAATTGGTGGTGGAAGTGCGCACAAATTCTTGCATACTCTGTCTTTAGATTTTTTTTGTCATAGTATGAATTGGCGGTTAATACATAGAAACATAGAAACATAGAAAATAGGTGCAGGAGTAGGCCATTCGGCCCTTCGAGCCTGCACCGCCATTCAATATGATCATGGCTGATCATCCAACTCAGTATCCTGTACCTGCCTTCTCTCCATACCCCCTGATCCCTTTAGCCACAAGGGCCACATCTAACTCCCTCTTAAATATAGCCAATGAACTGGCCTCAACTACCTTCTGTGGCCGAGAATTCCACAGATTCACCACTCTCTGTGTGAAAAATTCTTTTCCTATCTCGGTCTTAAAAGACTTCCCGCTGATCCTAAAACTGTGACCCCTTGTTCTGGACTTCCCCAACATCGGGAACAATCTTCCTGCATCTAGCCTGATCTCCTGTTTCCTCCCACACTCCAAAGACGTGCAGGTTTGTAGATGAATTGGCTTGGTAAAATTGTAAATTGGCCTCAACTACCTTCTGTGGCAGAGAGTTCCAGAGATTCACCACTCCTAAAGGATTTCCCACTTATTAAAATACAATCAAAGCCAACATGATCAAAGATCGACACATAGAAACATAGAAAATAAGTGCAGGAGGAGGCCATTCGGCCCTTCGAGCCAGCACCGCCATTCATTGCGATCATGGCTGATCGTCCCCAATCAATACCCCGTGCCTGCCTTCTCCCCATATCCCTTGACTCCACTAGCCCCTAGAGCTCTATCTAACTCTCTCTTAAATCCATCCAGTGACATGGCCTCCACTGCCCTCTGTGGCAGGGAATTCCACACATTCACAACTCTGGGTGAAAAAGTTTTTTCTCACCTCAGTGTTAAATGACCTCCCCTTTAATTCTAAGACTTTGGCCCCTGGTTCTGGACTCGCCCAACATTGGGAACATTTTTCCTGCATCTAGCTTGTCCAGTCTTTTTATAATTTTATATGTTTCTTTAAGATCTCCCCTCATCCTTCTAAACTCCAGTGAATACAAGCCTAGTCTTTTCAATCTTTCCTCATGTGACAGTCCCGCCATCCCAGGGATCAATCTCGTGAACCTACGCTGCACTGCCTCAATCACAAGGATGTCCTTCCTCAAATTAGGAGACCAAAACTGTACACAATACTCCAGATGTGGCCTCACCAGAGCCCTGTACAACACAATGTGCTGGAGTAGCTCAGCTGGCCAGGCAGCATCTCCGCAGAACATGGATAGACGATGACCTATTCAGGTCGCGACTTTTCTATCCTCCCTGTGTTCACTAAACACTGATTGTGTTGCTGGGAAAGTATCGGTTGAGGTGTATTTAATGACGAGCCCCATTTACCATGTCTGCAGATACAATAGGACTTCATTCATACCATTGACGTGCCAACAGTCATAAGAAGTTCAACATGAATGACGAGTTGAAACATAGAAACATAGAAACATAGAAATTAGGTGCAGGAGTAGGCCATTCGGCCCTTCGAGCCTGCACCGCCATTCAATATGATCGTGGCTGATCATCCAACTCAGTATCCCGTACCTGCCTTCTCTCCATACCCCCTGATCCCCAACTCAGTATCCCTCTTAAATATAGCCAATGAACTGGCCTCAACTACCCTCTGTGGCAGAGAGTTCCAGAGATTCACCACTCTTGGATTGGGGATTTGCAAAGATTGGGGGGGGGGGGGGGGGGGGGGGGGGGGTGGAGTTGTACAGTTAGATAGCCACAGGGAAGAAGGATCTCCTGTGGCGTTCTGTGCTGCATCTTGGTGGAACCAGTCTGTTGCTGAAGGTGCTCCTCAGGTTGACCAGTGTGTCATGGAGGGGGTGAGCTGTATTGTCCAGAATGCTCCGCAGTTTGAGGAGCATCCTCCCCTCCAAGACCAACCTCCCGTGAATCCAACTCCAACTCCAACTCCGCCCCCAGGATGCAGCCGGCCTTCCTGATGAGTTTGTTGATGCTGTTGGCGTCCGTGACCTTCGCCCTGCTGCCCCGGCACACGGCAGCGAAGACGATGGCGCTACCTACAACCGACTAGTAGAACATCTGCAGCATCTCACTGCAGAAGTTGAAGGAGTGGAGCCTTCTCAAAAAAGTACAGGCGGCCCTGTCCCTTCTTGTACAGGGCCTCAGCGTTCCTGGACCAGTCCGGTCTACTGTCCAGCTACACTCCCAGGAAGTGGCGGACTGGGTCTAAAAATATTGGTTGCCAGGAGACAAAGGGGGCCCACCCACAACTACAATGCTATCATTTAACAGGGGCCCACTTGCCATCGCTTCATCAGGGGCCCACTTGCCATCGGGCAAGCTGACACCCTGGCCAGTCCGCCACTGCTCCCAGGTATTTGTACTCCCTGGTAAACTGCACATCCACACCATTGATGGAGACAGAGGACAGGGGCGTTCCTCCTCCTAAAGTCCACCACCAACTCCTTAGATCACACTGTATTTAATTGCACTTCTACAATGTTTGATCGACAGCCAGCCACGTCGCCCTTAAGAGAACACAGACAAAGTGAAGTGACGATCAGGGAAGGGAGGGGATCTGTAATAATTGGAGATTAAGACAACATCAAGATGCTTTGTAACTGGGATGAGGGTTCTTTATTGCCATAGAGGGAGTGCAGAGACGGTTCACCAGACTGATTCCTGGGATGTCAGGACTGTCTTATGAAGAAAGACTGGATAGACTTGGTTTATACTCTCTAGAATTTAGGAGATTGAGGGGGGATCTTATAGAAACTTACAAAATTCTTAAGGGGTTGGACGGGCTAGATGCAGGAAGATTGTTCCCGATGTTGGGGAAGTCCAGGACAAGGGGTCACAGCTTAAGGATAAGGGGGAAATCCTTTAAAACCGAGATGAGGAGAACTTTTTTCACAGAGAGTGGTGAATCTCTGGAACTCTCTGCCACAGAGGGTAGTAGTTGAGGCCAGTTCATTGGCTATATTTAAGAGGGAGTTAGATGTGGCCCTTGTGGCTAAGGGGATCAGGGGGTATGGAGAGAAGGCAGGTACGGGATACTGAGTTGGATGATCAGCCATGATCATATTGAATGGCGGTGCAGGCTCGAAGGGCCGAATGGCCTACTCCTGCACCTAATTTCTATGTTTCTATTGCTATTGCAACGGCATATATATACACCAGCAGGTCTTTAGGTTTTAGAGATACAGCGCCGAAACTGGCCCTTGAGTGACCACTCCCGCACACTAACATTATGCTGCACACTTCGAGCCATTTACAATTTTACCAAAGCCAATTAACCTACAAACCTGTATGTCTTTGGACTGTGGGAGGACCCACACAGGTCCCAGGGAGAACGTACAAACTCCGTACAGACAGCACCCATAGTCGGGATCGAACCCGGGTCTCTGGCGCTGAAAGGCAGCAACTCCACTCTCGGGCTACCCTGGATTTGCTTATGTAACCCTAATAGTCCTGTAGTCATACTGGTTGGAGAACTATGAAGGGGGAGGGGATGGAGAGAGAGGGAAAGCAAGGGCTACTTGAAGTTAGAGAAGTCAATGTTCATACCACTGGGGTGTAAGCTGCCCAAGCGAAATATGAGGTGCTGTTCCTCCAATTTGTACTGGGCCTCACTCTGACAGTGGAGGAGGCCCAGGACAGAGAGGTCGGTGTGGGAATGGGAGGGGGAGTTAAAGTGTTCAGCAACCGGGAGATCAGGTAGGTTTAGGGTGACTGAGCAGAGGTGTTCAGCGAAACGATCGCCGAGCCTGCGCTTGGTCTTGCTGATATATAGGAGTCTACACCTGGTGCAACGGATACAGTAGATGAGGTTGGAGGAGGTGCAAGTGAACCTCCACCTCACCTGGAAAGACTGTCGGGGTCCTTGGACGGAGTCGAAGGGGGGGGGGGGGAGGTATAGGGACAGGTGTTGCATCTCCTGCGGTTGCGGGGGGAAAGTACCTGGGGAGGGGGTGGTTTGGGTGGGAAGGGACGAGTTGACCAGGGAGTTGCGGAGGGAACGGTCTCTGCGGAAAGCAGAAAGGGGTGGAGATGGGACGATGTGGCCAGTGGTGGGATCCCGTTGGAGGTGGCGAAAATGTCGGAGGATTATGTGTTGTATGCGACGGCTGATGGGGTGGAAGGTGAGGACAAGGGGGACTCATTCTCTGTTATGAATGGGGGGAGGGGGAGCAAGAGCGGAGCTGCGGAATACCCAGGAGACTGCGGCGAGGAGCTCTTCTATGATCTGCCGGTTGCTAAACACTTTAACTCCCCCTCCCATTCCCACACTGACCTTTCTGTCCTGGGCCTCCTCCACTGTCAGAGTGAGGCCCAGCGCAAATTGGAGGAACAGCACCTGATATTCTGCTTGGGCAGTGGTATGAATATTGATTTGTCTAACTTCAAGTAGCCCTTGCTTTCCCTCTCTCTCCATCCCACCCCTTTCCTAATTCTCCGACCCCCTGATTAATCAGCCCCCCCCGATTGAATTTTATCTCTATACTTCCCCATGCTAAACAATGACCCATTCTACATTTTCCTGATTTTTAAAATCTCCTTTGATCTCTTGTTTTCACACCTTACCCTTCCTTATCTCTGTGTCTCCCTCTCCCCTGACTCTCGGTCTGAAGAAGGGTCTCGACCCGAGACGTCACCCGTTCAAGTTCAAGTGAGTTTATTGTCACGTGTCCCTGATAGGACAATGAAATTCTTGCTTTGCTTCAGCACAACAGAACATAGTAGGCATTGACTACAGAACAGATCAGTGTGTCCATATACCATTGTATAAATATATACCCACATGAATAAATAAACTGATCAAGTGCAAATAACAGATAATGGGTTATTAATGATCAGAGTTTTGTCCGAGCCAGGTTTAATAGCCTGATGGCTGTGGGGAAGTAGCTATTCCTGAACCTGGACGTTGCAGTCTTCAGGCTCCTGTACCTTCTACCTGAAGGTAGCAGGGAGATGAGTGTGTGGCCAGGATGGTGTGGGTCCTTGATGATACTGCCAGCCTTTTTGAGGCAGCGACTGCGATAAATCCCCTCGATGGAAGGAAGGTCAGAGCCGATGATGGACTGGGCAGTGTTTACTACTTTCTGCAGTCCTTTCACCCATTCCTTCTATCCAGTGATGCTGCCTGCCCCGCTGAGTTACTCCAGTATTTTGTGCCTATAAACTAAAGGCCTGTAGCAGATTGCAAAGTGTCTGCAGTAGCTGGTGTAGATTTGATCTGCAATAGCTCAGCTGCAGTGGTAATGCATTGGTCTAAACGTTGATTATATTAAAAGCTGAACATGAGAGAGTGTTTTATGCCCTGTGACACTGATAATTGTCATCTGTGGCATGACTCGAGCCCAATAACCAGGGGGGAGACGCTGTTTGTAATTATATTGCCAGCTCTGGTCTCTTCTGCTCCCATTGTGATATTCCCACGTTTATCTGCTTTTATTTTCCTTTGAATGCACAGAGTATTCTAACCATAGAACATAGCGTAGACAAAAATGCTGGAGAAACAGCGGGTGCGGCAGCATCTATAGCATCTTTGTTTGGGCTTGTTGCCCAAACCTTGGGCGTTGTTTGGGATTGTTAAGGGCTTGGACACACTAGAGGCAGGAAACATGTTCCCGATGTGTTTAGGAAAGGAACTGCAGATGCTGCAAAATCGAAGGTACACAAAAATGCTGGAGAAACTCAGCGGGTGCAGCAGCATCTATGGAGCGAAGGAAATAGGCAACGTTTTGGGCCAAAACCCTTCCCGATGTTGGGGGAGTCCAGAACCAGGGGCCACACAGTTTAAGAATAAAGGGTAAACCATTTAGAACGGAGACGAGGAAACACTTTTTCTCACAGAGAGTGGTGAGTCTGTGAAATTCTCTGCCTCAGAGGGTGGTGGAGGCCGGTTCTCTGAATGCTTTCAAGAGAGAGCTAGATAGGGCTCTTAAAAATAGCGGAGTCAGGGGATTATGGGGAGAAGGCAGGAACGGGGTACTGATTGGGGATGATCAGCCATGATCACAAGATACAAGATACAAGATACATTTAATTGTCATTTGGACCCCTTGAGGTCCAAACGAAATGCCGTTTCTGCAGCCATACATTACAAACACATAGACCAAAGACACAACATAATTTACATAAACATCCATCACATCGCTGTGATGGAAGGCCTAATAAACTTATCTCTCCACTGCACTCTCCCCCCCCCCGATGTCAGAGTCAAAGTCAAAGCCCCTGGCTGGCGATGGCGATTGTCCCACGGCCATTAAAGCCACGCCGGGTGGTGCGAGGTCACACACCGGGTCTTGCTGTTAGAGCCCCCGGCGTGCGCTCGCAGAGTCCCGCGGCCATTCCAAGCCGCGCGGGGCAGTGATGTTAGGCCCCGCTCCAGGAGCTCTTCAACCCCGCAACTCGGGCGGGGGAAGTCGCCGTTGCGAGAGCCCTGAAAAGCGGTCTCCCTCCAGTGACCCGCGGGCTCCCGGTGCCGCCGTCCACAGACCTGCCGTTGGAGCCTCCGACTCTCCGGTAGCAGCAGCAGCAGCAGCAGCAGCAGCAGCGCTCCTCCACCGCTCCACCCGCTCCGGACTCAGCCAGCCCCGCGACGGCGACGGTGAGTCGTAGCACCAGAGTCCCCGGCTTCTTCCTGTTGGAGGCCGCTCCTCGTTGCGGCCCCAACGACAACGGAAACCCGACGAGAAAAGGTCGGGTCTCCAGTGCAGGAATGTCGGGTCTCCAGTTTCATTCACTTACAGTGAATGGCGGTGCTGGCTCGAAGGGCCAAATGGCCTCCTCTTGCACCTATTGTCTATTGTCTATTGTCTAAAACACAGATGCTGCCGCGCCCGCTGAGTTTCTCCAGCATTTTTGTCTGCCTTTGATTTTCCAGCATCTGCAGTTCCTTCTTGAACATAGAACATGCAGGAAAGAACTGCAGATTACACCGAAGATAGACACAAAATACGGGGGCAGCTCAGCAGGACAGGCAGCAACTCTGGAGAGAAGGAATGGGCGACGTTTCGAATTGAGACTCTTCTTCAGAATGTGGGTCAGAGGTGAGGGAGACACAGAGATATGAAAGGGTAAGGTGTGAAAACTGATCAAAGGGGCCGATGATCAAGGAAATGTAGAATGTAGAATGGTTCATTGTTAGCTGGGAGGAAGGTGACATTAATGGGTCTGTCCCATTTAGGCGACTTTTTAGGCGCGTGCGGGAGACTGCGCTTGCCACATGATCGCCACACGGTCGCTGGTGGTCTCTGGTGAGTCTCCTTCATGGTCGCGAGGAGTTCCCGCATTCTGGGAACGAGTCGCGGCCTCAGCATGGTCGCGGCAAATTTTTCAACATGTTGGTCGCCATGGAGATAATCGCTAATCCTGTAGTGTGTGTGTGCGCGTGTGCGTGTGTGTGCGTGCGTGTGTGTGCGCATGTGCGTGTGCGTGTGTGTGCGTGCGCGTGTGCGTGTGTGTGTGCACGCGTGTGTGCGTGCGTGTGTGCGTGCGTGCGTGTGTGTGCTTGCGTGCGTGTCCAGTCGCCGTTCCAGTTGCCGGTTTTTCAGGCGAGTGCTGGCAACTTGACAGTCACCGGCAGTCTGCTGAAAAATCACCTAAGTGGGACACGCCCATAAGGCATACGCTCAGTAATATTTAACCGGGTCCAATGAGAACTAGAATGGGGGAGGGGATGGAGAGAGAGGGAAAGCAAGGGTTACTTGAAGCTGGAGAAGTCAATGTTCATACCGCTGGGGTGTAAGCTGCACAAGTGAAATATGTTGCCAGGACTAGAGGGTGTGAGCTGTAGGGAGAGGTTGAGTAGGCTGGGTCTCTATTCCATGGAGCGCTGGAGGATGAGGGGTGATCTTATAGAGGTGTATAAAATCATGAGAGGAATAGATCGGGTAGATGCACAGAGTCTCTTGCCCAGAGTAGGGGAATCGAGGACCAGAGGACACAGGTTCATGGTCAAGTGAATCCGACAGGTAACTTTTCCACACAGAGGGTGGTGGGTGTATGGAACGAGCTGCCAGAGGAGGTAGTTGAGGCTGAGACTATCCCATCGTTTAAGAAACAGTTGGACAGGTACATGGATAGGACAGGTTTGGAGGGATATGGACCAAGCGCAGACAGGTGGGACTGGTGTAGCTGGGACATTGTTGGCCGGTATGGGCGAGTTGGGCCGAAGGGCCTGTTTCCACACTGTATTAATCTATGATTCTATGAGGTGTTGTTCCTCCAAGTTTTGCTGGGCCTCTCTCTGACAGTGGAGGAGGCCCAGAACAGAAATGTCAGTGTGGGAATGTGAGGGGGTTTCGCCACCGGGAGATCAGGTAGGTTTATGCGGACTGGATTCAGAAATTGTAAGCCTGTAGGTCTTAACAATGTTTAAGAAAGGATCAAGCAGTCGTTTATGTTGCTTGTATGAGGATGTTGCCAGGACATATGAAACATAGAAACATAGAGAATTAGGAGCAGGAGTGGGCCATTCAAATCCTTCGAGTGGAGGACCGCCAAGGGGTGATCTTATGGATGATCAAAAAATTCAGTATCCCGAATACCTGGCCTTCACTCCATCCCAGAGTAGGGGATCCCCTTGGCCACAGAGGGCCACAGACCTCTGTCATGGTACCCTCTTGAAATAGGCATGGACCAATGAACGTGGCCTCTTCTACCCTCTGTGGCAGAGAGTTCCAGAGACCTCTCTTGGACCACAATCTCAACTGTGATCAAAAAAGTCTCCTCATCTGGGTTTTAAAGGATTTCCCCCTTATCCTTAAGCTGTGACCCCTTGTCCTGGACTTCCCCAACATCGGAAACAATCTTCCTGCATCTAGCCTGTCCAACCCCTTAAGAATTAGGGATGGCAGGACTTAATGGTACGGGGCAACAGGGAGAGGTTGAGCAGGCTGGGACTCAAATCCTTTGAGTGGAGGAGGACAAAGGGGTGATCTTACAGATGTGCAAAAAATCATGAGCGGAATAGATTTGGCAAACGCACAGACTATCCCAGAGTAGGGGAACCGATAAAGGAAAAGGAGAGATTCAACGAGACCTGGGTGTCATGGTACACCAGTCATTGAAAGTAGGCATGCAAAAAAGCTGGAGAAACTCGGCGGGTGCAGCAGCATCTATGGAGCGATGGAAATAGGCAACGTTTCGGGCCAAAACACTTCTTCAGACTGATAGGGGGGTGGCGGGCAATGCAGTTGAAAGTAGGCATGCAGGTGCAGCAGGCAGTGAAGAAAGCGAATGGTATGTTAGCATTCATAGCAAAAGGATTTGAGTATAGGAGCAGGGAGGTTCTACTGCAGTTGCACAGGGTATTGGTGAGACCACACCTGGAGTATTGTGCACAGTTTTGGTCTCCTAATCTGAGGAAAGACATTCTTGCCACAGAGAAGATTCACCAGACTGATTCCAGGGATGGCAGTACTTTCATATGAAGAAAGACTGGATAGACTCGGCTTGTACTCGCTAGAATTTAGAAGATTGAGGGGGGATCGTATAGAAACTTACAAAATTCTTAAGGGGTTGGGCAGGCTAGATGCAGGAAGATTGTTCCCGATGATGGGGAAGTCCAGAACTAGGGGTCACAGTTTAAGGATAAGGGGGAAGTCTTTTAGGACCGAGATGAGAAAATAAAATTCACACAGAGAGTGGTGAATCTGTGGAATTCTCTGCCACAGAAGGTAGTTGAGGCCACAGTTCATTGGCTATATTTAAGAGGGAGTTAGATGTGGCCCTTGTGGCTAAAGGGATCAGGGGGTATGGAGAGAAGGCGGGTACAGGATACTGAGTTGGATGATCAGCCATGTTCTTATTGAATGGCGGTGCAGGCTCGAAGGGCCAAATGGCCTACTCCTGCACCTATTTTCTATGTTTCTATAAACAGAGGACAAAGGTTTGAAGTGCGGGGTAGGTGTGGGGGGGGGGGGAGATTTAATAGGAACCCGAGGGGTGACTTTTTCCACACAAAGGTTGGCGGGTGCATGGAACGAGCTGCCAGAGGAGGTAGTTGAGGCTGGGACTATCACAATGTTTCAGAAACATTTAGACAGGTACATGGATAGGACAGGTTTAGAGTGATAGGATTGGTTTAGCGTGATATCTCGGGCAGATGGGGCTCGTCAGCCTGGGAAGGCAGTCCGTCTAGGAGAGGGGAAACTCTGATTTAAAACCTCCACTGCCTTGTGGCCATCCATGCACTGCTGCGGACAGGAAAGCACTACAACGGGTGGTGAAAACCGCGCAGCACATCATCGGTGCTCCGCTCCCTGCCATGGATGCCCTCCACCGAAAACGGTGTCTGAGACGGGCTGGGAAGATCATCAAAGACCCCTCACACCCCAACCATGGACTGTTTGCCCTCCTCCCATCAGGGAGGCGGTACAGGAGCCTCAGGTCACGTACCAGCAGGATGAGGGAAAGCTTCTATAACAACACAATCACATTGCTGAACGGAGTCCCGACGATAGATTTCTCTGGTCCCTCCGTCCCCCTTTGTTTAATCATTCTGTATTTCCTGATTATTCTGTATCTTCTCTCTTTCTATTTTTTTCTTGTTTTTTTTTTTTTTTTTTTTTTCTCTTTATGTACAACTACTACGGACTGACGCAAAACTGCATTTCGTTGTACTGATACTTGTATTTGTGCGATGACATTAAAGTTGAATTGAATTGAATTGAATTGAATATCCAGTCATGGAAAAGGCTCCAGGAGTAAACCTCAAGACAATCCGGAGTCGGAGCCCCTAAGGCAGTTTGTCGTTGTCTACAACCTCGCTCTGGCAGCTCCTGCGATGGCGCTGGTGCCAAACTGTAACGGCCCTGCTGTTCCTTTGGATCGATCAGCGACGTGGAGAGGGGGGGACGTGCTGCATGGGCAACAGCCTGTCTGTCCTCCATATGACATCGATCGCCCAGGCTTGCATCCGACCACGATGCATCACCCATGGTCAGTCATCATCGAGGGGGGCGTACTGGGTGATGTGGACCACATGTAGGCAGGTGGGACATGTTGGCTGGTGTGGGCAAGTTGGGTCAAAGGGCCCGTTTCCACTCTATGACTCTAATTCATTTAGTTTTGAGATACAGTGTGGAATCCGCATATTAACACCATCCTACACACACTAGGGGCAATTAACATTTCATACCAAGCCAATTAACCTACAAACCTGTACGTCTTTGGAGTGTCGGAGGAAACCGAAGATCTGGGAGAAAACCAGCGCAGGTCACGGGGAGAACGTACAAACTCCGCACAGACAGCACCCGTAGTCGGGATCAAACTCGGGTCACCGGCGCTGAGTGGCAGTAGCGTTACCACTAGAGCCCACCGTGCCGCCCTGTGTAGATGGGACCTGAGTTGGATGATCAGCCATGATCATATTGAATGGCGGTGCAGGCTCGAAGGGCCGAATGGCCTACTCCTGCACCTAATTTCTATGTTTCTATGTTTCTATGTGGGTCAGTGTGGGCAAGTTGGGCCGAAGGGCCTGTTTTCCATGCTGTAAGACACAATGACTCTAATTCATTCTCTAATTCAAGATCGACTGGTCAATAGACAATAGGTGCAGGAGTAGGCCATTCAGCCCTTCGAGCCAGCACCGCCATTCAATGTGATCATGGCTGATCATCCCCAATCAGTACCCCATTCCTGCCTTCTCCCCATATCCCCTGATTCCGCTATCTTTAAGAGCCCTATCTAGTTCTCTCTTGAAGGTATCCAGAGAACCTGCATCCACCGCCCTCTGAGGCAGAGAATTCCACAGACTCACCACTCTCTGTGAGAAAAAGTGTTTCCTCGTCTCCGTTCTAAATGGCTTACTCCTTATTCTTAAACTGTGGCCCCTGGTTCTGGACTCCCCCTAAACATCGGGAACATGTTTCCTGCCTCTACCCCTTAACAATCTTATATGTTTCAATGAGATCCCCTCTCATCCTTCTAAACTCCAGAGTGTACAAGCCCAGCTGCTCCATTCTCTCAGCAGATGTGACAGTCCCGCCATCCCGGGAATTAACCTTGTAAGCCTACCTCAATAGCAAGAATGTCCTTCCTCAAATTAGGGGACCAAAACTGCACACAATACTCCCGGTGTGGTCTCACTAGGGCTCTGTACAACTGCAGAAGGACCTGTGGGTTAGGGTGGGCAGGTTGGGCCGAAGGGCCTGTTTCCAGGCTGTAAGACTCTATGACTCTAATTGATTCTTAAGGATCGACTGGTCTGCCTCACGTGAGCTGTTTCCATCCATTGTCTGATGAATGGACAAGAGACGGGGGCTTCTAATGAAACTGCACTCCATTAGCTGTGCTCGGAAAAATCGCTCTCCACCAGAAAATGAATTGGGCTTTTTTTTGTGTCCTCTGTATTCCTTGAGATCATTCTCAACCCATTAGCTGGTCCTCTTCGCTGCCAAATTGAATCAGCCAACAATGATTAGCTCTGCTCGCTTCTCCTTACCAGCTTGTGATTTGATTCCCTCGTTTGGCTCGATAGAGCCATTAACTCCAATAGGGTTTGTAGCATTGAGTGAAAGAGTTTCTTCAGACACCCCTCCCGCGCGGCCAGCTGTGATCGCGTCTGCTCCACCGAGGGGACTGACTCGCAGTGCAAGAGGGCTTTCATAACTTTGTCGGCACTCTGTACGTGGCCCCTCTTTGCATACTTGTGCACAAATATGTACTGTATGTACAAAAAAAGTCACAGTGGAGGAAGGAACTGCAGATGCTGGTTTAAACCGAAGACAGACACACAAAGCTGGAGTAACTCAGCGGGCCAGGCAGCATCTCTGGAGAGAAGGAATTCAGATTCAGATTCAATTCAATTTTAATTGTCATTGGCAGTGTACAGTACAGAGACAACGAAATGCATTTAGCATCTCCCTGGAAGAGCGACATAGCAAATGATTTGAATAAATAATAATAAGTGTCCGGGAGGGGGGGGTGGTGATTGGCAGTCACCGAGGTACGTTGTTGAGTAGAGTGACAGTCGCCGGGAAGAAGCTGTTCCTCGACCTGCTGGTTCGGCAACGGAGAGACCTGTAGTGCCTCCCGGATGGTAGGAGGGTAAACAGTCCATGGTTGGGGTGAGAGCAGTCCTTGGCGATGCTGAGCGCCCTCGGCAGACAACGCTTGCTTTGGACAGACTCAATGGAGGGGAGCGAGGAACCGGTGATGCGTTGGGCAATTTTCACCACCCTCTGCAATGCCTTCCGGTCGGAGACAGAGCAGTTGCCATACCATACTGTGATGCAGTTGGTAAGGATGCTCTCGATGGTGCAGCGGTAGAAGTTCACCAGGATCTGAGGAGACAGATGGACCTTCTTCAGTCTCCTCGGGAAGAAGAGACGCTGGTGAGCCTTCTTGATCAGAGTAGAGGTATTGTGGGTCCAAGAGAGGTCATCGGAGATGTTGACTCCCAGTCAACATCTGGGTGACGTTTCGGGTCGAGGCCCTTCTTCAGACTGGTTAGGGACAAGGGAAACGAGAGATATAGATGGCGATGTGGAGAGATGAAGAACAGTGAATGAAAGATATGCAAAAAAGTCACAATGATGCAGGAAACAGGCCATTATTAGCTGTTTGTAGGGTGAAAACGAGAAGCTGGTGCAACTAGGCAAATTCCTTGTATGTGAATACTTGGCCAATAAACTTACTTATTTACTTACTTACAATCAATCCATTTACAGTGTACAGATGCATGATAAGGGGATTTAGTGCAAAGTAAATCCAGTAAAGTCTGATCAAGGATAGTCCGAGGGTCTCCAATGGGGTCGATAATAGCCTAGCACTGCTCTGGATGTGGTACTTTGGCTTTCGGCTTGGTTACCTTGCTCGAGAGTATTTTGTGTTTCAATTGTAATTTAACCAAAATAAACTCTTTGATATAGTCAATAGACAATAGGTGCAGGAGTAGGCCATTCGGCCCTTAGAACCAGCACCACCATTCATAGAAACATAGAAACATAGAAATTAGGTGCAGGAGTAGGCCATTCGGCCCTTCGAGCCTGCACCGGCATGCAATATGATCATGGCTGATCATCCAACTCAGTATCCCGTACCTGCCTTCTCTCCATACCCCCTGATCCCCTTAGCCACAAGGACCACACCTAACTCCCTCTTAAATATAGCAAATATAATTCAATGTGATCATGGCTGATCATCTCCAATCAGTACCCGGTTCCTGCCTTCTCCCCATATCCACTGACTCCGCTATCTTTAAGAGCCCTATCTAGCTCTCTCTTGAAAGCATCCACAGAACCTGCCTCCACCGCCCTCTGAGACAGAGAATTCCACAGACTCACCACTCTCTGCGAGAAAAAGTGTTTCCTCGTCTCCGTTCTAATGTCGCGTGGTTGCCTTCTTCTTCTTGCGTGTGGCGTGCACAGCCTAAAGTTGTAAGAGAACTGGTTCTGTTTGATTTTCTGTTTGTGCCCGCCGGGTTGATTGCATTCGGCGAAACAGGTTGGACCACGTAAAGGTTGCAATCCCCCCCCCCCCCCCCCCCCCACCCTGGTTGTCAAAGGGGCTAAATCAACCTTTCTAATTTCGTTATACCTGACGTGTTTTGAGCATCACTTTGAGGCGAAAGCGCGATAGCATAGAGATAGATCAATGGACAGTGTGCACTCGATGGGCCAAAGGGCCTGTCTCCACGTTTATGCCACACGGTGGCGCAGCGGTAGAGTTACTGCCTCGCAGCGCCAGAAACCCGGGTTCGATCCTGACTGCTGGTGCTGTCTGTATGGAGTTTGCACGTTCTCCCCGTGACCTGCGTGGGTTTTCTCCGAGACCTTCGGTTTCCTCCCACACTCCAAAGACGTACAGGTTTGTAGGTTAATTGGCACAAATGTAAAATGTCCCTTGTGTGTGTAGGGTAGTGTTAGAGTGCGGGGAATCGCTGTTCGGCACGGACTCGGTGGGCCGAAGGGCCTGTTTCCGCGTTGCGTCTCTATACTAAACAAAAGATAAACTACACTAAACTACATTAAATTATGTATTTTGGGCTTATTCTCCCAACATATCTCATGAGGCCTTTGTTTTTAATAAACACGTCTTAGGTCCCACACGTGACAAAGATCCATCAGACCATTTTAATCTTTCATACACGTATGCGTTAAATATACACAATAAGCGACTGGGCTGCTTTCATCATACATGACCGCACCATGAGTATTGTGTGCACTTTTGGTCTCCTAGTTTTACGAAGGACATTATTGCTATTGAGGGAGTGCAGCGTTGGTTCACCAGGTTAATACCCGGGATGGCGGGACTGACATATGATGAAAGAATGGGTCGACTGGGCTTGTATTCAATGGAATTTAGAAGGAAGAGGGGGTTCTTATCGAAATATATAACAGAAGTCCAGAACCAGGGGACACATTTTAAGATGTTTAAGATGGAACTGCAGATGCTGGAAAATCGAAGGTAGACAAAAATGCTGGAGAAACTCAGCGGGTGCAGCAGCATCTATGGAGCGAAGGAAATAGGCAACGTTTCAGGTCGAAATCCTTCTTCACACTGATGTGAGGGTGGGTGTGGGGGGGAGGAGGGGGGGGGGAGGAGGGGGAGGAGGAGAAGAGAGGAAGAGGTGGAGACAGTGGGCTGAGGGAGAGCTGAGAAGGGGAGGAGAAAGTAATGACTACCTGAAATTAGAGAAGGTCAATGTTCATGCCGCTGGGGTGTAAACTGCCCAAGCGGAATATGAGGTGCTGCTCCTCCAATTTACGGTGGTGCTCACTCTGGCCATGGAGGAGGCCCAGGACAGAGAGGTCGGATTCGGAATGGGAGGGGGAGTTGAAGTGTTGAGTCAGGATCAGGTTGGTTATTGCGAACCGAGCTGAGGTGTTGGGCGAAGCGATCGCCAAGCCTACGCTTGGTCTCACCGATATAGATCAGCTGACATCTAGAGCAGCGGATGCAATAGATGAGGTTGGAGGAGATGCAGGTGAACCTCTGCCTCACCTGGAACGACTGCTTGGGTCCTTGAATGGAGTCGAGGGGGGAGGTAAAACGACAAGTGTAGCATTTCCTGTGGTTGAAAGGGAAAGTGCCCGGGGAAGGGGTGGAGCGGGAGGGAAGGGAAGAATTGACAAGGGAGTTATGGATGGAACAGTCTCTGCGGAAAGCAGATATGGGGGGAGATGGGAAGATGTGGCGAGTGGTGTGGTCACGTTGGAGGTGGCGAAACTGACGGAGGATTATTTGTTGTATGTGACGGCTGGTGGGGTGGAAGGTGAGGACTAGGGGGACTCTGCCCTTGTTGCGAGTGTGGGGATGGGGAGAGAGAGCAGTGTTACGGGGTATGGAAGAGGCCCTGGTGCGAGCCTCATTTATGGTGGAGGAGGGGAACCCCCGTTTCCATGAAGAATGAGGACCTCCAATGCCCTGGTGTGGAACACATCATCCTGGGAGCAGATGCGGCGTAGACGGAGGAATTGGGAGTAGGGGATGGAGTCTTTACAGGGGGCAGGGTGGGAAGACGTGAAGTCCAGATAGCCATATGAGTCAGTAGGTTTATAGTGGATGTCGGTCAGAAGTCTGTCCCTTGCGATGGAGATAGTGAGGTCAAGGAATGGTAGGGAAGTGTCGGAAATGGTCCAGGTGTATTGGAGTGCCGGGTGGAAGTTAGTGGTGAAGTGGATGAAGTCAGTCAGTTGTGTGTGGGTGCAGGAGGTGGCACCAAAGCAGTCGTCGATGTAACGGAGGTAGAGGTCGGGGTAGGGCCATGGTATGTCTCGAACAAGGAAAATGGGTAGGTCATTTAGGACTGAGAAGAGGAAACACTTTTTATGACAATAGACAATAGGTGCAGGAGTAGGCCATTTGGCACTTCGAGCCAGCACCGCCATTCAATGTGATCGTGGCTGATCATCCCCAATCAGTACCCCGTTCCTGCCTTTTCCCCATATCCCCTGACTCCGCTATTTTTAAGAGCCCTATCTAACTCTCTCTTGAAAGCATCCAGAGAACCTGCCTCCACCGCCCTCTGAGGCAGAGAATTCCACAGACTCACCACTCTCTGTGAGAAAAAGTGTTTCCTCGTCTCCGTTCTAAATGGCTTACTCCGTATTCTTAAACTGTGGCCCCTGGTTCTGGACTCCCCCAACATCGGGAACATGTTTCCTGCCTCTAGCGTGTCCAAGCCCTTAACAGTCTTATATGTTTCAATGAGATACCCTCTCATCCTTCTAAACTCCAGAGTGTACAAGCCCATTTAGGACTGAGAAGAGAAAATACTTTTTCACCCAGAGAGTTGTGAATCTGTGGAATTCTCTGCCACAGATGGCAGTGGAGGCCAATTCACTGGATGTTTAGAAACATAGAAACATAGAAACATAGAAAATAGGTGCAGGAGTAGGCCATTCGGCCCTTCGAGCCGTATTTTTTTGTATTGTATTTTAATGACCACACAGCCAGGCTGGTGGAATTTGTTATCAGTACAGCTCGGTACAGGTTCCAACATTTCATCAACATTAAACATATAACATAGATATACATACAGACAGACACGTTCAATATGATCACGGCTGATCATCCAACTCAGTATCCCGTACCTGCCTGCTCTCCATACCCCCTGATCCCTTTAGCCACAAGGGCCACATCAAACTCCCTCTTAAATATAGCCAATGAACTGTGGCCTCAGCTACCTTCTGTGGCAGAGAATTCCACAGATTCACCACTCTCTGTGTGAAAAATGTTTTTCTCATCTCGGTCCTAAAGGATTTCCCTCATCCTTAAACTTCTTTTTTTTTTAAATATTTATATTTATTAGTAATACATAGTAATAATGCAGTAAGTCACAGTAGTACAAGCCACAAACATAGAAACATAGAAACATAGAAATTAGGTGCAGGAGTAGGCCATTCTGCCCTTCGAGCCTGCACCGCCATTCAATATGATCATGGCTGATCATCCAACTCAGTATCCCGTACCTGCCTTCTCTCCATACCCCCTGATCCCCTTAGCCACAAGGGCCACATCTAACTCCCTCTTAAATATAGCCAATGAACTGGCCTCGACTACCCTCTGTGATAGAGAGTTCCAGAGATTCACCACTCTCTGTGTGAAAAAAGTTCTTCTCATCTCGGTTTTCCCCCTTATCCTTAAGCTGTGACCCCTTGTCCTGGACTTCCCCAACATCGGGAGCAATCTTCCTGCATCTAGCCTGTCCAACCCCTTAAGAATTTTGTAAGTTTCTATAAGATCCCCTCTCAATCTCCTAAATTCTAGAGAGTATAAACCAAGTCTATCCAGTCTTTCTTCATAAGACAGTCCTGACATCCCAGGAATCAGTCTGGTGAACCTTCTCTGCACTCCCTCTATGGCAAGAATGTCCTTCCTCAGATTTGGAGACCAAAACTGTACACAATACTCCAGGTGTGGTCTCACCAAGACCCTGTACAACTGCAGTAGAACCTCCCTGCTCCTATACTCAAATCTGATTCCATCTTATTCCATACTCAAACATCTTATTACATTTATTGTTCCCATTCATTTTTTAAGCTTTAAGTTAGTGTGAGAGAGTGATCAAAAGGAAAAATCCATTAAACAAAGAATTGGGGAAAAAAGTTAATAAGTAGGCCATAGAAAAGAAAGAGAGAAAAAGAAACACAAGCTCTTATCCTTAAATTTGAAGAGAGAGTTAGAATACGGCTCTTGGGGCTGAAGGGATCAAGGGATTTGGGGAGAAAGCAGGCACGGGGTACTGATTCTGGATGATCAGTCATTCCTATGTTTCTCTGGACGTACTGAATTGTCATCTCCTAATCAGCCGCTCACAGGGGAAAACGAGATCATTTAATAAAAGCGATGATGAGACGAGGGAAAGGCGGAAAGGCTAGCCTGAAACAGGATTACCGCGCCGCCAGTTTGGAGCCCAGTAAATGCCTATTATTGCATAACCATGTTTGCGTGGAAGTAATGGCAGGAGCTAATTCAAAGCAGAGGATGTTAAAAGCAATGAAATTTTATTATTTTTTGAATGCACAATGTATTATGGCAAGGCTTGAACTGTGGAGTTCGATGATGAGCGCTGGCTGGGGAGTGAGTTCCCTTGGCTGAGCGTCCGTCCGAGAGGAGGTTGATTTACGCCTGGAGTAGTGGGAGCCTGGCTTGATCGCGGACACCTGTTAACCCCTTGCGTGCTGGAGCAACCTCCTGTGTTCTTTTAACATGAGAAAACCGTTTTTCACACAGGGAGTGGTGAATCTGTGGAATTCTCTGCCACAGAGGGTAGTTGAGGCCAGTTCATTGGCTATATTTAAGAGGGAGTTAGATGTGTAGATGTGGCCCTTGTGGCTAAGGGGATCAGGGGGTATGGAAAGAAGGCTGGTACAGGATACTGAGTTGGATGATCAGCCATGATCATATTGAATGGCGGTGCTGGCTCAAAGGGCCGAATGGCCTACTCCTGCACCTATTTTCTATGTTTCTATGTTTCTAAACCCAGCAGACATCCGTGCCCTGTCCGTTCCGCTTCAGAGCCGTCCTCATGAGTTCCTCGTTGTTTCAGGGGATCTCTCCCTGGTCAAGTGGTACAGCATGAAAACAGGCCCTTCGGCCCACTGGGTCCGTGCCGACCAGCGATCCCCGCGCACGACCACTATCCTATACACTAGGGGCTATTTACAATGTCACCAAAGCCAATTATCCTACGAACCTGCACGTCTTTGGAGTGTGGGAGGAAACCGGAGCAGCGGTAGAAATTCCAAGATTCAATAAATCAACAATAAGTCAGTCTGAAGAAGGGTTTCGGCCCGAAACGTCGCCTATTTCCTTCGCTCCACAGATGCTGCTGCACCCGCTGAGTTTATCCAACTTTTTTGTGTACCTTCAATAAATCAACTATTTGTTGTCAAAAACCGATGCTTTTACTGAAGGCAAAGTGTCTCCCACTCCGTCTCCAAGGTCTTGAATCATAGACGCTGATGTACCAGCAGAACATTATGAAGCAGTTTTAATGCCCAGATTAGGGGCTGCAAACTATTTGATGCCCTTTGGATATACAGTCAAGGTAGGCTCCCATTTTGATGAAAGAGTGGGTCGACTGGGCTTGTATTCACTGGAATTTAGTATGAGTGGGATTCTTATAGACCATAGAAAATAGGTGCAGGCGTAGGCCATTCGGCCCTTTGAGCCAGCTTGGGGATGATCGGCCATTGAATGGCAGTGCTGGCTCGAAGGGCCGAATGGCCTACTCCTGCACCTTGTATCTATGTCTCTATGTAACTGAGAACACCTCCCGCTCAGTCCGCCTAAACCTACCGGATCTCCCGGTTGCTAAACACTTTAACTCCCCCTCCCATTCCCACACTGACCTTTCTGTCCTGGGCCTCCTCCACTGTCAGAGTGAGGCCCAGCGCAAATTGGAGGAACAGCACCTGATATTTTGCTTAGGCAGCTTCCACACCAGGGGCATGAACATTGACTTCTCTAACTTCAAGTATCCCTTGCTTTCACTCTCTCTCCATCCCTCCCCTTCCCAGATCTCCCACCAGTCTTACTGTCTGACTACATTTTATCTCAATTTGCCTCGTTGTCACCTACTCCCAGCTAACAATGATCCTTCTACATTTTCCTTGATATCCATCCCCTTTGATGTCTCTCAATGGCCTCCTCCTGCGCCTATTTTTTTATGTTTCTATCCTACCCCCCCCGCCACCCCCCCCTTCCCTGACTCTCAGCCTGAAAGCTCTCGACCCAAAACATTACCCATCCCTTCTCTCCAGAGATGCTGCCTATCCACTGAGTTACTCCAGCATTTTGTGTCTATCTAAGAGCTTAGAACTGATCTCCTGCCTCATTGAAAATAGATGCAGGAGTAGGCCATTTGGCCCCTCGACCCAGCACCGCCATTCAATATGATCATGGCTGATCGGAAAGAAATTGTACCCCATTTCTGCTTTCTCCCCATATCCCTCGATTCCATTAGTCCTAAGAGGTACATCTGCCTCCTTTCTCAGTTCTGCAGTTCATTTTTGTAAGTTCGTAAGTTTATAAGTGGTAGGAGCAGAATTAGGCCATTCGGCCCATCAAGTGTGGTGGGCGGTGAGGGTGGTGAAAATTGCCCAACGCATCACCGGTTCCTCGCTCCCCTCCATTGAGTCTGTCCAAAGCAAGCGTTGTCTGCGGAGGGCGCTCAGCATCGCCAAGGACTGCTCTCACCCCAATCATGGACTGTTTACCCTCCTACCATCCGGGAGGTGCTACAGGTCTCTCCGTTGCCGAACCAGCAGGTCGAGGAACAGCTTCTTCCCGGCGGCTGTCACTCTACTCAACAACGTACCTCGGTGACTGCCAATCACCACCCCCCCCCCGGACACTTATTATTATTTATTCAAATCATTTGCTATGTCGCTCTTCCAGGGAGATGCTAAATGCATTTCATTGTCTCTGTACTGTACACTGACAATGACAATTAAAATTGAATCTGAATCTGAATCTGAATCAAGTCTACTCTGCCATTCAATCATGGCTGATCTATCTCTCCCTCCTAACCCCATTCTCCTGCCTTCTCCATTCTTGTGTGTCACCCTGCCTGTTTCGATCTGTGTGAAGGTTATTACATTTATATTTAGTCTCTGCTGAATGGAATTTATCATTTTTTATGACTACGCGATTCCCTTGCCAACATGCCCATTCATCTCGGGGGATGAGGTTGATTTTTGCTGTCATTCAAAACCAACATGTTTAGCAGTAATTGCTACATTTGACTGTAATTAGAAGGGGGAGTTTTATGGGCTTTAAATTACAGGGTTTGTTTGAAAGTGAAGAGGGAGAGAGAAGGTGGTGTGTTGTGGATCGAGGGTTATCAGGAGTTTAGTCCCAGCTCCAGGCTTCAGATGTGCCTGCCAAAACTCTTCATCCAGTCTAAAGGTTACGGGAAGAAAGTACAGGAGCCTGAAAACTGTAACGGAGTAGCTTCCTCCCTGAAGCCAACACTACAACCTCCATATCAGCTCCAATAGATCCTTGATCAGTACGTGTGTCTGTGTAAAAACATTTTTCACACAGAGAGTGGTGAATCTGTGGAATTCTCTGCCACAGAAGGTGGTTGAGGCCACAGTTCATTGGCTATATTTAAGAGGGAGTTAGATGTGGCCCTTGTGGCTAAAGAGATCAGGGGGTATGGAGAGAAGGCAGGTACGGGATACTGAGTGGATGATCAGCCATGATCACATTGAATGGCGGTGTAGGCTCGAAGGGCCGAATGGCCTACTCCTGCACCTATTTTCTATGTTTCTCTGTTTCTATGTCAGAGGTAGACAAACGTGCTGGAGAAACTCAGCGGGTGCAGCAGCATCTATGGAGCGAAGGATTTCCTTCGCTCCATAGATGCTGCTGTACCCGCTGAGTTTCTCCAGCACTTTTGTCTACCTTTGATTTTCCAGCATCTGCAGTTCCTTCATTAAACGGGTGTCAGAGGTTACGGGAGGAGGCAGGAGAATGGGGTTAGGAGGGAGAGATAGATCAGCCCTGATTGAGTGGCAGTGTAGACTTGATGGGCCGAATGGCCTAATTCTGCTCCCATTACTTTATGCCTACATAGACTTGGGGGCAATGGATTTATCTATTTGCACTAGTATGGTTTGTGTATGTGTATGGGTATGTGTATATATAAAGGGTGGCACAGTAGCTGAGCTACTGCCTTACAGCGCCAGAGACCCAGGATCAATCCTGACTACGGGTGCGTGTCTGTAGGGAATTTGTACGTTCATTCTCCTTGTGACCGTGTGGGTTTTCTCCGAGATTTTCGGTTTCAATAGACAATAGACAATAGAAGCAGGAGGAGGCCATTCGGCCCTTCGAACCAGTACCGTCATTCAATGTGATCATGGCTGATCATCCCCAATCAGTACCCCGTTCCTGCCTTCTCCCCATATCCCCTGACTCCGCTATCTTTAAGAGCCCTATCTAGCTCTCTCTTGAAAGCATCCAGATAACCGGCCTCCACCGCCCTCTGAGGCAGAGAATTCCACAGACTCACCACTCTCTGTGAGAAAAAGTATTTCCTTGTCTCCGTTCTAAATGGCTTACTCCTTATTCTTAAACTGTGGCCCCTGGTTCTGGACTCCCCCAACATCGGGAACACGTTTCCTGCCTCTAGCGTGTCCAAGCCCTTATGCCCCGTCCCACTTAGGAAACCTGAACGGAAACCTCTGGAGACTTTGCGCTCCCACCCAAGGTGTCCGTGCGGTTCCCGGAGGTTGCAGGTGGTTGCCGGAGGTTGCAGGTAGTGGAAGCAGGTAGGGAGACTGACAAAATCCTCCGGGAACCGCACGGAAACCTTGGGTGGGGTGCAAAGTCTCAAGAGATTTCCGTTCAGGTCTCCCAAGTGGGACAGGGGCATTAACAATCTTATATGTTTCAATGAGATTCCCTCTCATCCTTCTAAACTCCAGAGTGTACAAGCCCAGCTGCTCCATTCTCTCAGCATATGACAGTCCCGCCATCACGGGAATTAACCTTGTAAACCTACGCTGCACTCCCTCAATAGCAAGAATGTCCTTCCTCAAATTCGGGGACTAAAACTGCACACAATACTCCAGGTGTGGTCAGATTCAGATTCAGATTCAGATTAAGATTCAATTTTAATTGTCATTGTCAGTGTACAGTACAGAGACAACGAAATGTATTTAGCATCTCCCTGGAAGAGCGACATAGCAAATTATTTGAATAAATAATAATAAGTGTCCGGGGGGGGGGGGTGGTGATTGGCAGTCACCGAGGTACGTTGTTGAGTGGTCTCACTAGGACTCTGTATTCCAAGGGTAGCACATGGTGGTGCAGCGGTAGAGTTGCTGTCTCAGTGCCAGAGACCCGGGTTCGATCCTGACCTTGGGTGCTCCAATCCATTCTCCCCGTGACCTGCGTGGGTTTTCTCCGGGTGCTCCGGTTTCATCCCGCACTCCAAAGACATGGAGGTTTGTAGGTTAATTGGCTTCTGTAAATTGTCCCTTGTGTGTGTGTGTAGAATAAGAACTGGTGTACGGGTTAGCATTGACCCGGTGGGCTGAAGGGCCTGTTTCTACATTGTATGCCTAGACTCTGAAATTAGCTGCTGTTGATTCAGTGCATCATGATTTATTCACCATTATAAATTGCCTGCCAGGATATAGCATTGACTGATTAGTCTGCTATGAAAATTTAATGGATTAAAAAGCGTTCTGAGTTGTAAAAGATTAGCGCAGAAAGAGAAGAAAGACGTGGCAGCTTCTTAGTATATTATTCATGGTTTTATTTATTGTCTACAGCTCTGACTTCAACACCATAATCCCAACCAAACTCATCTCCAGTCTCCTGGTTCAATTCAATTCAGTTCAGTTTAAAAGGCAAAAAGCCCAACAAAGGATGTACTTCCTGCGGCAGCTGAGGAAGCACAATCTGCCACGGGCAATGATGGTCCAATTGTACACGGCCATCGTAGAGTCTGTCCTCACCTTCTCCATCATGGTCTGGTTTGGCTCAGCCACCAAGCACGACACCTGGAGGCTGCAGCGAATCGTCCGATCAGCAGAGAAGGTTATTGGCTGCAACCTTCCCTCCATTGATGAACTGTACACTGCAAGGGCCAGGAAGCGAGCGGGCAAGATCATCTCTGACCCCTCTCACCCTGGCCACAAACTCTTTGAATCACTTCCCTCTGGAAGGCAACTCCGGACTGTCAAAGCTGCCACAGCCAGATATAAAAACAATAGACAATACATGATTACAATCGAGCCGTCTACAGTGTACATATATGATAAGGGAATAACGTTTAATGCAAGGTAAAGCCAGTGAAGAACTATCAAGGATAGTCCGAGGGTCACAAATGAGGTAGATAGTAGCTCAGGACTGCTCTCAGGTTGTTGGTAGGATGGTTCAGGTGCCTGATAACAGCTGGGAAGAAACTGAAGATAGACACAAAATGCTGGAGTAACTCAGCGGGACAGGGCAGCATCTCTGGAGAGAAGGAATGGGTGACGTTTCGGGTGGTCACCCTTCTTCAAACTTGTTAGGGACAAGGGAAACGAGAGATATAGACGATAATGTAGAGAGATAAAGAACGATGGATAAAATATATGCAAGAAGCCTGAATCGGGAGGTGAGCGTTTCCACATTTCCGTACCTCTTGCCCGCTGGTAGAGGGGATGTTTTAATGACCGTCAGGAGCATGCATGCAATGCACGAGTCCTCATTGCATGTGAAGTGTTAATGCAATGAAGGAACCTGGATGTGCAGAGTCGTGTCCAATCTTGTGCGACACGGAGGCAGCAGCCAAAAAGTTGCAAGCATTTCTCGTGCATGAGTCATTATCAAAAGTGACTTTACCTGGATTATATATCTATCGCGATCATTGTTTTAGAGCCAGCACCGCCATTCAATGTGATCACGGCTAATCATCAAACTGTACAACTTCTCCCCCTTCCGTCATGAGACCCTTCTTCAAACTTGTTAGGGACAAGGGAAACTTGTCTCAACAACTAAGTTACTGAGATAGGTTGAATAAGTTAGGTCTTTATTCTCTTGAGCGCAGAAGGTTAAGGGGGGACTTGATAGAGGTCTTTAAAATGATGAGAGGGATAGACAGAGTTGATGTGGACAAGCTTTTCCCTTTGAGAATAGGGAAGATTCAAACAAGAGGACATGACTTCAGAATTAAGGGACAGAAGTTTAGGGGTAACATGAGGGGGAACTTCTTTACTCAGAGAGTGGTAGTGGTATGGAATGAGCTTCCAGTGGAAGTGGTGGAGGCAGGTTCATTGGTATCATTTAAAAATAAATTGGATAGGCATATGGATGAGAAGGGAATGGAGGGTTATGGTACGAGTGCAGGCAGGTGGGACTAAGGGAAAAAAAAGTTGTTTGGCACGGACTTGTAGGGCCGAGATGGCCTGTTTCCGTGCTGTAATTGTTATATGGTTATATGGTTATATGGAGATATAGACTATGTTGTAGAGAGATAAAGAGCAATGAATGAAAGATATTCAAAAAAAACTGAATCTGGAGTTGTGCGTTTTCACACTTCTTCGGACCCAAAACGTCTCCAGAGATGCTGCCTGTCCCGCTGAGTTACTCTGGCATTTTGTGTCCACCTTCGGTGTAAACCAGCATCTGCAGTTCCTACCTACATCACTAGAATGCTGCCAGGATTAGAGGGCATTAGCTACAAGCTACAAGCGTGGGGGGGAACCCGGAGCACCCGGAGAAAACCCACGCAGGTCACGGGGAGAACGTGCAAACTCCGTACAGGCAGCGCCCGTGGTCAGGATCGAACCCAGGGTCTTTGGCGCGGTTAGGTGGAAACTCTACCGCTGCTACCCGCATGCCACCCTTGTGCCACTGTTCTAGAGACGAAGTCCAATGTCCCCGCAATGGGGTAGAGGTGAATTGGGCAGCACCCTAGCTTATGGAAGGACCGTTCAGGAGCCTGAGAACAGAGGGGGAGAGAAGCTGGTTACACAAAAAAGCTGGAGAAACTCAGCGGGGTCAGCAGCATCTATGGAGCGAAGGAAATAGGCAACGTTTCGGGCAGAAACCCTTCTTCAGACGGTGAGTTCCCGCTGAGTTTCTCCAGCTTTTTTGTGTAACCTTCGATTCTCCAGCATCTGCAGTTCCCTCTTAAACACGGGGGAGAGAAGCTGTTCCTGAGTCTGGTGGCGCGCGCTTCCGAGCTTCTGTACCTTCTGCCGGACGGGAGCGGGGAGAAGGAGGAAGAAGAAGAAGGGGGTGGGACAAGTTACATTTTTTAGTTTTAGAGATACAGCGTGGAAACAGGCCCTTCGGCCCCACTGAGTCCGCACCGACCAGCGATCCCCACACATTAACATTGCCCTATGTACACTAGGGACAATTTACACTTATACCAAGCCAATTAACATACACACCTGGACGTCTTTGGAGTGAGTCTTGGGTGCTCCCGATTCACGTTTACTTTAAAAATGCTGTTCGGGAAGATTATCAATAAGGAAGTTGTTAGTGATGATCCCTGCTTAGCACAATTTTGGCGGCTCCTTTCTGCAGTGGCGCTGGACGACCTAATTTTCCGAATGTAAGGACATCCGTGGATCATTGTGGAACCGTGAGTAGATTTCGCAGTGGAGCAGACAAAATGTGTATGAGAGAACAGCAGATACTGGTTTAAGGGCTTGGACACGCTAGAGGCAGGAAACATGTTCCCGATGTTGGGGGAGTCCAGAACCAGGGGCCACAAACAGTTTAAGAATAAGGGGTGAGCCATTTAGAACAGAGACGAGGAAGCACTTTTTCTCACAGAGAGTTGTGAGTCTGTGGAATTCTAAGCCTCAGAGGGCGGTGGAGGCCAGTTCTCTGGATGCTTTCAAGAGAGAGCTGGATAGGGCTCTTAAAGATAGCGGAGTCAGGGGATATGGGGAGAAGGCAGGAACGGGGTACTGATTGGGGATGATTAGCCATGATCACATTGAATGGCGGTGCTGGCTCGAAGGGCTGAATGGTCTACTCCTGCACCTATTGTCTATTGTCTATTGTCACCCATCCTTTTTCTCCGGAGATGCTGCCTGACCCGTTGAGTTACTCCAGCACTTTGTGTCCTTTTGTGGCATCTGCAGTTCCTTGTTTAGTTTAGTTTAGTTTAGTTTAGTTTAGTTTAGTTTAGTTTAGTTTAGTTTAGTTTAGTTTTGTGACACAATGTGGAATCAGGCCCTTCGGCCCAGCGAGTCCATGCCATCCAGCGATCACCCCGTACACCAGCACTATCCTACACACACACTAGGGACAATTCAACATGTTTACCGAAGCCAATGAACCTAGAAACGTTTGTCTTTAGAGTGTGGGAGGAAACCGCAGCACATTGTGGAAACGGGCCCTTCAGCCCATCGAGGCCATGCCGACGCAAACTGAACAGAACTGGAAAGGGAAGATAGACACTAAAAAGCTGGAGTAACTCAGCGGGACAGGCAGCATCTCTGGAGAGAAGGAATAGGTGGCGTTTTGGGTCACCCATTCCTTCTTTCCAGAGATGCTGCCTGTCCCGCTGAGTTATTCCACGTTTTAGACAATAGACAATAGGTGCAGGAGTAGGCCATTCGGCCCTTCGAGCCAGCACCGCCATTCAATGTGATCATGGCTGATCATCCACAATCAGTACCCCGTTCCTGCCTTCTTCCCATATCCCCTGACTCCGTTATTTTTAAGAGCCCTATCTAACTCTCTCTTGAAAGCATCCAGAGAACCTGCCTCCACCGCCTTCTGAGGCAGAGAATTCCACCACTCACAACACTGTGAGAAAAAGTTTCCTCATCTCCGTTCTAAATGGCTTACTCCTTATTCTTAAACTGTGGTCCCTGGTTCTGGACTCCCCCAACATCGGGAACATGTTTCCTGCCTCTAGCGTGTCCAAGCCCTTAACAATCTTATATGTTTCAATGACAGACCCTCTCATCCTTCTAAACTCCAGAGTGTACAAGCCCAGCTGCTCCATTCTCTCAGCATAGGACAGTCCCGCCATCCCGGGAATTAACCTTGTAAATCTACGCTGCACCAGGGAGTTTTGTGTCCATCTTCGGTTTAACCGGCATCTGCAGTTCCTTCATGCACATTACGAATCGTGACTTCAATTTCATAACTTCAAAGGAGCAGAATGAGTCTATTCGGCCCATCGAGCCTAATCCGCCATTCAGACATGGCTGATCTATCTTTCCCTCTCAACCCCATTCGGGCCGAGAGCCTCCTTCAGACTGAAGAGGGCGTGGGCGTGTGGAAGCAGGCTAACTAGATACAAGTGATTGCATTAAAGGCTCGAGTTCCAGGCTTGCAGAATCTAATCGTGCAGCAGTCACTAAATATGCAGCAGCCACTCTCCAAGCCTCTGCGGTGCGATGAGCTCAGAGCAGTAAATCACTGCAATTGCAGATTTACTGCAGATACGATTTTCCCATCAAAGCCAAGTCTGTGATAATGTCAGGGTTCCCTGTCAGGTTGTGAGGTTATCCATTTTGGTGACAAAAACGGGAAAGCAGACTATTATCTAAATGGTGGCCGATTGGGTAAGGGGGAGATGCAGCGAGACCTGGGTGTCATGGTACACCAGTCATTAAATGTAGGCATGCAGGTGCAGCAGGCAGTAAAGAAAGCGAATGGTATGTTGGCTTTCATAGCAAAAGGATTTGAGTATAGGAGCAGGGAGGTTCTACTGCAGTTGTACAGGGTCTTGGTGAGACCACACCTGGAGTATTGCGTACAGTTTTGGTCTCCAAATCTGAGGAAGGACATTATTGCCATAGAGGGAGTACAGAGACGGTTCACCAGACTGATTCCTGGGATGTCAGGACTGTCTTATGAAGAAAGACTGGATAGACTTGGTTTATACTCTCTAGAATTTAGAAGATTCTTATAGAAACTTACAAAATTCTTAAGGGGTTGGACAGGCTAGATGCAGGAAGATTGTTCCCGATGTTGGGGAAGTCCAGGACAAGGGGTCACGGCTTAAGGATAAGGGGGAAATCCTTTAAAACCGAGATGAGAAGAACTTTTTTTCACACAGAGAGTGGTGAATCTCTGGAACTCTCTGCCACAGAGGGTAGTCGAGGCCAGTTCATTGGCTATATTTAAGAGGGAGTTAGATGTGGCCTTTGTGGCTAAGGGGATCAGAGGGTATGGAGAGAAGGCAGGTACGGGATACTGAGTTGGATGATCAGCCATGATCATATTGAAAGGCGGTGCAGGCTCGAAGGGCCGAATGGCCTACTCCTGCACCTAATTTCTATGTTTCTATGTTTCAGTGTGTGGAACAATAATGAGTCAGAGAGCAGCGAGAGCCGATACAACGGTTCATGGTCTTTCATCTGCTCAGTACACTCAATGTTACACAGTGCTCCTGCTTAGTTTAGTTTAGAGATACAGCGCGGAAACAGGCCCTTCGGCCCACCCGGGTCTGTGCCGACCAGCGATCCCCGCACACTTACACGATCCTACACACACTAGGGACAATTTACAATTATAGACAATAGACCACTAGGTGCAGGAGTAGGCCATTCGGTCCTTCGAGCCACCAATGTGATCATGGCTGATCATCCCCAATCAGTACCCCGTTCCTGCCTTCCCCCCACATCCCTTGCAGTTTTGGTCTCCAAATTTGAGGAAGGACATTCTTGCTATTAAGGGAGTACAGCGTAGGTTCTCGACCCGAAACGTCATCCATTCCTTCTCTCCATAGATGCTGCCTGTCCCGCTGAGTTACTCCAGCATTTTGTGTCTCTCTTCAGTTTCTTCCCAGGCAACTGTAAAGTAAGCATGCAGGTACAGCAGGCAGTGAAGAAAGTGAATGGCATGTTGGCCTTTAGAACAAGAGGAATCGAATATAGAAGCAAAGAGGTCCTTCTGCAGTTGTACAGACCCCTAGTGAGGCCACACCTGGAGTATTGTGTGCAGATTTGGTCCCCTAATTTGAGGAAGGACATTCTTGCTATTGAGGGAGTGCAGCGTAGGTTTACAAGGCTAATTCCCGGGATGGCGGGACTGTCATATGCTGAGAGAATGGAGCAGCTGGGCTTGTACACTCTGGAGTTTAGAAGGATGAGAGGGAATCTTATTGAAACATATAAGATTGTTAAGGGTTTGGACACGCTAGAGGCAGGAAACATGTTCCCGATGTTGGGGGAGTCCAGAACCAGGGGCCACAGTTTGAATAAGGGGTAAACCATTTAGAATGGAGACGAGGAAACACTTTTTCACACAGAGTGTTGTGAGTCTGTGGAATTCTCTGCCTCAGAGGGCGGTGGAGGCCGGTTCTCTGGATACTTTCAAGAGAGAGTTAGATAGAGCTCTTAAAAATAGCAGAGACAGGGGATATGGGGAGAAGGCAGGAACGGGGTACTGATTGGGGATGATCAGCCATAATCACATTGAATGACGGTGCTGGCTCGAAGGGCCGAATGGCCTACTGCCGCACTTCTTTTCTATATTTCTGTGTCATACGGAGCGATAGAGTTGCTGCCTCACAGCGCCAGAGACCCAGGTTCGATCCCGTCTACGGGGCGCTGTCTGTACGGAGTTTGCACGTTCTCCCCGTGACCTGCTTGGGTTTTCCCTGAGATCTCCGGTTTCCTCCCACACTCCAAAGACGTGCAGGTATGTAGGTTAACCGGCTTGGTGTAAGTGCAAATTTTCCCTAGTGTGTGTAGGATAGTGTTAATGTGCAGGGATCGCTGGTCAGTACGGACACGGTGGGCCGAAGGGCCTGTTTCCACGCTGTATCTCTACAGTCTAAAATAAATAAAATTCTTAGTTGCATCAGCATAACCGACCTGTAAACACAACACTTGTAGATAACATATAATAAAAAAATACATTCCATAAATTAATAACTGGGTCGTGCAGAAAAGTCCAAAGTCTTTGGTGCAACCAAATGTTTTCCCCTCCTCCATTCATCCTTCAATTACTTTGCTCCCACTGACACCCTCATCTCAAACCTGCGCTCTCTGGTTTTTGATTCACCTGCACTGGGCAAAAGATTCTGTGCTTTCACCCTATCTATTCCTCTCATGATTTTATACACCTCTGGAAGATCACCCCTCTTCCTCCTGTGCTCCAAAGAATTCTTGCTATTGAGGGGGTGCAGCGTAGGTTTACAGGGTTAATTCCCGGGATGGCGGGACTGTCATATGCTGAGAGAATATGCTGAGCGGCTGGGCTTGTACACTCTGGAGTTTAGAAGGATGAGAGGATATCTTATTGAAATATATAAGATTGTTAAGGGCTTGGACACGCTAGAGACAGGAAACAGGTTCCTGATGACAATAGACAATAGACAGCCAATAGGTGCAGGAGTAGGCCATTCAGCCCTTCGAGCCAGCACCGCCATTCAATGTGACGTTGGGGGGAGTCTTGAAACGGAATCAAGGGATATGGGGGAGAAAGCAGGAACGGGGTACTGATTTTGGATCAGCCGTGATTATATTGAATGGTGGTGCTAGTTCGAAGGGCCGAATGGCCTACCCCTTGCACCTATTTTTGTGTGTATCTATGTTTCTAAAGGGAGATCTGTGGGTGAGGAGCAGCACTACCTGCTCCCACCAGGGGGTGGCGGTGTTGCTCCTGGACCACATATAGTATCCATGTCTCTGTGGTACCAGGGACATTGGCTCAGAACCGTTTATTACCTCATTGCTCTGAGTGAGGTAATGAGGTCATTCATCGAGTGTTTTGGGGGATATACAGTAAAACCTCGTTATAATGGTGAACCCTGCCCGGTCCATCATGAGTTCTGATCTCCCCACCGTCGAAGGGATCTGCAGGAGTCGCTGCCTCAAAAAGGCAGCCGGCATCATCAGAGACTCACACCACCCTGGCCACACACTCATTTCACCACTGCCATCAGGTAGAAGGTACAGGAACCTGAAAGCTGGAACGTTCCAGGTTCAGTAACAGCTGCTTCCCCACAGCCATCAGGCTATTAAACACTACAACCTCAAATAAGCTCTGAACTACAATTAGACTATTATTGTTATTATTGCACTATTATTGTTTGGTTGTTATGTGTACGTGTAAAACCAAAATCCGAAGATCCTTCCGATCCATTGTAAAGGTGTCTGCTAAAACAAAGCGTTAAAGGCGTTAAACGAGATTTTTTTCGCCGACTGCCGGCATCATAGAAACATAGAAATTAGGTGCAGGAGTAGGCCATTCGGCCCTTCGAGCGTGCACCGCCATTCAATATGGTCATGGCTGATCATCCAACTCAGTATCTCGTACCTGCCTTCTCTCCATACCCCCTGATCCCCTTAGCCACAAGGGCCACATCTAACTCCCTCTTAAATATAGCCAATGAACTGGCCTCAACTACCCTCTGTGGCAGAGAGTTCCAGAGATTCACCACTCTCTGTGTGAAAAAAGTTCTTCTTCTCGGTTTTAAAGGATTTCCCCCTTATCCTTAAGCTGTGACCCCTTGTCCTGGACTTCCCCAACATCGGGAACAATCTTCCTGCATCTAGCCTGTCCAACCCCTTAAGAATTTTGTAAGTTTCTATAAGATCCCCTCTCAATCTCCTAAATTCTAGAGAGTATAAACCAAGTCTATCCAGTCTTTCTTCATAAGACAGTCCTGACATCCCAGGAATCAGTCTGGTGAACCTTCTCTGCACTCCCTCTATGGCAATAATGTCCTTCCTCAGATTTGGGGACCAAAAATGTACGCAATACTCCAGGTGTGGTCTCACCTAGACCCTGTACAACTGCAGTAGAACCTCCCTGCTCCTATACTCAAATCCTTTTGCTATGAAAGCTAACATACCATTCGCTTTCTTTACTGCCTGCTGCACCTGCATGCCTACCTTCAATGACTGGTGTACCATGACACCCAGGTCTCGCTGCATCTCCCCCTTTCCCAATCGGCCACCATTTAGGTAATAGTCTGCTTTCCCGTTTTTGCCACCAAAATGGATAACCTCACATCTATTCATCATATCTGTGTCGCCAAAAGATTTTGAACATTTCAAAATCCAGCGGCGACAAAAACAATGTTGGGACACTTGGGAAAATACCGAGTGTCACTACATCACCATGCTGCGCCGCGCCACACCGTAAATTTTTCGGTGACCTGAAACGTCAGTCAATGATGCCGACAGTCGCTGAAAAAATCGCCAAGTGGGATAGGCGTGCATGTTACTGTGGAGCAAGCAAGCAGGCCTTTCAGCCCACCGAGTCCACTCATGCCTTCAATCAGTCGTCCACACTAGTTTCAATGTTATCCCACTTTCTCATCCATTCCCTACACACTAAGGGTAATCTACGGAGGCTGCACGGTGTCGCAGCGGTAGAGTTGCTGCCTCGCCGCGCCAGGTTCCATCCTGACTAACGGGCGCTGTCTGTACGGAGTTTGTACGTTTTCCCCGTGACCTGCGTGGGTTTACCTCCGGGCGCTCCGGTTTCCTTCCACAACTCCAAAGACGTACAGGTTTGTAGGTTAATTGGCTTCTGTAAATTGTCCCTAGTGCGTACGATAAAACTAGTCAAGTCAAATTTATTCGTCACATACACATACGAGATGTGCAGTGAAATGAAAAGTGGCGATGCTCGCGGACTTTGTGCAAAAAGACAAACAAACAAACTACAAACAGAATGGAACAGAGTCACAATATCTTTCATATTGTGGGAGGAAGGAAAAAGAGAACAAAACAGTAATTTTAAAAAAAAGCAGTAGAGTGGTTCAGTAAAGTTAGTCCCTGGTGAGATAGGACACAGGCCTCTGGTGAGGGTGGAGTTTACAGTCCTAATGGCCTGTGGGAAGAAACTCCTTCTCATCCTCTCCGTTCTCACAGCATGAATTTCATCAAAAGTAAGGCATTTACATTTAAGACCAATTTACTGCACGTTTGAGTGAAATTCAGATCTCGAGCAAAGGTCGCGATAATTCCCGACATAGCACCCGTTTTGGACCCTGGCCTGTAAATCTCCACGGCAAATGTCCGTTCTGCATTGTGTGTTCAGTTCATATTCCGAGTGGATTGGCACCTTCTAGACGAGTGGTTTAATCCCTCTTTAAATTTACCTTACTTGCTATCTATTTTTATTTTTACACGTAAATCAAGTAGGTAGTACATGTTAGTGGTGCCGTTAAAAACATAGAAAACGGTCACTGTGCCAGTCGACGTGGCACTAAGGTAATAAATTGCAGCTCAAAAACCTGGTCCCGTGTTTTCTATGTTTTTGTAAGAACTTTGGGTGGGCAAAAGTGTGTGGACCTTTTCTCCAGTGTTTTCCCATCCCAACATGTACCGGATGTCTAGCATGTCCTCCACTTGAGATTTTCGGTCACGTGGGTGCGGATCTACGCTCCAGTGACCTTTCGTGAAATCACCCTATACGTTGCTGTCAAGGCAAAAGGCAAATTCCTGCAAAAGCTTTTGTTGCGTGTTGAACTGTCAGCAGAAAGACAAGACATGATTCCAATCGAGCCATTTACAGTGTACAGATACACGATGAGGGAATAACGTTTAGGGCAAGATAAAGCCAGCAAAGTCCGATCAAGGATAGTCCGAGGGTCACCAAGGAGGTGGGCGATAGTTCAGGATTGTGTTCGCTGAACACTGATTGGTGTTGCTGAGAAAATGACAGATGAGGTGTAATTCAGGACTGTTCCCATTTACCACATCAGCAGATCAGACTGTATTTAATTGTGCTTCCACAATGTCCCATTTACAGGGCCAGCCACGTCAACCTTAAGATAACACACACATAGTAACACGACGATCAGGGAGTTGGCGAGGATCTGTATTAATAATAATAATAATAATAATAATAATGGGAGATGAAGACATTCTCGCTATTGAGGGAGTGCAGCGTAGGTTTACAAGGTTAATTCCCAGGATGGCGGGACTGTCTTATGCTGAGAGAATGGAGCGGCTGGGCTTGTACACTCTGGAGTTTAGAAGGATGAGAGGACATCTCATTGAAACATATAAGGTTGTTAAGGGCTTGGACACACTAGAGGCAGGAAACATGTTCCCGATGTTGGGGGAGTCCAGAACCAGGGGCCACACAGTTTAAGAATAAGGAGTAAGCCATTTAACCATATAACCATATAACCATATAATATTATGAATTTAGAACGGAGACGAGGAAACACTTTTTCTCACAGAGAGTGGTGAGTCTGTGGAATTCTCTGCCCCAGAGGGCGGTGGAGGCAGGTTCTCTGGATGCTTTCAAGAGAGAGCTAGATAGGGCTCTTAAAGATAGCGTAGTCAGGGGATATGGGGAGAAGGCAGGAACGGGGTACTGATTGGGGATGATCAGCCATGATCATGTTGAATGGCGGTGCTGGCTTGCAGGGCCAAATGGCCTACTCCTGCACCTATTGTCTATTGTCTATTGTCTAAGATGCTTTGTAACTGAGACGAGTACCCTTTATTGCAAGGCTGCTGACACATGTAGATGCCATTGCCCTTGCTATCAATAGAGGGGACATTAAAATGTCAAAAGCACTCGGGCTTCATAAATCACGGGGCATCTGACGGGGAGACGTCTGACTGACCCTCGGGGAAACTGGCAGTGGGGTGGGGGAAGCGAGGTGACGATTTGCGAGACGGGAGGTGGAGGGGGTTTATAATTTAGACGCATGCTCTGCCCGATTGAGGGGGGCCAAAACGTCAAGCGTTCAGACAAGGGAGAGACGGGCCATTTGACTCCGCCTGCCCGCCTGCCGCAAGACTTCTGTCGGCCTCTGTGCCGACTTCATTAGATCGATCCAGCTGGGAGCCCCAGACCAAGGACACGCATTGGTAGGTGCAGCACGGGTGGTGCGGCACGGTGGCGCAGCGGTAGAGTCGCTGCCTCACAGCGCCAGGGACCCGGGTTCGATCCCGACTACGGGTGCTGCCTGTACACAGTTTGTACACTCACCCCGTGAAACCTGCGTGGGTTTTCTCCGGGTGCACCGGTTTCCTCCCACGCTCCAAAGATGCACAGGGTTGTCCCTCGTGCGTAGGGTAGTGATCGCTGGTCGGCACGGACTCGGTGGGCCGAAGGGCCTGTTTCCACCCTGCATCTCTAAACCAAACTAAACTAAGGACAGAAGTTATAGGGCAAATGACCAATGATGAGGATATTTATAGGCAACGGCATGTGATGCAAACATCCTCGTTCGCAGGATTAGTGCGTGTACAGAGTGAGTGAAGATTCGGAGCATATTCTACACCACTCTATACTGCACACCTGTGGTCTAACTACAGAAAAGCAAGTTTACAGAGGCTTAAGGTCGTCTATATTGATGCCATGAGAATATTACTTAAGGGACCTGGATGGGGTAGTCCGAGTGAAATGTTTCTGGCCGCAAGAGTCAAAACTTTGCAAACTGTCTTATGTATAAATTTATTTGCCAGATTAATAACTCTGAAAATGAAATCATCTTGGCCTTATCAAACTTAACGTTTCGCACTACACGCTACCAATCCCAGCTGTGGAGGCACTGGTATCGTTGTCTCGTTGTAGGACACTGATTTTTTTATTCTTGATCATAATAATGTGTATGTAACTTATTGTGCCTTTTGTATGTAACTTATTGTGCCTTTTGTATGTAATTTTTTCTATGTAATGTCTTTTTTAGATTAGATTAGATTATCTGGACCTTAAGTAAGTAAGTAAGTAAACTATATTATACTTCTCTGTGGATTGTCACCTTGTCATGGTGGAGAAGCTTGTGTGGTCCTGAGATCCTGAGAGCGATGCCGTCTGGAGCTATCTACGCTCCTGGTAGGGCCACCCATGGCGGTAAGGTCGAGGGGGGAGGTCTCTGACAAAGAGCAATCCAACCGAGACCTCAACGGTGGAACAGGCGGAGGACGATGGCTGACCTTAGTGGAGCTAACGTCACATCGGCTGGGAAGGCGGATGAAGGCTGCGGCAGAAAAGGGTCTCCGGTCGTCTTGGACTCCACGCCACTGGATCCTGACCCAGATCTGTCAAGGACCATGGGGTGGCTGTCTGTGCACCAGTCTCCCCACGTTAAACAAAGTCACGCACTGGCGCCCTCCATATAGGGAATAGCACCCTGGAGACACCCATGGTCAGCCACCACCGAAGGGGGCCGAAGAAGATTGTGCCTTTGTATGCAATATATTCCATGTAATGTCTTGCCTTTTATCTGGGCTTTGAGTCTGTAACCAAAAGTAAGTAAGTAAGTAAATTAACTAAACTAAACTAAACTAAACTAACCTGAACTAGACTATACACACTTATATATAACCATATAACAATTACAGCACGGAAACAGGCCATCTCGGACCTTCTAGTCCGTGCCGAACACTTACTCTCACCTCGTCCCATCTACCTGCACTCAGACCATAACCCTCCATTCCTTTCCCATCCATATACCTATCCAATTTATTTTTAAATGATAAAATTGAACCTGCCTCCACCACCTTCACTGGAAGCTCATTCCACACAGCCACCACTCTCTGAATAAAGAAGTTCCCCCTCATGTTACCCCTAAACTTCTGTCCCTTAATTTACAAATCATGTCCTCTTGTTTGAATCTTCCCTACTCTCAGTGGGAAAAGCTTGTCCACGTCAACTCTGTCTATCCCTCTCATAATTTTAAAGACCTCTATCAAGTCCCCCCTTAACCTTCTGCGCTCCAAACTGATAAAGTCTTTGACAGTCGTGACATATTCTTCTAGATTAGCCATCCCTGTAAATTGCCCCTTGGTGTGTAGGGAGTGAATGAGAAAGTGGGATAACACAGAACTCGTGTAAGTGGGCGATTGCTGGTTGGTGCGGACTCAGTGGGCTAAAGAGCCTGTTTCCATGCTGAGTGGAGACAACTTTTAAGAAGCCAGAGATACGCGACTGTGAAGCTCAGCGGACATTTAACATTACCGGTCGGTTATCCTTGGTACTGAAAACTCCTGCTTACGTTTTTTTCCCCCAATGAAAATGTGCGTTCAGCAAAGGCGATTAACTAAAACTACCTACGACCGCCTCAAATAGCCATAACTACATGGCGACTCCACTACAGCTGCACCTACGACTACAGGATTAGCAATTTTCTCCATGGCAACCAATTTTTGGTGGCAGAAAATGTTTCAACATGTTGAAAAATTCACGGCGACCATACTGAGGCCGCGACTAGTTCCCAGAATGCGGGAACTCCTCGCGACCATGAAGGAGACTCACCAGAGACCACCAGCGAACATGTGGCGAGCGCAGTCTCCTGCAGTTGCCTAAGTGGGACAGGCCCATTACTCTAGCATTTTGTGTCTATCTTCGAATGTAAAATGATTCTGTATTTCTTTCGTTTTGTTACAGTAAATGGTTGCATCCTGATGAGGCCCGCAGCTAGTGGTTAAAACTCTTAATCCACAGCTGGAGTTTGATTGTCCTAGTTAATCATTGAATTTAATTAAACCAAATTACTTTGTTGTTGATTATCAATTCGAGGTTGGCTGAATGACTTTAATGACCGGAGTATTCATTAATTTACGCTGGGATGTAATTCTATGCTGTAGTGTAGACAATCTCTCCCCAAAGGCTGAGCTGGAGAAACGCTGGAATCAACCGAGGCAAATCGGCAAAGGAGGACCTTCACTTACTGTGTGGAATAGCCCCACGCCCAGGCAGAGAGTCACAGAGTGATACAGCGTGGAAACAGGCCCTTCGGCCCAACGTGCCCACACCGAACAACATGTCCCATCTACATTAGAAAGTTGTAGAGCCTTACAGGGCAGAAACAGGCCCTTCAGCTCAACTTGCCCACGCCAACCAACATGTTGTAGAAGTCCAGTTTGTGTGCAGTTTTGGTCCCCTAATTTGAGGAAGGACATTCTTGCTATTGAGGAAGTGCAGCGTAGGTTTACAAGGTTAATTCCCGGGATGGCGGGACTGTCACATGCTGAGAGAATGGAGCGGCTGGGCTTGTACACTCTGGAGTTTAGAAGGATGTGAGGGTATCTCATTGAAACATATAAGATTGTTAAGGGTTTATACACGCTAGAGGTTGGAAACATGTTCCCGATGTTGGGGGAGTCCAGAACCAGGGGCCACACAGTTTAAGAATAAGGAGTAAGCCATTTAGAACGGAGACGAGGAAACACTTTTCTCTCACAGAGAGTGGTGAGTCTGTGGAATTCTCTGTCTCAGAGGGCGGTGGAGGCCGGTTCTCTGGATGCTTTCAAGAGAGAGCTAGATAGGGCTCTTAAATATAGTGGAGTCAGGGGATATGGGGGAGAAGGCAGGAACGGGGTACTGATTGGGGATGATCAGCCGTGATCACGTTGAATGGCGGTGCTGGCTCGAAGGGCCGAATGGCCTACTCCTGCACCTATTGTCTATTGTTTATTGTCCACGCGTTGTGTAAACACTCTGTTTAATAATTAACCGATACAGCCCCGTCGCACACGTGCCCGAACGTGAGTTCAACTCCAACCGCCAATCCTTCGAATGCCAACTGCCTAACGGCCCGCGCCCGCCCCCCCCCCTCCCCCGACCGCGTGGTTGGTCGGCCCAGATCGCGCCCGGTCCACATGAGCGTTCGAGCCCGACCATCGAAGGTTCCAGAGACAAGTGGCTTGACCACAAGATGGCGCCACAATGTCAAAGAATTAACCCCACATGATCCCAGGGAGAGCATGCAAACTCCGCACAGACAGATTGACCCGGATTTGATCCTGACTACGGGTGCCGTCTGTACGGAGTTTGCAGGTTTGTGGGTTTTCCCTGTGACCACGTGGGTTTTCTCCAGGTGCTCCAGGCCTCCACACACGCACTCCAAGGATGTAGCAATGTTACAAAATTTTGAGATTTTAAAAATCAAGTCTGCAATTTATCCCATCAGATAAAGCATAACAATAAGTTTAATTTGACACCAAATTCACTTTCATATCTCAAGTATTAAAAAAGTTATGGTCATTTTCATACTCGGAAATTAGCATCTTGTTCCCTATTGATTTTCAATGGACATTACAAAAAAGCTGTGATCTTGGATAGTCAAAAGCCCATTTCTTAAGGAAAGATTAACATTTTTAAATAGCCTAAGTGTCCAAAGATTATTCACAAATAATTCACAATATAACATGATTTTTATATCTAATTTACATTAATTTATAGGCCAAATGGAAGGAATTTAGTGTTCAATTGCTGTAAATAAATGCCCATTTAAATCGGCTTTCTAGTGGGTTCATGTGAACGCGCTGGTTTAGAATGTTCACATCGCGCTGGATTAGTGCCCTCAAATGCCGAGAAAAATACTGCGGGATATAAAAAGCCCAAAATGAACTACTCGCTATAGATAACTTTAATTACAGGGTTATATATATGCCCCATTTAATGTAAAAATAAGGTACATACCTTTAATTGTTTGCTTTATAAAACCCTGGGGCTGCGAGAGGTTGCGGAGTGAGACAGTAATTTTAAAACTATTATAACTATATTATCGAGGCCTATAAAACTAATAATACCTTTTGCGACCGGGTCTTGCAGCGATTTTTCGTTAATGATTTACTAGGCTGAACATCTGCGATTAGAACAGCCTAGTAAAAATCGCGTTTTAAACCCGCCCCCTCCAAACAGCGCCAAAATCGCGGACATGGCTGAGGGCAGATTCCCAATGACGATTCAGGTAGGTTTTGTAACATACCTAAAGGATGTAATGGCTTGTAGGTCAATTGGCTTTGGTAAAATTGTAAATTGTCCCTAGAGTGTGTAGAATAGTGTCAATGTGCGGGGATTGCAAACTCGAGGGGCCGAAGGGCCTGTTTCTATCATGCATCTCTGTATCTCTAAACTAAACCCTTCCTGTCCAATCACCTATCCAGCAACCAAGATCGGGATCAAACCCAGGGTCCCTGGCAGCAACTATTCCAGCTGGTGTTCTGGGCAAATGGGATTCAGATACAGATTCATAGAGAGTGATACAGTGTGGAAACAGGCCCTTTCTGCATAACTTGCCCACATCAGCCAACAATGTCCCAGCTGCACTAGATCCTAATTTGGTCTCCTAATTTGAGGAAGGACATCCTTGTGATTGAGGCAGTGCAGCGTAGGTTCACGAGATTGATCCCTGGGATGGCGGGACTGTCATATGAGGAAAGATTGAAAAGACTAGGCTTGTATTCACTGGAGTTTAGAAGGATGAGGGGAGATCTTATAGAAACATATAAGATCTTATAGGGGGGGGGGGGGATCTTATAGAAAGGGGGGATCTTTTGGAAGGGGGGATCTTATAGAAAATTTATAAAAGGACTGGACAAGCAAGATGCAGGAAAAATGTTCCCAATGTTGGGCAAATCCAGAACCAGGGGTCCACAGTCTTAGAATAAAGGGGAGGTCATTTAAGACTGAGGTGAGAAAAAACTTTTTCACCCAGAGAGTTGTGAATTTATGGATTTCCCTGCCATAGAGGGCAGTGGAGGCCAAGTCACTGGATGGATTTAATAGAGAGTTAGATAGATCTCTCGGGGCTAGTGGAGTCAAGGGATATGGGGAGAAGGCAGGCACGGGTTATTGATAGGGGACGATCAGCCATGATCGCTATAAATGGCGGTGCTGGCTTGAAGGGCCGAATGGCCTCCTCCTGCACCTATTTTCTATGTTTCTATGTTTCTATGTTTCTATGACCCACCTGCCCTGGCTTGGCCCATATCCCACCAAACCAGTCCTATCTATGTACCTATCTAAATACTTCTTAAACGTTGGAATAGTCCCAGCCTCAACTACCTCTTCTGGCAGCTCGTTCCATCCACCCTCAACCCTTTGTGTGAAAAAGTTACCCCTCAGATTCTTATCAAATCTATCCCATCACCTTAAATGGCAGATGGGCAAAAAGGGACAGCATTGACATGAAGGGTTGAAGGGCTGTTTAGGGTGTGTGATTCGATGTCTGTATGACTCTGGGACTCCATGAGTTTGACTATATCACTGTTGAGTTGTACAAAAGGCGGATAACAGGTAATATTTACTTTAATTGAGGCAATTTACAGATGTCAGTCGGAACAGTTCGTTAATTAGACAGCATGAGCTACCTACATTTATCTAAATATTTAAATACTCCTCCTACATAATGTCTGTATGGTGCTTTGCATCAATGGCTATGCTTTCATAGTCATAGAGTGATACAGCATAGAAACAGGCCCCTCCACCCAACTTGCCTAGCCCTGTCCCACTGTACAAGTTCATTTGAAGAGCTCTCCCGAGTTTTAAAAAAACAAACCAAACTCGTGGTAAGCACGTAGAATGTACGTAGCGGGTACGTCGGAGCTCGGGGGCGTCTCTTGGTGGCTCGTAACGCTAACATAGAAACATAGAAACATAGAAATTAGGTGCAGGAGTAGGCCATTCGGCCCTTCGAGCCTGCACCGCCATTCAATATGATCATGGCTGATCATCCAACTCAGTATCCCGTACCTGCCTTCTCTCCATACCCCCTGATCCCCTTTAGCCACAAGGGCCACATCTAAATCCCTCTTAAATATAGCCAATGAACTGGCCTCAACTACCCTCTGTGGCAGAGAGTTCCAGAGATTCACCACTCTCTGTGTGAAAAAAGTTCTTCTCATCTCGGTTTTAAAAGATTTCCCCCTTATCCTTAAGCTGTGACCCCTTGTCCTGGACTTCCCCAACATCGGGAACAATCTTCCTGCATCTAGCCTGTCCAACCCCTTAAGAATTTTGTAAGTTTCTATAAGATCCCCTCTCAATCTTCTAAATTCTAGAGAGTATAAACCAAGTCTATCCAGTCTTTCTTCATAAGACAGGCCTGACATCCCAGGAATCAGTCTGGTGAACCGTCTCTGCACTCCCTCTATGGCAATAATGTCCTTCCTCAGATTTGGAGACCAAAACTGTACGCAATACTCCAGGTGTGGTCTCACCAAGACCCTGTACAACTGCAGTAGAACCTCCCTGCTCCTATACTCAAATCCTAATGGCAGGTACTCGGGGAAACACGGTAAGCTCAGGAAGACTCGCTAACGGCAGGTAAGCTCGGGAAGACTCGTGAAGATTTTTCAACTTGTTGAAAAATGTCCCGAGCACCGACGAGCGGCCATTACCGTAAATCTCCGAGTTCCAGTCAGGAGAAGCTCGGGAGAGCTCTTGGAATGAACTCGCAGTCGCCTGAACAATCGCCTAAGTGGGACAGGTCCATAAGGGTGTCAGGGGTTATGGGGAGAAGGCAGGAAATGGGGTTTGAGAGGGAAAGATAGATCAGCCATGATTGAATGGCGGAGTAGACTTGGCTTGATTCTGCTCTCAGATCTTATGAACGTGAAAATAAACAAAACTATACTAAACGTATGAGATTATTAAGGGTTTGGACACGCTAGAGGCAAGAAACATGTTCCCGATGTTGGGGGAGTCCAGAACCAGGGGCCACACAGTTTAAGAATAAGGGGTAAGCCATTTAGAAAGGAGACAAGGAAACAGTTTTTCTCACAGAGAGTGGTGAGTCTGTGGAATTTTCTGCCTCAGAGGGTGGTGGAGGCCGGTTCTCTGGATGCTTTCAAGAGAGAGCTAGATAGGGCTCTTAAAGATAGCGGAGTCAGGGGATATGGGGAGAAGGCAGGAACGGGGTACTGATTGGGGATGATCAGCCATGATCACATTGAATGTCTGTTATCTATTGTCAAACTTGTGAGATAAGGATAGACTAGGTGGGGGGGGGGGGAATTTACAATCTTACAGAAGCCAGTTAACCTACAAACCTGCACGTCTTTGGAGTGTGGGAGGAAACCGGAGCACCCGGAGAAAACCCACGCAGGTCACGGGGAGAACGTTCAAACTCCGTACAGACAGCACCCGTGGTCAGGATCGAACCCCGGGGTCTCTGGCGCTGTGAGGCAGCAACTCTACCCGCTGCACCACCATGGCCGTGCGCAGAGGTTGAGAGCGCGGTGAGGAGGCTGCAATGGGGAACGTGTCCTGACCTGTGGCTCATTAAGCCGCAGGCTTGGAGCACCAGTTGATATATTATCCACAATAGGCTCCCTCCTGCATGGTGCCTGGCCAGTCCTTGTTTAGACAGACACAGCTGCAGGAAACCTCGATAAGGACCCAGGACTACATGGTTAATGACCTGTTGACAAAACAGCTACTTGGTGTGATTTACACTGACAAGCAGCGTGGAGGAACATAGAGGATTTATTTTTTAACGCACACTCATTTCCTTCGAAGGAACTGTTTTCACCCAGGATTCTATTTACTTCAACGTGTTTTAGAAACTCTGTGTGAGATTAATGACTACACAGAGAGTGGTGAGTCTGTGGAATTCTCTGCCTCAGAGGCCGGTTCTCTGGATACTTTAAAGAGAGAGCTAGAAAGAGCTCTTAAAAATAGCGGAGTCAGGGGATATGGGGAGAAGGCAGGAACGGGGTACTGATTGGGGATGATCAGCCGTGATCACATTGGCTCGAAGGGCCGAATGGCCTACTCCTGCACATATTGTTAATTGTCTATTGTCTATATTAGTTCTCGGAGCAGAATTAGGCCATTTAGCTCATCGAGTCTACTCTGCCGTTCAATCATGGCTGATCTATCTTTCCCTCAACCCCATTCTCCTGCCTTCTCCCCATAACTTCTGAGTTCAAGGGAGTTTATCGTCATGTGTCCCTGTATAGGACAATGAAATTCTTGCTTTGCTTCAGCACAACAGAACATAGTAGGCATTGACTACAAAACAGATCAGTGTGTCCATATACCATGATATAAATATATACACACATGAATAAATAAACTGATCAAGTGCAAATAACAGATAATGGGTTATTAATGTTCAGAGTTTTGTCCGAGCCAAGTTTAATAGCCTGATGGCTGTGGGGAAGTAGCTATTCCTGAACCTGGACGTTGCAGTCTTCAGGCTCCTGTATCAATATTCATACCACTGGGCTGTAAGTTGCCCAAGCGAAATATGAGATGCTGTGAAATGTGAGATGGTTCACTGCAGATGCTGGAATCTTGAGCAAAATGCAAAGATTCCGAGGCTGGAGCATCGCCAGTCAACGTTGGGGTCCCACGGGTTTGCGGCTGGGCCCTGGGTCGTCGGAGCCTGCGTCCATCGGCCCCTGGGTGGACGGAGCCCGCGGCTGGGGCCAGGTTTGTCGGCGCCACAGTGGCGATAGTGGGGTGATCGACAATGGCGCCGACCGATGGACGAGTACCGTCCACGTGGGAGTGAGGACGCCGCTGCCGGGGGAAGGAACAACGGAGCTCGGCGTGGGGGGGGGGGGGCGCAGTGATGGAATGGGCGTGAACAATAGACAATGGGGGCCCGGCGAGGGGGGACCCCCGTGAGAGGGGGGCGAACAGCAATAGGGGAAAAACAATTGGGGAACTGGCACAGGGGCACTTTGTAACTTTGTCAATGCCCTTTGTGTAGCAACTATTTGCATACCTTGTCATGGCATACATAGAAAGGTAGAAAATAGGTTGCAAAAAATATCACTGTGACAGCATTCAATTCAATTCAATTCAAGTGCGGGAGTAACTCAGTGGGTCAAGCAGCATCGGTGGAGGGAATGGACAGGTAACATTTCATTACGGGACCCTTCTTCAGACCCCAAACCCCTCATTCCTCTCGTGTACATCTGGGTAAGGTGTTACAGCTTGCCCTTATGTTCCTTGCTGAATAACACCCCTTTCTACTTTCGTAGAATCAGATGTTTATAAGTTCTAGGAGCAGAATTAGGCCATTTGGCCCATCAAGTCTACTCTGTCATTCAATCATAGCTGATCTATCTCTCCCTCTCAACCCCATCCTCCTGCTGATCATCCACAATCAGTACCCCGTTCCTGCCTTCTCCCCATATCCCCTGAATCCGCTATTTTTAAGAGCCCTGTCTAGCTCTCGAAAGCATCCAGAGAACCCGCCTCCACCGCCCTCTGAGGCAGAGAATTCCACAGACTCACCACTCTCTCACCATAGTAGTCACTATGTCCTACTATGTTCTGTTGTGCTGAAGCAAAGCAAGAATTTCATTGTCCTATCAAGGACACATGACAATAAACTCTCTTGAATCTTGAATCTCTGTGAGAAAAAGTGTTTCCTCGTCTCCGTTCTAAATGGCTTACTCCTTATTCTTAAACTGTGGCCACTGGTTCTGGACTCCCCCAACACCGGGAACATGTTTCCTGCCTCTAGCGTGTCCAAGCCCTTAACAATCTTATATGTTTCAATGAGATCGCCTCTCATCCTTCTAAACTCCAGAGTGTACAAGCCCAGCTGCTCCATTCTCTCAGCATATGACAGTCCCGCCATCCCGGGAATTAACCTTGTAAACCTACCTCAATAGCAAGAATGTCCTTCCTCAAATTAGGGGACCAAAACTGCACACAATACTCCAGGTGTGGTCTCACTGGGGCTCTGTACAACTGCAGAAGGACCTCTTTGTTCCTATATTCGATTCCTCTTGTTCTAAAGGCCAACATGCCATTGGCTTTCTTCACTGCCTGCTGTACCTGCATAAGATACTGAGTTAAGCTAAATGGCTACGACACTCTGTGTGAAAATGGTGCCCCTCAGGTTCCTATTCATCTTTTCCACCCTCACTTTAAACCTATGTCCTCAGGATCTTAATTCCCCAACTATGGGTAAAAGACTGTGCAGTCACCCTGTCTATTCCCCTCATCATTTTATACAACTATGTATGATCATCCCTCATCCTCCTGCGCTTGCAGGGATAAAGTCCTCGCCTGCTCAACCCACTCGCTATAGTTCGGCCGTTCGAGTTCTGGCAACATCCTCGCCAATCTTCTCCGCACCCTTCCCAGCTTGATGAGGCTTGGATAGAGTGGGTGTGGGGAGGATGTTTCCTCTACTGTTAGAGGTCACAGCCTCAGAATTAAAGAACGTTCCTTGAGGAAGGAGATGAGGAGGAATTTATTTAATCAGAGGGTGGTGAATCTGTAGAATTCTTTGCCACAGACGGCTGTGGAGGCCAAGTCAATGGATATTGTAAAGGCAGAGATAGATAGATTCTTGATTAGTACGGGTGTTAGGGGTTATGGGGGGAAGGCAGGAGAATGGGGTTGAGTGGGAGAGATAGATCAGCCATGATTGAATGGCAGAGTAGACTTGATGGGCCGAATGGTCAAATTCTGCTCCTCTAACTTATGACCTGCGGTGCTGGCTCGAAGGGCCGAATGGCCGTCTCCTGCACCTATTGTCTATTGTCTATTGACCTATGATATCCCTCCTTTTGCTTTCCATGCTAATGTCCTTGGATTCCTTCACGGAGTTCTGAATCATTCCCATTCCCAAGGCTTACTTGTTCCTTTAGCAATAATCAGAAGTGTTTTCTTTTAATCTGAAGCTATCTTCAACTTTCCTTGTCAGCCACAGCTGAACTAATTTCCTGTTTAGTTTCTATAGTTTACCTTAAGGGTACATGTATTTACTATAAAACTTGACACATTAGCCAATCTTGATTAGTGTAACACCTTATAATCTAGTTTCTCAATCTAACTTGCCTCAAGCCTTCATGCTTTTCGTTGTTGATATTCTAGGTGTCAGATTGAATTAAATCATTTTCAATCCACGTAAAATTCAACCGTATTATGATCACTCTTCCCCATAAAGGTCTTAATGTTTCTCGAAGATGGACACAAAAAGCTGGAGTAACTCAGCGGGACTGGCAGCATCCCTGGAGAGAAGGAATGGGTGACGTTTTGGGTCGAGACCCTTCTTCAGACTGGGGATTCAGGAGGAAATCGTGGCTTGGTTTGGCAACTTGAGTGCCCTGGAGAGGAAAAGACTACAAAAAGTAGTGAACACTGCCCAGTCCATCATCGGCTCTGACCTTCCTTCCATCGAGGGGATTTATCGCAGTCGTTGCCTCAAAAAGGCTGGCAGTATCATCAAGGACCCACACCATCCTGGCCACACACTCATCTCCCTGCTACCTTCAGGTAGAAGGTACAGGAGCCTGAAGACTGCAATGTCCAGGTTCAGGAATAGCTACTTCCCCACAGCCATCAGGCTATTAAACTTGGCTCGGACAAAACTCTGATCATTAATAGCCCATTATCTGTTTATTTGCACTTCATCCGTTTATTTATTCCTGTGTGTATATATTTATATAATGGTATATGGACACACTGATCTGTTCTGTAGTCAATGCCTACTATGTTCTGTTGTGACAAATGACAAATAAATTGATTCTGATTCTGATTGTGCTGAAGCAAAGCAAGAATTTCATTGTCCTATCAGGGACACATGACAATAAACTCACTTGACTTGAAATTTCAATTTGGATTTGATTCCTTTATTGTCATGAAAGGGAAGGCAGAGATATTGACAGTGGTAGAGAGAGATATAGAACAAATAGAACGGCACGGTGGCACAGCAGCAGAGTTACAGTGCCTAACAGCGCCGGAGACCCGGCTTCAATCCAGGCTACGAGTGCTGTCTGTACGGAGTTTGTATGTTTTCCCCATGACCCGCGTGGGTGTTCTCCGAGATCACCGGAAACGCAAGAAATGCAACACCTGTCCCTTCACCTCCCCCCTCGACTCCATTCAAGGACCCAAGCAGTTGTTCCAGGTGCGACAAAGGTTCACCTGTATCTCCTCCAACCTCATCTACTGCATCCGCTGCTCTAGATGTCAGCTGATTTACATCAGGGAGACTAAGCAGAGGTTGGGCGATCGTTTCGCCGAACACCTCCGCTCAGTCCGCAATAACCGACCTGAACTCCCGGTGGCTCAGCACTTCAACTCCCCCTCCCATTCCCAATCCGACCTCTCTATCCTGGGTCTCATCGATTGGAAAAGTGAGCAACACCGGAAATTGGAGGAACAGCACCTCATATTCCGCCTGGGTTGCTTGCGTCCGGATGGCATGAACGTTGAATTCTCCCAGTTTTGCTAGCCCTTGCTTTCTCCTCCCCTTCCTTAACCCTCGAGCTGTCTCCTCCCATCCCCCCGCCCTCGGGCTCCTCCTCCCTTTTTCCTTCCTTCTCCCCTCCCACCCCCCATCAGTCTGAAGAAGGGTTTTGACCCGAAACGTTGCCTATTTCGGTGACTCCGCTATTTTTAAGAGCCTTATCTAGCTCTCTCTTGAAAGCATCCAGAGAACCTGCCCCCACTGCACTCTGAGGCAGAGAATCCCACAGACTCACCACTCTCTGTGAGAAAAAGTGTTTCCTTGTCTCCGTTCTAAATGGCTTACTCCTTATTCTCAAACTGTGGGCCCTGGTTCTGGACTACCCCAACATCAGGAACATGTTTCCTGCCTCTAGCGTGTCCAAGCCCTTAACAATCTTATATGTTTCAATGAGATATTCTCTCATCCTTCTAAACTCCAGAGTGTACAAGCCCAGCTGCTCCATTCTCTCAGCATACTCTCAGCAGTGTCTATGACTCTATGACTGTATGTCAGGGAGCAGAGCCACAGCTGACTCCAATAACACAGATTATTAAAGCAACCCATTGCCACATGTGTGCCCACAGCTCCCTGGAGCAGGAGGTGGATCAGGAACAAGTGAGCTGTTCAATACTGTAATAATAAAACATCATTAACCCTAATTAGGCCTTTAATGTAATCACCAACTGAGCAGGTAAACAGATTGAGCCCTTCAGTACTTTTATTGCTGAGCCTGAGGCAAGATAGTAAACACGTCCTTGGGGACGCAGTGGGGTGAATGATTGCTGGCCTTGCCTGCACTTGATCATGGGAGGCAAGGTGGAGCTTAAGAGCTGGGGGGGGGGGGGGGGGGGGAAGGGAGGAGAATTGGAGGAGGGGGGGGGGGGGGGGAGGAGGGAGGAGGGGAGGAGGGAGGAGGAGAGGGGGAGGAGGGGGGGGGGGGGGAGGAGAGGAGGGGAGATGAGAGGAGAGGAGGGTGGAGGAGAGGGGGGGAGGGAAGGGGGGAGGAGGAGAGGGGAGAGGAGAGGGAGGAGAGGGATGGGAGAGAGGGGGAGGGGAGGAGAGGGAGGAGAGGGGAGAGGGGGAGGAGGAGGAGAGGGATGGGAGGAGAGGGGGGAGGAGAGGGGAGAGGGAGAGGGGAGAGGGGGAGGGGGGGAGGAGGAGGGTGGGAGGAGGGGGGGAGGAGAGGGGGAGGAGAGGGATGAGGGGAAGGGGGAGGGGGGGAAGGGGAGGAGAGGATGGGGAGAGAGGGGAGAGGAGAGGAGGAGGAGAGGATGGAAGGAGAGGGGGAGAGGCGAGGGGGAGGAGAGGGGGAGAGGGGGGAAGGGGGGAGAGGGGGGAGGAGAGGGGAGGGGGAAAGGAGGAGGAGAGGGATGGGAGGAGAGGGGGGGAGAGGAGAGGGGGAGGAGGGGAGAGGGGGGAGGAGGGGGGAGAGGGGGGAGAGGGGGAGGAGAGGGGGGAGAGGGGGGGGGGAGGGAGGAGAGGGGGGGGGAGAGAGGGAGGGGGGTTTGGGTTTCATCTCTGGCAGAGTCTTGAACGCGGGAGCAGGGAGTGGCTTCAGGGAGAGGAGGTGGGGGGGGGGGTGCAGTTTGATAAATGTGCAGGAAGGAACTGCAGATGCTGGTTCAAACCGAAGACAGGCTCAAAAAGCTGGAGTAACTCAGCGGGTCAGGCAGCATCTCTGGAGAAAAGGAATGGGTGAAGGTTCTGGTCGAGACACCCTCTCCGGATAAGTGTTTGCGTTCCTTCCAGCGCTGGTTTCTTCCAGGAGCGCAGAAAGCATGGGCCACCCTCTTCCCAATGGACAGGTTTGGTTTTCAAGCAGTAGAGTTGCTGCTTCACCGCACCAGAGACACGGGTTCGATCCTGACTACGGGTGCTGTCTGAGGGAGTTCTTCTGTTCCGGCATCAGAGTTCCATCATCTCGGCGAGAGGGCCTGAGCATCGAGCCGCCCGTAGCGGCCACTGCGGGGGGGGGGTGTTCTGGAGACCCCGACCACGGGTGAACATCAAAGAACATCAAAGAGGAGGATGCCTGAACTTTGAGCCTATCCTCACAGTGGAAGTCAAGTCAAGTCAAGTCAAGTCAAGTTTATTTGTCACATACACATACGAGATGTGCAGTGAAATGGAAAGTGGCAATGCTCGCGGACATTGTGCACAAAAAAAACAAACAAACAAACTACAAACAGAAGGGAACAGAATCACATATTGTAGGGGGCGCTGCTCTGGCAGCAGCCATGTCAGCAGCGCGTCAGTTTTTTTCAACCTTTTTAAATTTTTTAGTATGTTTTAAAGTATGTGTTTGATGTTTCTCGGTGTGTCTTCTTGTGTGGGGGGGTAAGGGGGAAACCGCTTCGGTCGCCTCCTCCATGGAGAGGCGACTTTTTCCAGGTCGCCTCCCCCGTGGCCTAACATCAAGGATCGGCGCGGCCTTTCCACGGAGACGCGCCCGGGACTTCAGCGGCGGGCACAGCGTGGACTCTCGTTGTGGAGCGGGTGAGCCCTCGCTGGGGCTCGCTGGAGGGGAGCGCTCCGTTTCGCTGGCCCGGGGCAGCCGGCAGCCTGAAGCCGCGGTCTGCAGAGCTCCAGCTGGTGCGGCGTCTACAGCCCGGGATCCCTCGTGGGCAGGAAGAAGAAGCCATCGCTGCCGGCCCACGGCCAACTTCTACCGCGGGGCCGGCGTGAACTTACCATCACCCCTGGAGGGGAGCTTCGACCGCCGGCCCTGCAGTCTACCGTGCTTCTGGCTGCGGCGGAGACTTTAAATCTCGACCACCGGCCTGCGGCCTACACCATCTTAAAGCCGCGGTCTCCGGTGAGGAAGAGCCGATCCTGGACTGACTCTGGACTCTGGTCCTGTCCACGGGGGGGGAAATGGAGGAGAACTGGTCAAATTTTGTGCCTTCCACCACAGTGATGAATGAATGCTGTGGTGGATGTTTGTGTTACAGTTTTATTGTGGTTGTGTGTTCTTTATTATTGTACTGCTGCTGACAACCCAAATTCCACCGACCCTGGTTGTGTGGCAATAAATTATATCTTATCTTATCTTATCTTTTACATATTAAATATTGTGTGCTGAAGGAAAAAGGGGAAAAAAAGCAATAAAAAAAAAAAAAAAACAGTAGATTGGTTCAGTAAAGTTAGTCCCTGGTGAGATAGGCGTTTACAGACCAAATTGCCTCTGGGAAGAAACTCCTTCTCAACCTCTCCGTTCTCACAGCATGGCAACGGAGGCGTTTGCCTGACCGTAGCAGCTGGAACAGTCCATTGCAGGGGTGGAAGGAAGGGGTCTCTCATGATTTTGTTGGCTCTGGAGTTGCACCTCCTGATGTATAGTTCCTGCAGGGGGGCGAGTGAAGTTCCCATAGTGCGTTTAGCCGAGCGCACTACTCTCTGCAGAGCCTTCTTGTCCTGGGCAGAGCAGTTCCCAAACCAGGTTGTAACTTTGATTGTGTGGGGATGGTTATGCTAAAGACTATCGTGTTCTGTGTTCTTTTTTATTCGTATGGCTGTATGGCGACCCCAAATTTCACTGTATCAATTGGTGCATGTGACAATAAATGTCTCTTGAACAAATGTCTCATGAATCTTGAATCTCTGTACGGAGCTTGCACGTTCCCCTTGTGACCCCCCCCCCCCCCCCCCCCCACATGGGTTTTCACCGGGTGCTCCGGTTTCCTCCCATGCTCCAAAGAACGTACGGGATTGTAGGTAAAATTGTAAATTGTCCCTATTGTGCAGGATGGTGCTAGTGTACGAGATGATCGCTGGTCGGAGCGGACTCGATGGGCTGAACGGCCTGTTTCCGCGTTGTATCTCGGAAGTTCCACTGTCAGTCTGCTCGACATATACAGTAGGTTATACACATCTATAGGATCAACACACATCCTCCTGCACTCCAAGGAATAGAGTCCGAGTCTGCTCAACCTCTCCCGACAGCGCCTGCCCTCGAGTCCTGGCAACGGGCATCTCATTGAAACATATAAGATTGTTAAGGGCTTGGACATGCTGGAGGCAGGAAACATAGAAACATAGAAACATAGAAAATAGGTGCAGGAGTAGGCCATTCGGCCCTTCGAGCCTGCACCGCCATTCAATATGATCATGGCTGATCATCCAACTCAGTATCCGTACCTGCCTTCTCTCCATACCCCCTGATCCCCTTAGCCACAAGGGCCACATCTAACTCCCTCTTTAAATATAGCCAATGAACTGGCCTCAACTACCCTCTGTGGCAGAGAGTTCCAGGATTCACCACTCTCTGCATTGAAAAAAGTTCTTCTCATCTCGGTTTTAAAGGATTTCCCCTTTATCCTTAAGGGCTTCCCTAACATCGGGAACAATCAGGCATCTAGCCTGTCCAAACCCTTAAGAATTGCAGGAAAGAAACATGTTCCCGATGTTGGGGGAGTCCAGAACCAGGGGCCACACAGTTTAAGAATAAGGAATAAGCCATTTAGAACGGAGACGAGGAAACACATTTTCTCACAGAGAGTGGTGAGTCTGTGGAATTCTCTGCCTCAGAGGGCAGTGGAGGCAGGTTCTCTGGATGCTTTCAAGAGACAGCTAGATAGGGCTCTTAAAAATAGCGGAGTCAGGGGATATGGGGAGAAGGCAGGAACGGGGTACTGATTGGGGAGGATCAGCCATGATCACATTGAATAGCGGTGCTGGCTCGAAGGGCCGAATGGCCTCCTCCTGCACCTATTGTCTATTATCTATAACATCCTTTTATGAATGAATCCATCCATCTGAATCCATCCATCTGAAATTCCAGTGAATACAAGCCCAGTCGACCCATTCTTTCATCATATGTCAGTCCCGCCATCCCGGGAATTAAGTAAGTAAGTAAGTAAGTAAGTTTATTGGCCAAGTATTCACATACAAGGAATTTGCCTTCATGCTCCGCACGCAAGTGACAACATGACATACAGTGACAGTTAGGAATGACACATAAAACACTAAACATTAATAATAAAACATTATTGATTAAACATGTGAATTGAGTAAAATACCAGAGCAAAAGGAGGCTACAGATTTTTGGTTATTGAGAAGAGCTCGTGGATATAAAACTGTTTTTTATGACTGGCTGTGGCAGCTTTGACAGTCCGGAGTCGCCTTCCAGAGGGAAGTGATTCAAAGAGTTTGTGGCCAGGGTGAGAGGGGTCAGAGATGATCTTGCCCGCTCGCTTCCTGGCCCTTGCAGTGTACAGTTCATCAATGGAGGGAAGGTTGCAGCCAATAATACTCTTACGCACTTATTTATACTCTTATGCTCCAGTTTATACTCTTATGCCGAGTATGATTGTTCCTCATGTGTTTCGGGATGGTCACTAAATTGTCTGCACAAAAAATGGATCTCACTGTACTTAGATACTCGAGACAATCATGTACCATTGGACCACGTTGTAAGACTCTATGACTCTACGAAAGGTATCAATGACGAAGGGTCTCGACCCGAAACGTCGCCTATTCTTTCTCTCCATAGATGCTGCCTCACCCGCTGAGTTTCTCCACCATTTTTGTCCACCTTCGATTTTTCCAGTTTCTGCAGTTCTTTCTTAAACAAAGTGTCTGTGTGCATCTTTTAACATATATATATATCATTCATAGAAACATAGAAACATAGAAATTAGGTGCAGGAGTAGGCCATTCGGCCCTTCGAGCCTGCACCGCCATTCAATATGATCATGGCTGATCATCCAACTCAGTATCCCGTACCTGCCTTCCCTCCATACCCTCTGATCCCCTTAGCCACAAGGGCCACATCTAACTCCCTCTTAAATATAGCCAATGAACTGGCCTCGACTACCCTCTGCGGCAGAGAGTCCCAGAGATTCACCACTCTCTGTGTGAAAAAAGTTCTTCTCATCTCAGTTTTAAAGGATTTCCCCCTTATCCTTAAGCTGTGACCCCTTGTCCTGGACTTCCCCAACATCGGGCATCTAGCCTGTCCAACCCCTTCCTGCATCTAGCCTGTCCAATCCATCTCTTCTGCACAAATAGCTGTACAAGGCTTTTGGCACTTGAGTATAGAAGTTGGGAGGTCATGTTGCAGTTGTGTAAGACTTTGGTGAGACTGCATTTGGAGTATTGTGTTCAGTTCTGGGCACCATGTTATATATTGTCAAGCTTGAAAGGGTTCAGAGAAAATTTACAAGGTTGTTGCTAGGACTAGAGGGTGTGAGCTATAGGGAGAGGTTGAGTAGGCTGGGTCTCTATTCCATGGAGCGCAGGAGGATGAGGGGAGATCTTCTAGAAGTTCTAGACTAAGTAGGACCTGTTGGGTCATAGAAATAGACATTGAAAATAGGTGCAGGAGGAGGCCATTCGGCCCTTCGAGCCAGCACCGCCATTCATTGCGCTCATGGCAGATCGTCCACAATCAATAACCTGTGCCTGCCTTCTCCCAATATTCCTTGACTCCACTAGCCCCTAGAGCTCTATCTAACTCTGTCTTAAATCCATCCAGTGATTTGGCCTCCACTGCCCTCTGTGGCAGGGAATTCCACAAATTCACAACTCTCTGGGTGAAAAAGTTCCTGTCACGCGGGAGGCCTTGTCCCCCAACGCAACCCGTTCCCCCAACATAATATTCCACCACTCACTCGATCCCCCAATGCAAACTGTCCCCCCAACGCAATATTGCGCCACTCAGGCATAGCCCCCAACTGCACAGGCATGGCTCATTTCCCCTCATCCCCCAGCACTCCCTCCCCCTCCCCTTCACCCTCCTCCCTCTTCTTTCCCCTGTCCTCCACTCCCTCCCCTCCTCTCCCTCTATTCCCCCTCCTCACCCACTCTCACCTCCCCCACATTCCCCCTCTCTTCCTCCCTACCCCTGCCTCTCCCTCAATCCCCCTACCCTCCTCCTCCCCAGGATCTTTCCCCCTCCTCCTTTACCACCCCCCCCCCCAATCACTCCCTCACCTCTCCCTCCCTCTCCTTTCCCCTCCGCTCAGTTACTCCCTCCATCCATAAAAGGCAGCATCTGCAGTTCCTTCCTCCACAGGTCATTCATGTTACTGTGAGGAGGGGAGAGAGGAGTTTGTGAGTGAGGTGGGACAGGCTGCTGCCGCCGGTGGTGGGGGCAGGAAGGGGCGTCGCCATCCCGGCCGGGGCATTGACTGACAGGAGACGAGACCAATCTGCGTGGCGCTGACTGAAGGAATCTGCACGCGCGTGGTTTTTAAGATTTTTAAACCTCAATAATTTTAACAATATTGGATATTCCACCGATCTAAACGAAACCTGTGGCACTAGCAACACAGAGAACAGTGAGTGAGCTGGCGAAAAATCGTAGCGCTGTCATGTACCATTTTTGCGCAAATAGAAAAGCCTCGCAAACCGGAAGAGCATAAGATCAGAATTTTAGATAGAGAGAGACAGACAGACAGACAGACAGACAGACAGACAGAGAGACAGACAGACAGACAGACAGACAGATACAAAATCATGAATGGACCAGAGTCTTTTACCCAGAGTAGGGGAATCGAGGACCAGAGGACATTAATAATAATAATAATAAATTTTATTTATTGGGCGCCTTTCAGACATCACAAGGACACCTTACATAGATTAACAGGAATATAAACATATAATCAGAGTAAAATAAATAATAAAGACATCACAAAGACACAAACTAAAAACAGAATTCAGTCCAAAAACAGAAAATCAAAAACACAATGTGAAGACATTGGTTCAAGGTGAAGGGTAAAAGATTTAATAGGAATCTGGGGGGTAACTTTTTCCACACAGAGGGTGGTGGGTGTATAGAATGAGCTGCCAGAGGAGGTAGTTGAGGCTGGGACTATCCCACTGTTTAAGAAACAGTTAGACAGGTACATGGATAGGACAGGCTTGGAGGGATATGGACCAAGCATAGGCAAGTGGGGCTAGTATAGCTGGGACATTGTTAGCCGGTGTGGGCACGTTGGGCCGAAGGGCCTGTTTCTACACTGTATTAATCTATGACTATGAATCTAAATAGATATGCAGATAAAAGATAAATGCACAGATTTAGAAAGATAGATGCTTCAATAAGTATGAATGGAGATGAGGGATAGATAATTAGCTAGATATATGGATAAACTGATCAATTAATGGCGATGTGCAGATACAATTAAATTGGCATTGGAAGCAATCTCAATAAGGAAAGATATATTGACTTAGGCTAATGTATGTAAAGCTCGACGTACAGATTTGTAGGAAGCATTTTATCGGGATACATCACAGCACGGTTCGGGAACAGCTTCATCCAAGACTGCGAGAAATTGCAGCGAATTGTGGACGCAGCCCAGACTATCGCACAAACCAACCTCCCTTCCATCGACTCCACTTACACCTCACGCTGCCTCGGCAAGGCAAGTCGCACCCCAGCCACTCCCTCTTCTCCCCTCTCATCCAGCAAAACTGTAGAAACATAGAAACATAGAAATTAGGTGCTGCCTCGGCCTTCGAGCCTGGCAAGTCGCACCCCAGCCACCTTCTCCCTCTTCTCACCCTCTCATCCAGCCAAAAACTGTCAGACTACCCTCTGTGAGTTCCGCACTCTCAAAAAAGTTCTTCTCATCTCCAGGGATGTAAGATGACACTAAGCTGGGGGGCAGTTAGCATGTTCCTTGGATAGGTTTGGCAGTGCAGTATAGTGGATAAATTGTTATCCATGTGACATTATCGCCGATTGGGAAACGGGGAGATGCAGCGACCTGGGTGTCATGGTACCAGTCATTGAAGGTTCCCAGTAAAGAAAGCGAATTACTCATTGCGATTTGAGTATAGGAGCTACTGCGAGGGTCTTGGTGAGACCACACCTGGAGTATTGCGTACGAAGTGTGAGTCAACCTCCAGATGAGGACAGTTAGTTCCAGGTTCGTTAGGTCATGTCCCGAGTAAAGCCCCTGTTTCGTCACGAATTCTCCCGAATTTTCCCCTCGTAATCGGCCGAGTCCGTAGGAGTATGTAGCGGCTCGTAATGCCAGGGTACTCATCAGGTAAGTTGGGACGTTTTTTCAACATGTTGAAAAATGTCCATGAGGAAAAAAAATATCCCCGAGTACCTTCGGCTGGCTGTTACCGTAATTCTCCCGGTTTGGATCAAGGGGAAAATTTGTGAATTTGGAGAATCTGGAGAATTTGCGGTAAATCGGGAAAGTGGGATTTTTGTTGCGTGCGAACCAGTTTCTTCCCAGCTGTTACCTGGCCACTGAACCATCCTACCGCAACTAGAGAGCAGTCCTCAACTACTATCTACCTCTTCGGGGACCCTCGGACTATCCTTTATCAGACTTTACTGGTTTTACCTTGCACTAAATGTTACTCCCTTATCATGTGATCTGTGTTGGGTCCTTGGTTGTTTGTCATGTACATCAATGATTTGAATGATGGTGTGGTAAATTGGATTAGTACGTATGCAGATGATACCAAGATAGGGGGTGGTGTGGATAATGAAGAGGATTTCCAAAGTCTACAGAGTGATTTAGGCCATTTGGAAGAATGGGCTGAAAGATGGCAGATGGAGTTTAATGCTGATAAATGTGAGGTGCTACACCTTGGCAGGACAAATCAAATTAGGACGTACATGGTAAATGGTAGGGCAATTGAAGAATACAGTTGAACAGAGGGATCTGGGAATAACCGTGCATAGTTCCTTGAAGGTGGAATCTCGTATAGATAGGGTGGTAAAGAAAGCTTTTGGTATGCTAGCCTTTATAAATCAGAGCATTGAGTATAGAAGCTGGGATGTAATGTTAAAATTGTACAAGGCATTGGCGAGACCAAATCTGGAGTATGGTGTACAATTTTGGTCGCCCAATTATAGGAAGGATGTCAACAAAATAGAGAGAGTACAGAGGAGATTTATTAGAATGTTGCCTGGGTTTCAGCAACTAAGTTACAGAGATAGGTTGAATAAGTTAGGTCTTTATTCTCTGGAGCGCAGAAGGTTAAGGGGGGACTTGATAGAGGTCTTTAAAATGATGAGAGGGATAGACAGAGTTGACGTGGATAAGCTTTTCCCTTTGAGAATAGGGAAGATTCAAACCAGAGGACATGACTTCAGAATTAAGGGACAGAAGTTTAGGGGTAACATGAGGGGGAACTTCTTCACTCAGAGAGTGGTAGCGGTGTGGAATGAGCTTCCAGTGGAAGTGGTGGAGGCAGGTTTGTTGGTATCATTTAAAAATAAATTGGATAGGCATATGGATGAGAAGGGAATGGAGGGTTATGGTATGAGTGCAGGCAGGTGAGACTAAGGGAAAATAATTGTTCGGCACGGACTTGTAGGGCCGAGATGGCCTGTTTCCGTGCTGTAATTGTTATATGGTTATATGTATCTGTACACACTGTGGACGGCTCGATTGTAATCATGTATTGTCTTTCCGCTGACTGGTTAGCACGCAACAAAAAGCTTTCCACTGTACCTCGACACACGTGACAATAAACTAAACTGGACTGAAACTGAAATAAATTAGATGGAAGGTGAAACTGGATAATTAAAGAGTAGTAGGCCCCCCTCGGTTATGACTGACCATGGGTGATGCATCGTGGTCGGATGCAAGCCTGGGCGATCGATGTCATATGGAGGACAGACAGGCTGTTGCCCATGCAGCACGTCCCCCCCTCTCCACGTCGCTGATCGATCCAAAGGAACAGCAGGGCCGTTACAGTTTGGCACCAGCGCCATCGCAGGAGCTGCCAGAGCGAGGTTGTAGACAACGACAAACTGCCTTAGGGGCTCCGACTCCGGATTGTCTTGAGGTTTACTCCTGGAGCCTTTTCCATGACTGGATATGGATGGCCACAAGGCAGTGGAGGTTTTAAATTAGAGTTTCCCCTCTCCTAGATGGACTGCCTTCCCAGGCTGACGAGCCCCACCTGCCCGAGACTCGTGGGGGCGGGAGCGTCTACCTTCCCCTGCAGGTCTATAGCACCTGCCCACTGCCCAGAATTAAAGAGTGATACAGGAACAAATAGCAAAGGACAGTTGGTAATGGACAGGTGGAGATATCCTGACAGGCTGAAGCAGAGAGTTAGATACAGACAGATCGATACAAACAGACAGCTCAATAAAGGCCGACTGATCATAAATAATTTAGTCGTTGGTTAGTTGGCTTTGAGGGACGAGGGGAAATATTGCAGTGTAGTTTCAAGCAAATTAACGGCAATTAAATAAATAAACAGTTTATGCCTAAGGAGGTTTCTGATTAGTATGGAGAGACAGCAGCCATCTCTATGGGGAGAGTCAGTGATGGGATTAGTTTAATTTAGTTTAGCTTAGAGATACAGCGCAGAAAAACAGGCCCTTCGGCCCACCGAGTCCACGCCGGCCAGCGATCCCCAAACACTAACACCATTCCACACAAACTGGGGACAAGGACTGAGCTGAGGAAAAACGTTATCGCCCAGAGAGTTATGAGTCTGTGGAATTTTCTGCCGTGGAAGGCAGTGGAGGCCGATTCACTGGATGTTTTCTAGAGAGAGTTAGATTTAGCTCTTAGGGCTAAAGGATCAAGGGATGTCAAGTCAAGTCAAGTGCGGTGAAATGAATAGTGGCGATGCTCGCGGACTTTGTGCAAGAAGACAAACAAACAAAGAAGCAAACAAACTACAAACAGAATGGAACAGAATCAGAAATAGCAGGAAACCGGGGGGGGGGGGGGGGGGGGGGGGGGGGCCCCCCCCCCCCGTTTTTAGAGGGGGGGGGGAAACCCCCACAATTTTTTTTGCTCCCTTTTTAAAATTCCCCCTTTCCCCGACGAGGGGGGGGGGGGGGGGTCCTGGGGCAGGGGGGGGTGGGGGGGGGGGGGGGTGGTAATGTGGGGAAGGATCACGTGTGGGGGAAGGGGGATGGGGGAAGGGGGGGGAGTGTCCCCGTAGGGGGAGTGTGGGGAAGGGGCCTGTGGGGAATGTGGGGAGAGGGGGTGGGGGAGTGTGGGGAAGGGGGAGTGTGGGGAAGGGGGATGTGGGGAAGGGGGGGGGTTGGGGGGAAGGGGGATGTGGGCCACATGGGGGGGAACTCCCTGTGGGGAAGGGGGATGGGGAAGGGGGGGGGGTTTGGGGAAGGGGGGGTGGGGGGAAGGGGGGATGTGGGGAAGGGGGGGGGTGTGGGGAAGGGGGATGTGGGGAAGGGGGGAAGTGGGGGGAAGGGGGGGTGTGTGGGAAGGGGGGGTGTGTGGAAAAAGGGTGGGGGGGGTGGGGGAAGGGGGGATTGGGGGAAGGGGGGATGTGGGGTGAAGGGGGGGTGTGGGGAAGGGGGTGTAAGGGGGATGTGGGGAAGGGGGGGTGGGGGGAAGGGGGGGTGGGGGGGGGAAGGGGGGGTGTGGGGAAGGGGGGGTGGGGGAAGGGGGGATGTGGGGGTGGGGGGGGGGTGTGGGGCATCTAGGGGATGTGGGGGGGGGATGTGGTCCAGGGGGGGGGGGGAAGGGGGGAAGGGGGGGGGTGTGGGGAAGGGGATCCCCTCTCAATCTCCTTGTGGGGAAGGGGGATGTGGGGAGGGGGGGTGGGGGGGGGGTGTGGGGAAGGGGGGTGTGGGGAATCCTCTGGGGGAAGGGGGGGGGTGTGGGGGAAGGGGGGATGTGGGGAAGGGGGGATGTGGGGGAAGGGGGGGGTGTGGGGAATGTGGGGATAGGGGGGGATGTGGGGAAGGGGGGGTGTGGAAGGGGGGTGGTGGTGGGGGTGGGGGGATGTGGGGAAGGGGGGGTGTGGGGAAGGGGGGATTGTGGGGAAGGGGGGGTGTGGGGAAGGGGGGATGTGGGGAAGGGGGGGTGTGGGGGGGGGGGGTGTGGGGAAGGGGGATGTGGGGAAGGGGGGGTTTGGGGAAGGGGGGGGGGGTGGGGGGAAGGGGGGGTGGGGGGGGGTTGGGGAAGGGGGATGTGGGGAAGGGGGGGGTGGGGGGAAGGGGGGGGGTGGGGGGAGGGGGGGTGGGGGGGAAGGGGGGGTGTGGGGAAGGGGGATGGTGGGGGAAGGGGGGATGTGGGGAAGGGGGATTGGGGGGGGGGGGATGTGGGGAAGGGGGGATGGGGGGGGGGGTGTGGGGAAGGGGGGGTGTGGGGGAAGGGGGATGTGGGGAAGGGGGAGTGTGGGGAAGGGGGGGTTTGGGGAAGGGGGGGGGGGGGGGGGGGGAAGGGGGGGGGTGTGGGGAAGGGGGATGTGGGGAAGGGGGGTGGGGGGAAGGGGGGGGTTGTGGGGAAGGGGGGATGTGGGGAAGGGGGGGTGTGGGGAAGGGGGATGTGGGGGGAAGGGGGGGTGTGGGGGAACCCAGGTGGGGAAGGGGGGGGTGTGGGGAAGGGGGGGTGTGGGGAAGGGGGATGTGGGGAAGGGAGATTGGGGAAGGGGGGGTGTGGGGAAGGGGGGGTGGGGGGAAGGGGGATGTGGGGAAAGGGGGGGTTTGGGGGGAAGGGGGGTGGGGGGGGAAGGGGGGGTTTGGGGGAAGGGGGGTGGGGGGAAGGGGGGGGGTTTGGGGAACCTGGGGGGGGGGGGGGGGGGGGTTGTGGGGGGAAGGGGGATGTGGGGAAGGGGGGGTGTGGGGAAGGGGGGGGTGGGGGGAAGGGGATGTGGGGAAGGGGGGGGTTTTGGGGAAGGGGGGGGGTGGGGGGGGAAGGGGGGTGGGGGGAAGGGGGGATGTGGGGAAGGGGGGGGTGTGGGGAAGGGGGCCCCCCAGGGGGAAGGGGGATGTGGGGATAGGGGGGGGGGGTTGTGGGGAAGGGGGGGTGTGGGGAAGGGGGATGTGGGGAATTGGGGAAGGGGGGTGGGGGGGGAAGGGGGATGTGGGGAAGGGGGGGGGGGTTTGGGGAAGGGGGGGGGTGGGGGGAAGGGGGGGTGTGGGGAAGGGGGGGGGGTGGGGAAGTAAGGGGGGTGGGGGGAAGGGGGGCCTTGGGGAAGGGGGATGTGGGGAAGGGGGGGTGTGGGGAAGGGGGGGTGTGGGGAAGGGGGGGGATGTGGGGAAGGGGGGGTTTGGGGAAGGGGGGGTGGGGGGGGGAAATGTGGGGGTGGGGGGGGGAGTGTGGGGAAGGGGGATGTGGGGAAGGGGGGGTTGGGGAAGGGGGGGGGTGGGGGGAAGGGGGATGTGGGGAAGGGGGGGAGTGTGGGGAAGGGGGATGTGGGGAAGGGGGGTTTGGGGAAGGGGGGGGTGGGGGGGGGGGTGTGGCAGGAAGAGGAAGGGGGGGGTGGGGAGGAAGGGGAAGGGGGATGGGGGAAAGGGGGTGTGGGGAAGAGAAGGGGATGGGGGGAAGGAGGTTGGGGGTGAAAGGTGGGGTGGGGGGGGAGGTGGAAGGGGGGGGGAAGGGGGGGTGTGGGGAAGGAGAAGGGGATGGGGGGGGGGGTTGGGGGTGAAGGGTGGGGTGGGGGGGAGGTGGAAGGGGGGGGGTGGGGAGGGTGGGATGGTCGCAGCAGACGCAGCTTGCCCTTCTGCTCACCCCGCATCAGCTTTTGACCTCACGCAGCAGATCCCGGTCTCACTGGTCGAAGCAGAAGCAGTCCGTGGGCTGCACACTCCCCGCACGCTGCACACTCTCCACGGGCTGCTCAACGCACACTGCGCCCCTTCAGCTTTTTATTCTCCTCGCCGCGTTATTGACAGCGGGTTCCGGAAGGAACGTTTTCTACGATTTATAAACCTTCATAACTTTTGTACTATTTCACCGATCGGAACAAAACTTATTTGGCTTGCAGCAGAGGAGAATGGTGGGTAAGGTGGCGGAAAATTGTAGCGCTATGGGGGATCGTTTTGGAGCAAATTTAAATACAACGCAGACCGGAAGTGGTCAAGATGAGAGTTTTAGTAATATACTAGACTAAGTACTGTAAAACCACTATAAACCACACAAAATACCACAAATAATCACAGTTCAGTAGACATTCAGTGTGTTCAGTTGATTCACAGCTCAGCCAGAATTGTGACCTCTCCCTCCCCCATCTTGCAGAGACTGAGCCACAACTACATTTCCAGGTTTTATAATCCCTCCCCCCTTCCACCGGAAGGGGCGTGGACTTCATGGCATGATTGACAGGAGAGTTATTCTCAATATTTTTTAAACACCAATAACACTGTTATTTTTCATTGATGGGAAGATCCTCTGCACCTGATGAGCGGTGGAGGACTGAGTAAGATGGCCAAAAATCACAACCGTAAGTAGTAGCGTTTTATCTAAATTCAATATACAGTGCAAACAAGAAGCTGTCAAGTTTAGACTTTTAATCATTTGTCATTTCAAACCAACCACCACCAACCATTTGCTTACTTTCATAGACTGATGTACAAGGACCCCCAGATCCCATTGTACTTCCCCTTTTTCCAACTCGACACCATTTAGATAATAATCTGCCTTCCTGTTTTTGCTACCAAAGTGGATAACCTCACATTTATCCGCATTAAACTTCATCTGCCATGCATCTGCCCACTCCCCGAACCTGTCCAAGTCACCCTGCATTCTCATAGCATCCTCCTCACAGTTCACACTGCCACCCAGCTTTGTGACATCTGCAAATTTGCTAATGTTACTTTGAATCCCTTCATCCAAATCATTGATGTATATTGTAAATAGCTGTGGTCCCAGCACCGAGCCTTGCGGTACCCCACTAGTCACTGCCTGCCGTTCTGAAAGGGACCCGTTAATCCCTACTCTTTGTTTCCTGTCTGCCAACCACTTCTCTATCCATGTCAGCACTCTTCCCCCAATATCATGTGCCCTCATTTTGCCCACTAGTCTCGTATGTGGGACCTTATCAAATGCCTTCTGAAAGTCCAGGTACACTACATCCACTGGCTCTCCCTTGTCCCATTGTTCCAGTGACTGACACCTGATGTCACCTGAAAACCGTCAAGTAGTACAACAGGATGCGACGCAGCAGCGTCAAGGTACGTCACTCCGCTTCGCCAATTTCCACGCGCCACCGTGGGGTCAGGGCGCACGTCACCCCGCGTCACCATACGACAGCATGCGACAGCGTACGGCAGCATAGGACAACGCCTGTGACGTCACAGCTGTCAAGCAGCGTCAGTGTACGTCCACCCGCGACATGATACGACAGGTTGCGCCATCCGGGGAGCGTGACGTCATGTCATTGTCCGGCTTCCGTATAAAGGGGTACGCGCCCCGACGCATCATGGCGGACGTGGTGATGCACGGTGCCGCAAATAAACCAGCACGGACAATGACTGCGCGTCACCACACGTAACCCGTATGTCATCGTGCGAAAAGGCGCACGACGTGATAAGACCCGCAGATCGCGCGAGGATTTTGAACATTCCGAAATCCTGGGGGCGGCAGGGAGACACCGCGCATTATCGCGCGTCACTACATGCGTCACCGCGCGTCACGGCCCGACCACGACGCGGCAACCAACTTTTTAGTCTGTCGCCTCAAATGTCGCCGAATTGGGACGGGCCCTTTAGAGTTACCATTACAGGATAGAGAACCTGCAGATACAGGATAAAGGGAATAACGTTTAGTGCAAGATAAAGTCCAGTAATATCCCATTAATGATAGTCCAGGGGTCTCCAATGAGGTAGATAGTAGTTCCACACTGCTCTCTGGTTGTGGTAGGATGGTTCAGTTGCCTGATAACAGCCGGGAAGAAACTGTCCCTGAATCTGGAGGTGTGTGCGTTTTCACACTTCCGTACCTCTTGCCCGATGGGAGAGGGGGGAAGATGGAGCTGTTCCCAAAGCAAGCTGTGATCCCGATAAAAACTGCTTTCTACGGCGCATCTGTAGAGGTTGGTGAGAGTTGTTGGGGACACGCCGAACTTCCTGCGCCGTCTAAGGAAGTAGAGGCGTTTGTGTGCTCGCTCGGACGAAGGGCCTGTTTCCATGCTGTATCTCTAAATTATGGGCGGCATGGTGGCGCAGCGGTGGAGTTCCTGCCTTACAGCGCCACTGACCCGGGTTCGATCCCGACTACGAATGTCATCTGTACCGAGTTTGTACGCTCTCCCCGTGACCTGCGTGGATTTTCCCCCGAGATCTTCGGATTCCTCCCACACTTGTAAGACGTACAGGTTTTTCAGGTTACGTTTTAAGAAGGAACTGCAGATGCTGGAAAATCGAAGGTCGACAAAAGTGCTGGAGGAACTCAGCAGGTGCGACACATTTCTGGAAATAGGCAACGTTTCGGGCCGAAACCCTTCTTCAGACTGATAGGTTTGTAGGTTAATTGGCTTGGTGTAAATGTAAATTGTCCCTAGTGTGTGTAGGATAGTGTTAGTGTGCGGAGATCGCTGGTTTCTGCGCTGTACCTCTAGACTAAACCAAAACTGAACTAAAACTGAACTAAACTCATTTCAAATGGAAAGTGGCTCGCTGTGCTGTTCCGAAGATCTGCTTTCTTTAGTTTAGTTTTGTTTAGAGATACAGCGTGAAAACAGGCCCTTCGGTCCACCCAGCCCGTGCCGACCAGCGATCCCCGCACACAAGCACTTTCCTCCACACACGAGGGACAATTTTACATTATCTACAACCCTGCAAGTCTTTGAAGTGTGGGAGGACATAGACATAGACATAGACATAGAAAATAGGTGCAGATGGAGGCCATTCGGCCCTTCGAGTCAGCACCGCCATTCAATATGATCATGGCTGATCATCCCCAATCAGTACCCCGTTCCTGCCTTCTCCCCATATCCTTTGACTCCATTAGCCCCATAGAGCTCCATCTAACTCTCTCTTAAATCCATCCAGTGACTTGGCCTCCACTGCCCTCTGTGGCAGGGAATTCCATAAATTCACAACTCTCTGGGCGAAAACGTTTTTTTCTCACTTCAGTCTTAAATGACCTCCCCTTTATTCTAAGACTGTGTGGCCCCTGGTTCTGGACTCGCCCAACATTGGGAACATTATTCCTGCATCTAGCTCGTCCAAACCCTTAATAATCTGATATGTTTCAATAAGATGCCCTCTCATCCTTCTAAACACCAAAGTATAAAGGCCAGCTCATCATGTTTCCGGAGATCGGAAACCGGGAGATCTCGGAGAAGCCCCACGCAGGTCACGGAGAGGAGGTACACAAACTCGGTAACAGATAGCACCCGTAGTCGGGATAGAAGCCGGGAGGGACTGACGCTGCAAGGCAGCAACTCTACCGCTGCGCCACCGTGCTGCTCCTAATGCTGTTGTTATGATGTCTGTTTCAAAGGGAGTCAGGTTGGTAGAAGACATCATTAATCTACCTCATCCAGATGAACCTTCCCATAGTGACATCTCAGACAGTGCATCATGACTTGGATAAACAACTATACGCCTTGCAGTGACTCGGAGCAGATAGAATATCAGCGACGCATTAACTCACAACACTCACAGCTCTGGGGCTGCTGACAATAATCATCTCAGGAATGAGTGGGTGAGTGTTTGACAGCACTCGTTGGAGTTTAGAAGGTTGAGGTGGGGACCTCATTGAAACTTATCAGAATAATGAAAGGCTTAGATAGAGTGGATGTGGAGAGGATGTTTCCACTGGTGGGAGAGTCTAGGACCAGAGGTCACAGCCTCAGAATTAAAGGGCGCTCTTTTAGAAAGGAGGTGAGGAGGAACTTCTTTAGTCAAAGAGTAGTGAATCTGTGGAACCCATTGCTACAGAGAGCTATGGAGGCCAAGTCAGTGGATATTTTTAAGGCAGAGATAGATAAATTTGGTATTTAGAACGGATGTCAAGGGTCCAGGAATAGCTGCTTCCCCACAGCCATCAGGCTATTAAACTCAGCTCGGACAAAACTCTGAACATTAGTAGCCAATAATCTGAAAAAGGTTTTATTTGCACTTTATCAGTTTATTTATTCATGTGTGTATATATTTATATCATGGTATATGGACACACTGATCTGTTCTGTAGTCAATGCCTACTATGTTCTGTTGTGCTGAAGCAAAGCAAGAATTTCATTGTCCTATCAGGGACACATGACAATAAACTCTCTTGAATCGTGAACTTGAACTTGAAATTATGGGGAGAAGGCAGGAAAATGGGATTATGAGGCAGAGATCAGCCATGATTGAATGATGGAGTGGACTCGATGGGTCGAATGGCTTCATTCTAGTGAACTGGTGAACACGACCATCTGAATCGCCAGAGGCTTTGCAATTTTTTTAAGCACCAGAAGTTGACGGAGAGAAATAGGGTGTGAAGGAACAGCAGACGCTGGTTTACACTGAAGATAGACACAAAATGCTGGAGTAACTCAACGGGACAGGCAGCATCTCTGGAGAGAAGGTATGGGTGAAAGGCCGCACCAATCCAGTTGTTGGGCCGCAAAGGAGGGGCGAAGATGCGACAAAGAGCAAAGTCGAGGTACGTGACTGAAAATGGTTCCCCCCCATTCCCCCCCCACCACTCCCCACACTAAATCATACAATTAGACATACTAAAATACAATAGGTGCAGGAGTAGGCCATTTGGACCTTCGAGCCAGCACCGCCATTCAATGTGATCATGGCTGATCATCCAAAATCAGAAGCTGCCTCCACCTCCCTCTAAGGCAGAGAATTCCACAGACTCACCACTCTCTGTGAGAAAAAAGTGTTTCCTCGTCTCAATGGCTTACTCCTTATTCTTAAACTGTGTGGCCCCTGGCTCTGGACTCCCCCAACATCGGGAACATGTTTCCTGCCTCTAGTGCGTCCAAGCCCTTAACAATCTTATATGTTTCAATGAGATACCCTCTCATCCTTCTAAACTCCAGAGTGTACAAGCCCAGCTGCTCCATTCTCTCAGCATATGACAGTCCCGCCACCCCGGGAATTAACCTTGTAAACAATACAAAAAAAGTCAAAAGGCTATCCAGTCAAAGAAAAGACTATTATATAGTGGCAGCTAGGAATAGACTGGGTGACAACCAAGAATAGTTTGGTGACTACTGGAGAGGCACGGAGAGGCAGCACCCGGGACAGGCTGGGTTAGCACCCCAGTCGTGAGAAAGATACCCAACTAAGCTACGGAAAGGCCTAATGAAACATCGTGGCCTAAAAATCCATCAGGGGAGAATGAAACACTCGGAGAAGGAGAAAGAGGAGCAGCGCACACGCACAGGCCTTGAACCTGGTGAGACGCAGGAAGAGCCCAGCCAGGACTCACCCCACAGCCAGAGCCCAGTCCCTCCACGCACTAGAGTCTCCCAACACCTGCAGAGTGGTTACTAAGATGGCTGATCTGTGGGCGGTTGCTGCTGGGACACAAGTCGGGGCCTGATCAACCCCGGCTGGGTCGCCTGGGCGTGGGTGTCTGACCGGAAACACCCGATGACCCCAGATCACATCACTGAGGGTGTGTCCCAGCGCATCTACAAGATGTGTATTTTTCATATTATATCATTGCAAACAAGTCGCCCGCAGTACACAGATAAAGGATAAAAAGTACAACATTCAATAGACAATAGCCAATAGACAATAGGTGCAGGAGGAGGCCATTCGGCCCTTCGAGCCAGCACCGCCATTCAATGTGATCATGGCTGATCATCCCCAATCAGTACCCCGTTCCTGCCTTCTCCCCATATCCCCTGACTCCGCTATCTTTAAGAGCCCTACCTAGCTCTCTCTTGAAAGCAGTGCAAAGATTTACATCGATCCATGAACCCACCAATCCAACCGATACTCTCAGCTATCAAATGCAGTTAAAACATCAGGACACCAAGGGCGGCACGCTGGCGCGATGGTAGAGTTGTTCCCTTACAGCGCTTTGAGCGCCCGGGTTCGAGTTTGTACGTTCTCCCCGTGGGTTTTCTCCGGGTGCTCTGGTTTCCTCCCACACTCCCATTAGGCAGGCATGTGGGCTAATGGGCCTCTGCGTATTGTAAATTGTCCCTAGTGTGCAGGATAGTGCTAGTGTACGGGGTGATCATTGTCAAATGGGCCGAAGGGCCTGTTTCCTGCTGGACCTCTATTTCAAAGTTCAAAGTAAATTTTATTGTCAATTCAAATAAATTGGATTGAAATTGCGTTTCCCCATACTCCAAATGTGCAAGTAATATTTATAACACAGACAGACAATATACCAATAAGATAGACAATATACATTATTTAAAATATTCACAGTGTGCCAGAATGTAGTAACATTTTGAGGTATGTTATTAAAGTGCAATAATAAAAGGTGCAATACAGAAAAGTGCAAATAGCATACTGCAGACATTGAGTTAAAGATAAATGTTCATGGAATTTTCTTGAGTGTGTTGAGTAGTCTGATGGCCTGAGGGAAAAAGCTGTTTTTGAATCTGGTGGTTTTGCTCCGCATGCTGCGGTAGCGCTTGCCAGATGGTAGGAGAGTGAACAGTTTGTGTGCTGGGTGGGTGGTGTCTTTAATGATATTGGTTGCTCTCTTGCGACGGCGAGGTGGGTATAAGTCCTGGATTGCAGGTTGGGGTGATCTGGTTATCTTCTCCGCTGTCCTCACCACTCTCTCTAAAATCTAAAACCAGTGCCACTTTTCACAGAGGGTGGTGAGTGCCTAGAACGCACTGCCTGGGGAGGTGGGAGGCAGAGACAATAGTGGCGTTTAAGATGCTTTTATCTAGGCACTTGGAAATTCCGAGAATTCAGGGAGAGGGATCATGTATAGGAGGAGGCCCAGCGCAAATTGGAGAAACAGCACCTCACATTTCGCTTGGTCAGCTTATAACCCAGCAGTATGACTATTAACTTCTCTAACTTCAAGTAACGCTTGCTTTCCCTCACTCACCATCCCTCCCGCTTCCGAGTTCTCTGACCAGTCTGACTGTCCTCCTGATTAATTTTTATCTGTGTGTGCTTCGTTGTCACCCTCCCCTCGCTAACAACGATCTATTCTACATTTTTCTTGAACTCCATCCCCTTTGATGTCTCGTTTTCACACCTCACCCTTCCATATCTCTGTGTCTCCCTCACCCCTGACTCTCAGTCTGGAGAAGGGTCTCAACCCGAAACGTCACCCATTCCTTCTCTCCAGAGACGCTGCCTGTCGCACTGAGTTACTCCAGCATGTTGAGTCTTTCTTCAGTGTAAACCAGCATCTGCAGTTCCTTCCAGCACAGAGGTTAGTTCATCTTGGTATCATGTTTGACACGGACGTTGTGGGCTGAAGGGCATGTTCCTGAGATGGAGCAGGCGACACTAAATACAGCACAGGAACAGGCCCTTCGGCCCTAATGCTTGTGCCCAACATACAAGATACAAGATACATTTAATTGTCATTTGGACCCCTTGAGGTCCAAACGAAATGCCGTTTCTGCAGCCATACATTACAAACAAATAGACCCAAGACACAACATAATTTACATAAACATCCATCACATTGCTGTGATGGAAGGCCAAATAAACTTATCTCTCCACTGCACTCTCCCCCCCCCCCCGATGTCAGAGTCAAAGTCAAAGCCCCCGGCTGGCGATGGCGATTGTCCCGCGGCCATTAAAGCCACGCCGGGTGGTGCGAGGTCGCACACCGGGTCTTGGTGTTAGAGCCCCCGGCGCGCGCTCGCAGAGTCCCGCGGGCCATTCCAAGCCGCGCGGGGCAGTGATGTCAGGCCCCGCTCCAGGAGCTCTTTGACCCCGCAACTCGGGCGGGGGAAGTCGCCGTTGCGAGAGCCCTGAAAAGTGGTCTCCCTCCAGGGACCCGCGGGCTCCCGGTGCCGCCGTCCACAGACCTGCCGTTGAAGCCTCCGACTCTCCGGTCGGGCCGCAGCAGCAGCAGCAGCAGCGCTCCTCCACCGCTCCATCCGCTCCGGACTCGGCCAGCCCCGCGACGGCGACGGTGAGTCGTCGGCACCAGAGTCCCCGGTCTCTTCCTGTTGGAGGCCGCTCCTCGTTGTAGCCCCAACGATAACGTAGACCCGACGAGAAAAGGTCGGGTCTCCCGTCCAGGGAGAGATTTAAAAAAGTTCCCCCCCCCCCCCACCCCCCCCCCCACCCCCCTTTCTTGTCCCCGCCCACCCCCGCCCCCGATCAGTCTGAAGAAGGGTTTCGGCCCGAAACGTTGCCTATTTCCTTCGTTCCATAGATGCTGCTGCACCCGCTGAGTTTCTCCAGCTTTTTTGTGTACCTTTGCTTACTTTCATAGACTGATGTACAAAGACCCCCAGATCACGTTGCACTTCCCTTTTTCCCAACTTGACGCCATTTAGACAGGCAACTAGGCCGTTTTCACATGGTCGCGGGGTGACGCCTGTATGGTCGTGAGTATCTTCTCAAGTCGCCTAAAGAGTCGTAACGTTTTTCTGGTTCTCGCTGGTTATTTAAATTGTCAAAACTTTTCGGCGACTGTGGGCTTGACGTGGGATGACGCAGGTGGTGTCGCCGGGTGACGTTGGTTGTCGCCGGGCGCTGACTTTGGTGAATTCCATCGGCGACTACCGACGTCATCCGGCGACAGGTACCGGCGACTGAATTGTCTTCAGTTTCGCCGACAAGGTCGTAGCTTGTCGTAGCTCGTCGCGGGTGGACGTAGGTTGCCTTTGGTTGTCGTAGGTTGTCCCCTGTGTGGTCATAGGTTGTCGTAGCTGTGGTCGTAGGTGGACGTCCCAAGTCGCGACGATTTGGTCGCCAGTTGTCGGTAGCTTGCCGTAGATTGACGTCGACTGTCTGGTAGGTTGTCTTTGACATTTTCATGGGGGGGGGGGGGGGAGGGGGGGGTCCAGTCACCACTTTTTCAGCGACTTGCTATAACTTTGACAGTCGCTGGCAGCCGCCGATAAAATCACCAAAGGGAGAAATGCCCTAACTGTGACTCTTTTAAGGCCTGAGGGCTCAAAGTAAACTCAAAGCATGGTCACTCCCTGGTGGGAGTGGAAGCAGTTACTCTGCATGAGCCAAAGTACGCGCCGTGCGTTGTTGTGGGCGTCTTGTCGGAGATCTAAGGGAGTGCAGCGTAGGTTTACAAGGTTAATTCCCGGGATGGCGGGACTGTCATATGCTGAGAGAATGGAGCAGCTGGGCTTGTACACTCTGGAGTTTAGAAGGATCTTCTTCTTCTTGCGTATGGCGTGCACAGCCTGAATTTATAGGACAACTTGTTCTATTTGATCTTACTTGATTGTGCACACCAGGTTGATTGCATTCGTCGAAACAGGGCGGACCACGTGAAGGTTGCAATATCCCACCCCGAGTTTAGAAGGATGAGAGGGCATCTCATTGAAACATATAAGATTGTTAAGAGTCTGAAGAAGGGTTTCGGCCTGAAACGTTGCCTATTTCCTTCGCTCCATAGATGCTGTTGCACCCGCTGAGTTTCTCCAGCATTTTTGTGTACCTAAGCTTGGACACGCTAGAGACAGGAAACATGTTCCCGATGTTGGGGGAAGTCCAGAACCAGGGGCCACACAGTTTAAGAATAAGGGGTAAGCCATTTAGAACGGAGACGAGGAAACACTTTTTCCCACAGAGAGTGGTGAGTCTGTGGAATTCTCTGCCTCAGTGGGCGGTGGAGGGGGGTTCTCTGGATACTTTCAAGAGAGAGCTAGATAGGGCTCTTAAAAATAGCGGAGTCAGGGGATATGGGGAGAAGGCAGGAACGGGGTACTGATTGGGGATGATCAGCCATGATCACATTGAATGGCGGTGCTGGCTCGAAGGCTAAACGGCCTACTCCTGCACCTATTGTCTATTGTCTATTGTCTATTGTCTATTGTCAAACGGACATGGACCACATTGACTGTAATGTATCTGGGTTCCAGCACGCAGCAAGCCGTTCCTCCTTGCAGGGTCCCCGCTGGAAACATTTAATCTGGCAAACGAGACGGCCAAAATGGCTGGCCGAGAGCCCAACATGGGCACCGAGCCAACGGCTACCGTGCTGGCTGAGTATTCAAAACTCACTAAGGTCAGTCCCGCGAGGTAAAACCTCGGACACCCCTAGGTTTGCCAACTGTTGCGTATATTAGCTGGGACATCCCGTATATTGGGCTAAATTGGTTTGTCAGGTGTGGGGCCGTCTTTGTCCCGTATTTGACCGCTACTACTCGGGCCACAGGGACTGTCGGGTCGGACCCCACCTCACCGTCCCGACGTGGTGCAGCCCATGGAGTGCAGCAGCAGCAGCAGCGCCTCGCCCGTGGCCCCGTCGGTCGGCAGTCCGGCCAGCTGTCCGACCTTCGGTCCTTCGCTTACCGCCGACACCACAACCTCCCCTCCTTCTCATGGCCCGATCATCGGTTCATGAGGAGTTGGACGGGGCGCCGGACTTTGCGAGTGACGTCGCGCGGACCAAAACTCCTCAGCTGGTTCGCCCGCTGGGCTTTGTGTGCAGTCCAGCACCCGGGCCAACTCATCATTCACCCAGCCACGGCCGAGTCAGTCAACGAATTGCCGTTGGGAATTTTTCCCCTATTTTTACTTTTTGTCCCTTATTTGGGGAGTGGGAAAGTTGGCAACCCCAGGCACCCCCCCCCCCCCCCCCCCCGGATTAGCGTGCCGGGTGACCAACGACTCCACGGTGGCGCCCAGCAGCAGGCTAACGGTGAGCAAGGTCAAAGCCCATGGAACACCTTGGGCAAAGAACCGCCCCTTGGCTGGTTTGGCAGTGGCCATCCGAGATCGGAGTATCCCGGCTTCTGAACGCACTTCACGGCTTAAGTGTTGCTCCCTCCGCTAAGGTATGGGAACTGTTCCTGTTTAAGAAAGAACTGCAGATGCTGGAAAAATCAAAAAGTAGACAAAAAATGCTGGAGAAACTCAGCGGGTGAGGCAGCATCTGTGTGGGGAAGGGGGAGGTGACGTTTTGTGTCGGTGCCTTTTTCAGACTCCAGTTTGGAGATGAGTCTCGACCCGAAACGTCACCTACTACTTTTCTCCACCATCCCGGGAATTAACCTTGTGAACCTACCCTGCACTCACTCAATAGCAAGAATGTCCTTCCTCAAATTAGGGGACCAAAACTGCACACAATAACCGTAGAACAATTACAGCACGGAAACAGGCCATCTTGACCCTTCTAGTCCGTACTGGTGTGGTCTCACTAGGTGTGGTCTCACTAGGGCTCTGTACAACTGCAAAAGGACCTCTTTGCTCCTATACTCAAATCCTCTTGTGATGGAGGCCAACATGCCATTAGCTTTCTGTGTGAAAAAGGTTTTCCTCATCTCGTGTGTAGGGGCTAACAAAATTGGGAGAATTCGATGTTCATGCCCCCAGGATGCAGACTCCCCAAACGGGAGTCAGTTTCGCCACCTCCAACGTGACCCCACCACTCGCCACATCTTCCAATCTCCCCCCATATCTGCCTTCCGCAAAGACCGCTCCCTCCATAACTCCCTTGTCAATTCTTCCCTTCCCTCTCGTACCACCCCCTCCCCGGGCACTTTCCCTTGCAACCGCAAGAGATGCAACACTTGTCCCTTTACCTCCCCCCTCGACTCCGTTCAAGGACCCAAGCAATCGTTCCAGGTGCGACAGAGGTTTACCTGCATCTCTTCCAACCTCATCTATTGCGTCCGCTGCTCTAGATGTCAGCAGATCTATATCGGTGAGACCAAGCGGAGGTTGGGCGATCGTTTCGCCGAACAGCCGCAATAACCAAGCTGACCTCCCGGTGGCTCAGCACTTCAAGTCCCCCTCCCACTCCGTCTCCGACCTCTCTGTCCTGGGTCTCCTCCATGGGCACAGCGAACAGCACCGGAAATTGGAGGAACAGCATCTCATATTCCGTTTGGGGAGTCTGCATCCTGGGGGCATGAACATCGAATTCTCCCAATTTTGTTAGTCCTTGCTGTCTCCTCCCCTTCCTCAGTCCCCCTGCTGTCTCCTCCCATCCCCCAGCCTTCCGGCTACTCCTCCTTTTCCCTTTCTTGTCCCCACCCACCCCCGCCCCCGCCCCCGATCAGTCTGAAGAAGGGTTTCGGCCCGAAGCGTTGCCTATTTCCTTCGCTCCATAGATGCGGCTGCCCCCGCTGAGTTTCTCCAGCTTTTTTGTGTACCTTTGATTCTCCAGCATCTGCAGTTCCTTCTTAAACACTATGAAAGTAAGCATGCAGGTACAGCAGGCAGTGAAGAAAGCGAATGGCATATTGGCCTTTATAACAAGAGGAATCAAATATAGGAGCAAAGAGGTCCTTCTGCAGTGTACAGAGGCCTAGTAAGACCACACCTGGAGTATTGTGTGCAGTTTTGGTCCCCTAATTTGAGGAAGGACATTCTTGCTATTGAGGGAGTGCAGCGCAGGTTTACAAGGTTAATTCCCGGGATGGCGGGACTGTCATATGCTGAGAGAATGGAGCAGCTGGGCTTGTACACTCTGGAGTTTAGAAGGATGAGAGGGCATCTCATTGAAACATATAAGATTGTTAAGGGCTTGGACATGCTAGAGGCAGGAAACATGTTCCCGATGTTGGGGGAGTCCAGAACCAGGGGCCACAGTTTAAGAATAAGGAGTAAGCCATTTAGAACGGAGACGAGGAAACACTTTTTCTCACAGAGAGTGGTGAGTCTGTGGAATTCTCTGCCTCAGAGGGCGGTGGAGGCAGGTTCGCTGGATACTTTCAAGAGAGAGCTAGATAGGGCTCTTAAAAATTCCATCCCGACTACGGGCGCTGTCTGTACGGAGTTTGCACGTTCTCCCCGTGACTGCGTGGGATTTCTCCAAGATCTGCGGTTTCATCCCACCCTCCAAAGGTGTACAGGTTTGGTAAAAATGGTAAAATGCTAGATAGGGCTCTTAAAGATAGCGGAGTCAGGGAATATGGGGAGAAGGCAGGAACGGGGTACTGATTGGGGATGATCAGCCATGATCACATTGAATGGCGGTGCTGGCTCGAAGGGCCAAATGGCCTCCACCTGCACCTATTGTCTATTGTCTATTGTCTATTGTCGCCTGTAGTCGCCGAAAAAATCGCCTAAGTGGGACACAAGTATCACAATGAAGGGCCGAAGGGCCTGTTTGCTGGTTCCATGCTGTAATTCTAAACTAAACTAAACTATACTAAACTAAAGTACACACACACACACACACACAAACCCTCTCGGAGATGAACCCAGAGGGGGATTTGTGTCATGTATCAGTGGGGAGACAAGTAGCATCAGACGCGGGCTTTGATCCACTTCTTTAAGACCACGGCCTCGGGCAAGCAGTTTGAGCTGCAGCCGAGCTCAGTGGCGGGATTCGATGAGAAATGCCGGCAATCTGGTTCCTCCAGTGTCTAGCCAGGCAGCCAGCCTTCCCGCATCCATCACAGCCTACTTGATCTTGTCAGCCACCCGAAACATCCCGTAATTAATCGTGAGAAGCGACTCTTGTGGTATGTGCTTCATGTAAGGCGTACAAGGCTCCCCTGTCACAACATGCCCCATTAGGCAACCCCCCCCCTCCCCGCCCCCACCACCAGAGTTTAGATTAGTTTGGAGAAACAGGCCTTTCCAAAGGGAGAGGAAGGAAACATAGACAATAGACAATAGGTGCAGGAGTAGGCCATTCGGCCCTTCCAGCCAGCACCACCATTCAATGTGATCTTGGCTGATCATCCCCAATCAGTACCCCGTTCCTGCTTTTCCCCATATCCCTTGATTCAATTAGCCCTAAGAGCTAAATCTAACTCTCTCTTGAAAACATCCAGTGAATTGGCATCCACTGCCTTCTGTGGCAGAGAATTCCACAGATTCACAACTCTCTGGGTGAAAAAGTTTTGCTCATCTCAGTCCGAAATGGCCGACCCCTTATTCTTAAACTGTGTGACCCCTGGTTCTGGACTCCCTCAACGTCGGAAACATGTTTCCTACATCTAGCCTGTCCAATCCCTGAAGAATTGTGTATGTTTCTTTAAGATCTCCTCTCATCCACCTGAAATTCCAGTGAATACAAGCCCAGTCCACCCATTCTATCATCATATGTCAGTCCCGCCATCCCGGGAATTAAGTAAGTAAGTAAGTTTATTGGCCAAGTATTCACATACAAGGAATTTGCCTTGGTGCTGCGCCCACAAGTAACAACATGACATACAGCGACAGTTACGAATGACTCAGAAAACACTAAACATTAATAATAATAAAACATTAATGATAAAACACCATTGATCAAGCATGTGAACCAACAAAATACCAGATCAAAGGGAGGCTACAGATTTTTGGCTGTTGAGTATAGCAACTACTCGTGGATAAAAACTGTTTTTATGTCTGGCTGTGGCAGCTTTGACAGTCCGGAGTCGCCTTCCGGAGGGAAGTGATTCAAAGAGTTTGTGGCCAGGGTGAGAGGGGTCAGAGATGATCTTGCCCGCTCGCTTCCTGGCCCTTGCAGTGTACAGTTCATCAATGGAGGGAAGGTTGCAGCCAATAACCTTCTCTGCTGATCGGACGATTCGCTGCAGCCTCCAGGTGTCGTGCTTGGTGGCTGAGCCAAACCAGACCATGATGGAGAAGGTGAGGACAGACTCTACGATGGCCGTGTAGAATTGGACCATCATTGCCTGTGGCAGATTGTGCTTCCTCAGCTGCCGCAGGAAGTACATCCTCTGTTGGGCCTTTATGACTGTGGAGTTGATGGTAGCCCCCCACTTAAGGTCCTTGGAGATGATGGTTCCCAGGAACTTAAAAGACTCCACAGATGTGACTGTGGTGTTGTTGATGGCGAGTGGGGTGAGGGGAGGGGGAGCTCTCCTAAAGTCTACAATCAATTCCACTGTCTTAAGAGCATTGAGCTCTAGGTTGTTGCCATGGCACCCAGGACTGTGACACTACCTGTCTGTAGGCAGATTCCTCCCCATCCTGGACAAGTCCAATCAGGGTTATGTCGTCCGCAAAATTGAGAAGCTTGACAGAGGTGTCCGTGGACCTGGTGAACCTACGCTGCACTTAAGTAGCAAGAAAAGGGGACTGGTTTAGATGGGGCATCATGGATGAGTTGGGCTGAAGGGCCTGTCTCCATGTTCTATGTCTACAAAGTCATCTATCTCATCTGAAGAAGGGTCTCGAACCGAAACGTCACCCATTCCTTCTCTCCAGAGATGACTCTGCCCAGCCGAGTTACTCCAGTATTTTGTGTCTATCTTCGGTGTAAACCAGCATCTGCAGTTCCTTCCTGCAAATAGACTTGGGGGCATTGGTTTGGTGTTTTTGTACTATTTTTGTTTTTTTTATGTGTATATAAGTGTTTGTGCATGTGTGACTATGTGCCTGGGTGCCTATGTGTGTGTGTGTGTGTGTGTGTGTGTGTGTGTGTATATATACGTGTGTGTGTGTGTGTGTGTGTGTGTGTATGTATAGGACAATATACGTGTGTGTGTGTGTGTGTGTGTGTATATATACATATGTGTGTGTATATATGCATGTGTGTGTGTATGTATGTATATATGTGTGTGTGTGTGTGTGTATGTATATATACGTGTGTGTGTGTGTGTGTATACATATGTATATATATATATATATATGTGTGTATGTATGTGTAAATATTTATATATATGTATGTGTATATGCATGTAAATATATATATATATATATAGTTACACACACACATACATGTATGTATATGTATTTGCGTGCGTGCGTTGTGTGTGTGTGTGAGACAGTGTGTGTGTGTGTGTATGTAGGGAGTTAGATGTAGCTCTTTGGGCGAAAGGAATCAAGGGATATGGGGACAAAGCAGGAACTGATTTTAGATGATCAGCCATGATTATATTGAATGGCGGTGCTGGCTCGAAGGGTCGAATGGCCTACTCTTGTACTGATTTTCCCTGTTTCTATGATTACAATCGAGCTGTTCACAGTGTATAGATACACGATTTCTATGTTTCTATGAGTGTGTGTGTGCACTCATAGACAATAGACAATAGGTGCAGGAGTAGGCCATTCGGCCCTTCGAGCCAGCACCGCCATTCAATGTGACCATGGCTGATCATCCACAATCAGTACCCCGTTCCTGCCTTCTCTCCATATCCCCTGACTCCGCTATCTTTAAGAGCCCTATCTTAAAAGTAACCAGAGAACCGACCTCCACCGCCCTCTGAGGCAGAGAATTCCACAGACTCACAATTCTCTGCGAGAAAAAGTATTTCCTCATCTCCGTTCTAAATGGCTTACCCCTCATTCTTAAACTGTGGCCCCTGGTTCTGGACTCCCCCAACATCGGGAACATGTATCCTGCCACTAGCGTGTCCAAACCCTTAATAATCTTATATGTTTCAATCATCCTTCTAAACTCCAGAGTATTCAAGCCCAGCCGCTCCATTCTCTCAGCATATGACAGTCCCGCCATCCTGGGAATTAACCTTGTAAACCTACGCTGCACTCCATCAATAGCAAGAATGTCCTTCCTCAAATTAGGGGACTGAAACTGCACACAATACTCCAGGTGTGGTCTCACTAGGGCTCTGTACAACTGCAGAAGGACCTCTTTGTTACTATACTCAACTCCTCTTGTTATAAAGGCCAACATGCCGTTTTCTTCACCGCCGGCTGTACCTGCATGCTTACTTTCATTGACTGATGTACAAGGACCCCCAGACCCCGTTGTACTTCCCCTTTTCCCAACTTGACTCCATTTAGATATTAATCTGCCTTCCTGTTTTTGCTACCAATGTGGATAACGTCACATTTATCCACATTAAACTGCATCTGCCATGCATCTGCCCACTCACCCAACCTGTCCAAGTCACACACTGTCGAAGTGTGTGTGTGTGTGTGTGTGTGAGTGTGTTTGTGTGTGTGTGATTGTGAGTGTGTGTGAGTGATTGTGAGTGTGTGTGTGTGTGTGTGTGAGTGTGTGTGAGTGATTGTGAGTGTGTGTGTGTGTGTGTGTATATATGTGTGTGTGAGTGTGTGTGTGCGTGTGAGTGGTGTGTGTGTATAAAGGTGGAGTGTGTGAGTGTGTGTGTGTTTGAGTGCAACTGCAGATGTGACATTGTATTTGAGTGTGTATATGTGAGTGTGTGTGTCCATATTTTGTGTGTGTGTGAGTGTGACGGTATGTGTGAGTGTGCCCCAGTGTGTGTATATGTGTATGATTGTGTGCAAAATTCTCAAGGTGTGTGTAGAGCGTGTGTGCACGTGTGGGGGGAGTGAAGGGGAAATGATTCAAAGTGTGAGAGAACTTTTAGTGGTGGGTGTGTGTGAGGTATATAGTGTGTATCCCAATGTGTGGAAACAGTTAGGCTTCCTTCTACAGACCACACCAGGACTGAATAACCATTTGGGACAGGTGGATGTTCCCATTGGGAATATGTACTCAGCTCTTCTGACACAAGGAACTGCAGATACAGGAATGTTTTGCAAAATACAATATTTAAAAGTGCTGGAGTACCATACTCAGTGGGTCAGGCAGGCTGTTTGTGTTTGCTTCGGAACGACCAGAAGCCAATTTTTTTAGGTCAGTCATCTTACTCCTTCAGACAGATTATAATGGTGGATGGGAGGCTAGGGGGGGGGGGGGGGGGGGGGCGGGGGGGGGAGAAAGCTCGTTGGTCAATAGTTCAATAGTTCAATGAAGTTTTATTTCTCACAAGTGCAACTGCAGAGTGACATTTATTTTTGCATATTTGCTCATGTGGGAGCCTCCATATTTTGGGGCCTGATCCAAAGACCAATGTCCGGTCGGCCTGCTTGCCCGGTCTACCGGAGCGGTTCCCGATCCAGGCGAGCCCCAGGCTCCTGCAGGGCCTACCTCCGTCGCCCACGCCGGATCGGCCCCCGAACCGACGTCCCCCTCAATAGTCAATAGACAATAGACAATAGGTGCACGAGTAGGACATAGGTTCAAGGTGAAGGGGAAATGATTCAATAGGAATCTGAGGGGTAACTTTTTCACAACGAGGGTGGTGGGTGTATGGAGGTAGTTGAGGCAGGGACTATCCCAACGTTTAAGAAACAGTTAGACAGGTACATGGATAGGACAGGTTTGGTGGGATAGGGACCAAACGCGGGCTGGTGGGACTAGTGTAGCTGGGATAGGTTGGTCGGTATGGGCGAGTTGGGCTGAAGTGCCTGTTTCCACACCGCATCAGTCGATCACCCTATGACCTAAATGCCGGAGGAAAGACACACAGCATTTTGACGCAAAGCAGGCTACTTACAAATATTTTAACCTCCTGACAGTGTCTCGAGAGCACATTATCTGGTCATTTATCAGGCTGAGGTTCCTGCAATCTTGACGCATGTAAAATTGTTGACTGCGTCTCTGTCATTCTAATGGTGGCTATTGTCAAAGTTAATGACTGCATTGGCTCAGAGAGGGGATAAGAGGGAGGGGGGGGGGGGGGGGGGTTACATTTGGCTGGCACTGTGGTGCAGCGGTAGAGTTACTGCCTCACAGCGCCAGAGACCTGGGTTCGATCCTGACTACGGGTGCTGTCTGTACGGAGTTTGTACGTTCACCCCGTGACCTGCGTGAGTTTTAATTTAGTTTAGTTTAATTTAGTTCAATGATACTTGCTATTGAGGGAGTGCAGCGTAGGTTTACAAGGTTAATTCCCGGGATAGCGGGACTGTCGTATGCTGAGAGAATGGAACAGCTGGGCTTGTACACTCTGGATTTTAGAAGGATGAGAGGATATCTCATTGAAACATATAAGATTGTTAAGGGATTGGACACGCTAGAGGCAGGAAACATGTTCCTGATGTTGGGGGAGTCCAGAACCAGGGGCCACACAGTTTAAGAATAAGGAGTCAGCCATTTAGAACGGAGACGAGGAAACACTTTTTCTCACAGAGAGTGGTGAGTCTGTGGAATTCTCTGCCTCGGCGGGTGGTGGAGGCAGGTTCTCTGGATACTTTCAAGAGAGAGCTAGATAGGGCTCTTAAAGATAGTGGAGTCAGGGGATATGGGGAGAAGGCAGGAACGGGGTACTGATTGGGGATGATCAGTCATGATCACATTAAATGGCAGTGCTGGCTGGAAGGGCCGAATAGCCTACTCCTGCACCTATTGTCTATTGTCTCTATATTTAGCCAAGTTACAGTAGATGTGGTTAAAGGGATTCCCTACAGCCGATAAATCCCATTCAGGGGTTTACCAGAGAAGGTTCAGGTATGGGACACTGAGTCTGGATGAACATCAGCCAGGGATGATTTTGAATGGCTGGTGAGGCCAATTAGGGCCGAATGGCCAACTCTTGTAAACCTAATTTAAGAAGGCACTTTCTACTGCAGAATACCTATTGTCTATTGATACAGCACAGGCCCTTCGGCCCACCGGGTCCGCGCCGACCAGCGATCCCCGCGTACTAACGCTATCCTACACGCACTGGGGATACAGTAAGATTTACACCAAGCCAATCTACCTACAAACCTGCACGTCTTTGGAGTGTGGGAGGAGACCGAAGATCTCGGAGAAAACCCACGCGGTCACGAGCAGAACGCACAAACTCCGTATGGACAGCACCTGTAGACGGGATCAAACCCGTGTCTCTGGCAGTGCAAGCGCTGTAAGGCAGCAACTCTACCGCTGCGCCACCGTGCTGTCCCATTTTCTCCGGGTGCTCCGGTTTCATCCCACACTCAAAAAAATTATGTGCAGGTTTGTAGATTACTTATCTTCTGTAAATTACCTCTCATGTGTGGGATGGGATAGAACCAGTGTCAATAGACAACAGACAATAGGTGCAGGAGTAGGCCATTCGGCCCTTCGAGGAGGTGAAGGATGTTTCAGTTTAGTTTATTGTAACGTGTACCGAGGTACAGTGAAAAGCTTTTTGTTGCGTGCTATCCAGTCAGCGGTACAGCCAAGCGCCAACAATCGAGCCATTCACAGTGTACAGATACATGATAAGGGAATAACATTTAGTGCAAGGTAAAGCCAGCAAAGACCCATCAAGGAAAATCCGAGGGTCTACAAAGACGATAGACAATAGTCAATAGGTGCAGGAGTAGGCCATTCGGCCCTTGGAGCCTGCACTGGCATTGAATATGATAATGGCTGATCAACAAGGTAGATAATAGCTCAGTATGTTTCACCAAGCTGTTCCTCCATTTGGTGGTACATAATTTAAAGCTGTTGCATGTTCTGCTGGGCAGATTTCCGTTCTGAAGGACATTTGCAAATGTTTTTTCTGGCCTAAATCATGTTCATCACTTCTAGGAGCAGGATTAGGCCATTCAGCCCATCAAATCTACAGGAGAAAGGTCCTGATCCAAATTGTCATCAAAGTGGCAAAGGTGCAACGTAGAGAAAGCCGTGGGAGCCCCTGCATTATCTGGGCTGAAATGGTGGGCCAGATAGATATAGTGAAAGCAAAGGGTGGAGATGCACACCTTGGCAGAGAAATAACAGGGTGTCAAAAAGTGGGTACATCCAGAAATCGGATTGCAAAGTATGGGACATGCAGGTGCAGGATTCCAAGAGCTGTTAAAGAGGAAAGCGAATGGTATAAAGAAGTACAAGCCCAATGCTGGCTTTCATATGACAGTTGCCATCCCGGGGAAAACCCTGAGCTGCACTTTAGCAAGAATGTTGAGGGGGAATCTATCAGTCGCTCCGTACGGCAGGGGCACCATGGTGGGTGCAGCGGTAGAGTTGATGTGGATTACTAGCGTCCATTTTGCCCAAGTTTCTGAGAAGACAGTGCCTCTGAGGATTTCCAGCGACGTTCGTTAGGAAGGTGAGACCCACACCTGGGTAGTTTACACCCCCAGCTGTGTATCTATGGAATTTTTACAGCTGTCTGGTCCTTCCCTGGAATCCCAAAGCCCAATGAGCCTCTTCCTTTCTTCTTGGAACCCCCATACCCACCACCCCCCCCCCTCACAGCAGTAGGGAAGAAGGCCTCGACGAAACGTCACCTAGCTCCGTAGATGTCAGCCCGCTGGTCACTGCCAAAGGTCAAGAATGGAAGGGCAGAGAAGAATGCCACAGATTCACAACTCTCTGGGTGAAAAAGTTTTTCCTCATCTCAGTCCTAAATGGCCTATTCTTAAACTGTGGGGACCCTGGTTATGTCCAGTCCGTTAAGAACTTCATAAGTTTCTATAAGACCCCCCCTCCTCTCATCCTTTGAGACCCTTCCTCAGACTTCAGATTTTTCAGATCCTGTGAGTGGCAGATAGATTGGGGTCGGGGAGTTAGTGTTTCAACAGCACACTGTCGCCTGAACACTTGATCTCATCCCCGCTGTGCCCGCTCACTGGATCAGATTCACACTGAGGAAACCTCAGGGGTATCCCATCTGTTTAACCTTGTAATCCTCCGGGGTGAGCTCGGGAACGAGTTCCTCAGTGGATCGATCATACACGTCGATGTCACGGAGCTCGGAGTCAACATTGAGGGACCATCAACTTGCGGTTCAGCTCAATGTCGCGTGTGTCGAGGTGGCTTTTGTTGTGTGGCCACTGGAAGGAACCTTGGGTGGAGAGGGAATGGTGGCATTGTGTGCGAGAGTGTCCATCCATCCCGACGTCGGAGTTTCGATCATCTAAATGGCATCAAGTTGGGAATAGGGGAAGTATGACGGGATCTGGAGGTCCTTGTACATCAGTCAATGAAAGTATGCAGGTACAGCAGGCAGTGAAGAAAGCGAATGGCATGTTGGCCTTTATAACAAGAGGAATCAAATATAGGAGCAAAGAGGTCCTTCTGCAGTTGTACAGAGCCCTAGTGAGACCACACCTGGAGTATTGTGTGCAGTTTTGGTCCCCTAATTTGAGGAAAGACATTCTTGTTATTGAGGGAGTGCAGCGTAGGTTTACAAGGTTAATTCCCGGGATGGCGGGACTGTCATATGCTGAGAGAATGGAGCAGCTGGGCTTGTACACTCTGGAGTTTAAAAGGATGAGAGGAGATCTTATTGAAACCTGTAAGATAATTAAGCGATTGGACACGCTAGAGGCAGGAAACATGTTCCCGATGTTGGGGGAGTCCAGAACCAGGGGCCACAGTTTAAGAATAAGGAGTAAGCCATTTAGAACGGAGACGAGGAAACACTTTTTCTCACAGAGAGTGGTGAGTCTGTGGAATTCTCTGCCTCAGAGGGCGGTGGAGGCAAGTTCTCTGGATGCTTTCAAGAGAGAGCTAGTTAGGGCTCTTAAAGATAATGGAGTCAGTGGATATGGGGAGAAGGCAGGAACGGGGTACTGATTGGGGATGATCAGCCATGGTCACATTGAATGGTGGTGCTGGCTCGAAGGGCCGAATGGCCTACTCCTGCACCTATTCTCTATTGTCGAAAACGATGCCTCTTGCATATGGACGCAGTGCGCTGTCCTGTGCATACTGTACTCACCAGGGGATATGGTGATATATGGTGCTATTTCCGATGATCTTTCCTGGTCCCAGAACACTGATGCAATTATAAAGAAGGCACGTTAGCGCCTCTACTTCCTGAGAAGATTACGGAGAGTCGGCATGTCGAAGAGACTTCTCTTGAACTTCTACAGGTGCACAGTAGAGAGCATGCTGACCGGTTGCATCTTGGCCTGGTTCGGCAATTTGATCTTCCAGGAGCGGAAAAGGCTACAAAAAGTAGTAAACACTGCCCAGTCCATCACCGGCTCTGACCTCCCCACCATCGAAGGGATCCATCGCAGTCGCTGCCTCATAAAGGCTGCCAACATCATCAAAGACTCACACCGTCCTGGCCACACACTCATCTCTCCACTGACATTGGGAAGAAGGTACAGGAGCCTGGGGACTGTAACGTCCAGGTTCAGGAATAGCTATTTCCCCACAGCCATCAGGCTATTAAACACAACAACAAATAAACTCCAAACTTCAACAGACTATTAATATAATGATCACATTGAATGGCGGTGCTGGCTCGAAGGGCCAAATGGCCTATTCCTGCACCCATTGTCTATTGTCTATTATCACTTATGATCTACTGAGCTGCATGCAAAATAAAAGTTTTTCTCTCTACCTTGGTGCACTAGATAATAAAGGAATCATTGAACCATTGAGCTGTTATTGGACATCTCATTAGAAAGGGGAGTTGTCCCGATCTTCCAAACGACATTGTTGTAGCCCTTGCACTTTTTTTAATCTGCACTTTCTCTGATTTACCTGGACAGCATGCAAAACAAGGTTCTTAACAGTATCTCCGTTCTTAGGCCGCCTTCGGTCGTGGCTGACCATGGGTGTCTCCAGGGTGCTATTCCCTATATGGAGGACGCCAGTGCGTGACTTTGTTTAACGTGGGGAGACTGGTGCACAGACAGCCACCCCACGGTCCTTGACAGATCTGGGTCAGGATCCAGTGGCGTGGAGTCCAAGACGACCGGAGACCCTTTTCTGCTGCAGCCTTCATCCGCCTTCCCAGCCGTTGTGACGTTAGCTCCACTAAGGTCAGCCATCGTCCTCCGCCTGTTCCACCGTTGAGGTCTTGGTTGGATTGCTCTTTGTCAGGGACCTCCCCCACGACTTTACCGCCATGGGTGGCCCTACCAGGAGCGTAGATAGCTCCAGACGGCATCGCTCTCAGGATACATCCCGAATAATCCTCCTCCACTTTGGCCAGGGTGCCCAGCATTCAGTGCAGATCAATAGTCAATAAAACCATAACACAGAGGTGGCACGATGGCACAGCGGCAGAGCCTTGCAGCGCTTGCAGCACCTGAGACCCGGGTTCCATCCCAACTCCAGGCGCTGTCTGTACGGAGTATGCACGTTCCACCCTTGACTGCGTGGGTTTTCTCCGAGATCTTCAGTTTCCTCCCACACTCCAAAGACGTGCAGGTTTGAAGGTTAATTGGCTCCGGTAAATGTAAATTGTCCCTAGTGTGTGTTGGATAGTGTTAATGTGCGGGGATCGCTGGTCGGCACGGTCTGGGTGGGCCAAAGGGCCTGTTTCCGTGCTATATCCATATAACCATATAACAATTACAGCACGGAAACAGGCCATCTCGGCCCTACAAGTCCGTGCCGAACTACTTTTTCCCCTTAGTCCCACCTGCCTGCACTCATACCATAACCCTCAATTCCCTTCTCATCCATATGCCTATCCAATTTATTTTTAAATGATACCAACGAACCTGCCTCCACCACTTCCACTGGAAGCTCATTCCACACCGCCACCACTCTCTGAATAAAGAAGTTCCCCCTCGTGTTACCCCTAAACTTCTGTCCCTTAATTCTGAAGTCATGTCCTCTTGTTTGAATCTTCCCTATTCTCAAAGGGAAAAGCTTGTCCACATCAACTCTGTCTATCCCTCTCATCATTTTAAAGACCTCTATCAAGTCCCCTCTTAACCTTCTGCACTCCAGAGAATAAAGACCTAACTTATTCAACCTATCTCTGTAACTTAGTTGTTGAAACCCAGGCAACATTCTAGTAAATCTCCTCTGTACTCCCTCTATTTTGTTGACATCCTCCCTATAATTGGGCGACCAAAATTGTACACCATACTCCAGAATTGGCCTCACCAATGCCTTGTACAGTATTAACATTACATCCCAGCTTCTATACTCAATGCTCTGATTTATAAAGGCCAGCATACCGAAAGCTTTCTTTACCACCCTATCTATATGAGATTCCACCTTCAAGGAACTATGCACGGTTATTCCCAGATCCCTCTGTTCAACTGTATTCTTCAATTCCCTACCCTAAAGTAAACTGAAACTAAAGAAGCAGAATTAGACTATTTCAGCCCATCGAGTCTACTCTGCCATTCACTCAGCGTTGAACTACCTTTCCCTCTCAATTCCATTCTTCTGCCTTCTCCCCATAACCTTTGTCACCCTTCCTAATCACGAACCTGTCAATCCCTGCTTTGTAAATATCCCACTGACTTGGCCTCCACCGCCGTCTGTGGCAATGAATTCCACAGATTCACCAGCCTCTGACGAAAGAAATTCCTTCTCACCCCTATTCTAAAGGTACGTCCTTTTATTCTGCGGCTATGCCCTCTCAGACAATAGACAATAGATGCAGGAGCAGGCCTAGACTCTCCCACTAGTGGAAACATCCTCTCCACATCGTGATTTTATACACCTCTATAAGATCACCCTTCATCCTCCTGCGCTCCAACGAATAGAGTCCGAGCCTACTCAACCTCTCCCTATAGCACAGGCCCTCTAGTCCTGGTAACATCCTCGTAAATCTGCTCAGCACCCTTTCCAGCTTGACAACATCTTTCCTCTAACAAGAACTGAACTTCTACCGCTGCACCATCGAGAGCATCCTTACCAACTGCATCACAGTATGGTATGGCAACTGCTCTGTCTCCGACCGGAAGGCATTGCAGAGGGTGGTGAAAATTGCCCAACGCATCACCGGTTCCACGCTCCCCTCCATTGAGTCTGTCCAAAGCAAGCGCTGTCTGCGGAGGGCGCTCAGCATCGCCAAGGACTGCTCTCACCCCAACCATGGACTGTTTACCCTCCTACCATCCGGGAGGCGCTACAGGTCTCTCTGTTGCCGAACCAGCAGGTCGAGGAACAGCTTCTTTCCGGCGGCTGTCACTCTACTCAACAACGTACCTCGGTGACTGACAATCACCACCCGTCCCCGGACACTTATTATTTTTTTTATTCAAATCGTTTGCTATGTCGCTCTTCAAGGGAGATGCTAAATGCATTTCGTTATCTCTGTACTGTACACTGACAATGAATCTGAATCTGAATCTGAATCTGAATCTGAATCTGAACACAATATTCTAAATGTGGTCTCACCAATGTCTTATACAACTGCAGCATGGCCTTCCAACTTCTATACTCAATACTGATGAAGGCCAAAGAGCCAAATGACATTTTGACCACCTTATCTACCTGCGACTTCTCTTTCAAAGGACTATACACCTGTACTCCTAGATCCCTCTGCTCCACGACACTACCCAGAGCCCGACCATCCACTGTGTGGGTCCTGCCCATGTTAGACGTTCCAAAATGCAACACTTCTCTGTAGTAAATTCTGTCAACCATTCCTCAGCCCACCTGGCCAATCGATCAAGATCCTGCTGCAATTATTGACAGCCATCTTCACTATCTGCCAATCCACCCACTATTGTATCACCCGCAAACTTGCAATTGGACTTCATATGTGATAGGAGCAGAATTAGGCCATTCGGCCCATCAAGTCTACTCTGCCATTCAATCATGGCTGATCTATCTCTCCCCCCAAACCCATTCTCCTGCCTTCTCCCCATAACCCCTGACACCCGCAGTAATCAAGAAACCATCTACCTCTGCCCTAAAAATATCCACTGACGGAATCCTTGGCGATGAATTCCACAGATTCACCGCCCTCTGACTGAAGAAATGCCTCCTCGTCTCCTCTCTAAGGAAATGTCACAAGGTCATATGTGATAGGAGTGGAATTAGGCCATTCGGCCCATTGTCTACTCCACCATTCAATCATGGCTGATCTATCTCTCCATCCTAACCCCATTCTCCTGCCTTCTCCCCATAACCTCTGACACCCGTACTAATGTCCTTTAATTCTGAGGCTATGATCTCTGGTTCTAGATTCTCCCACTAGTGGAAGCATCTTGTCCACATCCACTCTATCCAAGACTTTCACTATTCACTAAGTTTCATTGAGTTCCCCTCCCCTTCATCCTTGTAAACTCCAGCTTCAGGTTTCTGGGGGTTAACGTCTCTGATGACCTCTCTTGGACCCACAATACCTCAACTCTGGTCAAGAAGGCTCACCAGCGTCTCTTCTTCCTGAGGAGACTGAAGAAGGTCCATCTGTCTCCTCAGATCCTGGTGAACTTCTACCGCTGCACCATCGAGAGCATCCTTACCAACTGCATCACAGTATGGTATGGCAACTGCTCTGTCTCCGACCGGAAGGCATTGCAGAGGGTGGTGAAAATTGCCCAACGCATCACCGGTTCCTCGCTCCCCTCCACTGAGTCTGTCCAAAGCAAGCGTTGTCTGCGGAGGGCGCTCAGCATCGCCAAGGACTGCTCTCACCCCAACCATGGACTGTTTACCCTCCTACCATCCGGGAGGCGCTACAGGTCTCTCCGTTGCCAGACCAGCAGGTCGAGGAACAGCTTCTTCCCTGCGGATGTTACACTACTTAACTTAACTCTGCACCTTAGTGACTGCCAATCACCCCCCATCCCCCAGTAAAATTGCACTAATGTATTACATATATATATATTCTGCTGTTCATTATTCTATGTTTGCTCTTCCAGGGAGATGCTAACTGCATTTCGTTGTCTCTGTACTGTACACTGCACAATAACAATAAAGATTGAATCTGAATCTGAGTACAGGCCCAGTGCCTTAAAAACACTCATCATATGTTAACCCACTCGTTCCTGGGATCATTCTCGTAAAAATTCCTTCTCTGGACCCTCTCCAGCGCCATATGGCCTCCTCCTGCACCTATTTTGGGGATTTCTATGTTTCTATGTTTCTAGGAGGCCATTCGGCCCTTCGAGCCAGCGCCGCCATTTAATGTGATCATGGCTGATCGTCCCCAATCAATAACCCGTGCCTGCCTTCTCCCCATATCCCTTGACTCCACAAGCCCCTAGAGCTCTATCTAACTCTTTCTTAAATCCATCCAGTGACTTGGCCTCCACTGCCCTCTGTGGCAGGGAATTCCACAAATTCACAACTCTCTGGGTGAAAATGTTTTTTCTCACCTCAGTCTTAAATGGCCTCCCCTTTATTCTAAGACTGTGGCCTCTGGTTCTGAACTCGCCCAACATTGGGAACATTTTTCCTGCATCTAGCTTGTCCAGTCCTTTTATAATTTTACTTCGGAGTCACGTGAGTGACTACGTGAAGAACCCGTCAAGTACGCATGCGCGGCATTACGTTTCAGCAGGCAACAGCGGCAGGCGGGAGTCAGGGCTCCCGCTACAACCTGAAAGACGAAGCTTTAGGTAAGTACTTACCTTCATTCTAACAGCCCCTCGCGTCTGTTTGTTCCCCGTTGGACTGCGGTCCACGGACAGGGAGCCGTGCCGGTGCCGGAGCCACTCCACACAGGGGCGGCAACGGAGAGAGAGAGACCTGTCCCCGCTCGAGCCCATTCTCGCGGGGGCAGCAACGAAGACCGTTCCATCGCGGGGGCAGCATCACCGCGGCAGGACCGCTAACCAGCGCTCCGCTCCCGACACTGCGCCAAGCCCAGCCCGTCAGCGCCTCAGCAGCGGGCTGGGATGAACGCCACGGAGGCGTCGGGCCGGTGGTTCCGACTCGAAGGACGGGACGTTTTTTCCACCCCAGGTAGAAAGACAGCCGCCTGCACCTGCCCGCTCGACCACGGAGGAGCGTCTTCATTGCGGGGACAGCAACAGGCGGTAGGACCGCTTACCGGGCGGTCCGCTACCCCGACACCGCGTCCGAGCCCAGCCCCGCTAGCGCCTGAGCAGCGGGCTGGATGTATATGCAAGAACCGGCCGGTGGTTCCGACATCGGACGGGGACGTCTCTCCACCCAGGAGAGGGAGAGACAGCCGCCTGAGCTGCAGGAGCGGCTCTTGGAGCAGGAGCTCCAGCGAGATGCACCCCAGGAGGGGTGCTCTCGCAGAGGGAGGTCAGGCACTCCCTCCACAGTGTTTCTGCACTGTCCATTGCTTCCTCCTTCCCAGAGGAGCTTTGGTGACCAGGGCTGGGCTGGTCAAGAACAGGGGCAATGGCTGAAGATCTCGGGAGTATGGTCTTTCCAGTGTGCAGGAACAGGAAGAGCTGCTAGGTGTAGTGGACAGCCACGTGTGAACCCCTCGTGAAGAAAGGACGAGTAACCAAAAACAGTAATTCCTATGCAGCAGCACCCTACCGCATCCATCAGTCAACGTCTACCATATCGGACTGATGAAAGCTTGGGGCCGGATCTATCCCCGAAAGTCTTCCTTAGACCCCTAGGGCCCGGAGCGGACCCCCTGGAAAATGTGCCACCCCCCAACGTCACCGTCACATCAGACGACGTGCAACATTCATTGGACCATAGGAAACAGAAGAATGATATGCCATTTATTGTCACTATACATGTACAGTGAAACTGAAAGCTGCTCGTACTCAGTGCATACATACAATTTAGCACAAAAAACAAGAAACAGAAAAACAAAAACAGAAGGGAGAAGGGGGATCCGGGGGGGGGGATAGGTGCACAATTCTGCGGCGCTATATACATATATACAGATGGAAGTCCGGGTGTTGGGCTGTGAAGTCAGTGCATGTGTGAATTTGAATTCAGAGTAGTTATAGTTTTCGGAAAGCAACTATTTCTGAGTCTATTTGTCCTGGATTTGATGCACCTATAGCGCCTTCCAGAGGGCAGCAGGTCGAACAGTCCAAACGCAGGATGGGAGCTGTCTTTGATGATCTTCTTTGCCCTGCTAAGGCAGCGGGAGGTGTAGATATCCATCAGGGAGGGGAGAGGGCAGCCAATGATCTTCTGCGCGCAACCCACAACCATGGAGGTAGGTGGGTCTGGTCTTTCCAGTGTACAGAGCAATACTAACATGGGAGTCTATCACGAGTGATAGTATATACTCAATGGCATTAGTGAATACAATTCACACTGGAAAAATCCACCAGGTCAACATTCACCCCAGAGGGTTTCCCCCCCCTCTTTGTTAAAGAAAGGGACATCATGGCGAAACTTGAACCCTTGCAAATATATTCAAAAAACTAAACCCAAAAAAGATGGTGGATGTCGTATCATCATTGACTTTATTTCACTAAATATGTCTGTTAAGTATGTACATTTCAAAATGGAACGGTTGTTACAGCCAAACAACCAAATTCCATAGAATACTTTATGGCAAGCATTCATCTTAAAGATGTTTACCATTTAGTATCATGGGCTCACTAGGATCACATTCGCTCAGATACCTGAAAATATATCAGGAGTGGATCGCCGCAGCCATATAGCATGGCTGTCTAAAGTGTTATCCAATGGGCTCACATAGCCAATAGCCCCTACCCTCTGTGGCAGAGAGTTGGCCACTCTCTGTGTGAAAAAACGTCTCGGTTTTAAAACCAGCTCTGGCAATATTCAGAAGACAAAAACATATTGTCATGGCATGTCTTGGCGATATCCTATATGGTAGGTAAGGCCATGAATTTGAATTTGTTAACTGTTTAACTAACAAACAGTTATTCGGAACATTGGGGTTTGTCTTGCATCCAGATAAATCTAAGTTGAAGCCATCCTCTTTCTTGGACTATCTTGGGCTTCATAATTAATTCAGTCTACGTGACTATAATGTTGCCAAGAGACAACATAGTTGAATTGGCACAAACATGCAACAAATTAATGGTCAACAAACTACCAACTACTCGACAAGTAACAGAGTAATTGGGAAAATGGTAGCATTTCTGGCTACATAATTCGGACCTTAGTATCAAAAACGACATACAGGTTGTCATTGAGCGTCTCATGAAGTTACCCACTGAAGTAATATCAGAACGACAGTGGTGGGGTTACCACTTATACTGGGCATTAATTATCTAAAAATGTTTGGGTGAATTTTATGGATTTAAAGCACTTGCATGTACGGTTATAAATAGACTATACTACGGTGGTGGCCTACATTAACCATATGGGCGGCATAAAGTCGGTATCATGCGACAAGTTGGTCAACACAATTTGGCAATGGTGTGTCCAAAGACGTATTTGACTATCAGCAACTTACCTGCCAGGTAAGCTAAATACAGTGACAGACACCAGGTCACATAAATTTAATGACAACATCGATTAGATGTTTTTATAAAAAAGTTTCACTAAAACTATCAAGCTATATGACACGCCAGATATCGATTATTTGCATCAACGCTAAATCACCAGGTACCTATGTATGTCGCTTGGGAACCAGACCCTGAGGCAGCAGCAGCAAATGCGTTCGCGCTGGATTGGGGAAATTATTTTTCTATGTATTTCTTCCCTTCTGCCTCATCAGTCGGGGACTACGCACAGTACAAATGGACTCTGCTTCAGGTATTTTTGATAGTACCCGACTGGCCTACACAGCCATGGTTCCCAATACTCCATGACATGGTTGTTGAAACTTCGATGGTATTCCCCAGTGACCCAGAATTATTAACACTCGGAGTCGGGCACAAGCCATCCGTGCCATGGGAAAATCAAGCTCCTGGGTTGCAGATTCTGCACAATCCACTTCTGGGACTGGGATTATCATAACAAACCGTCGACACCATGTCAGCATCCCTCCGAACATCCACTGGACTACAGCACTTGTCCAGCATCAATATATGGGAGAAGTACTGCTTGGATACAGGGACCACCTACTAAACCGCTACAGTTACTACGTACTGGAATTCCTGGTGAACCTTCACCATGATGAAGGATTCGGCTACAGTACCATCAACACAGCTAGAATTGCCCTGCCTGTCTTTTCAAAACCAGCTCCAGGACAACAGGCCATGGGGTCCCACTGGCTGGTGGTAAATCTATGAAGGGTATTACAACTCTAAACCCCTAGACCAGGTACACCCATATATGGGATGTCAGTGTGGTACTGCCATACCTCAGGGGATGCCCACCAGCCAGATCCCTCAACCTGAACCATCTATGCTCTAAACACATATGTTGATGGCACTTGGAGCTGCACAGAGGGTCCAGTCACTACTCCTATTGCAACTGGACACCATGCTCACAGCTCCAGACCAGATCTCTATCATTGTCCAGGGAATGGTCAAACAGAGCAGACCAGGAACACCTAATCCAGTCGTGGAATCCGGGCTTACCCGCCAGAAAACACGGTAATGTGCCATGACCCTATTATCCTACATAGACACAACCTAAATATTCGAGGGAGATGAAAAAGTCTTGTGGGTCAGTCACAAAAAACCTTGTGGTCGGGTAACGAGCCATTTCGGGATGGCTCAAGCAGGTACTAAAGCTGCTGGGATAAAACTAACATGTACAAAGTTCATTCCACAGGACAAGCTTCCACGTCAACGGCAAAAAGAATGGACGTGCCTATAAACCACATCCTGGCTACAGCAGAATGGTGGGGGGGTAAAACGTTCAGAAACATTTATTATAAGCTGTTGACAAAACCCTGTTTTATTTGCAGGAAAGATTCCAGTCTGCAAATATTTAAATTAAGCCCAGGGGAGCATTTTAAATTTCTTCATTGTTATTGTAAAAAATACCATTGTGTTTCTCTACAAACCGATTCATTGGTTGATTACGATAACACACTTCCTCCCTCAAAGACTTCGGCAGTGATGTAGTAATAACTGTTACACGGTTTGAAATCACAGAGCTTTGAAATCTTCACGTAGTCACTCACGTGACTCCGAAGTAAAATAGTAAGATTAAACGAGAACTTACCAGTTTGAAGTTTGATCTGTATTTTATGAGGAGTTACGATGAGGGATTACGTCTTTAATATGGGTCAAACTAGCAAACTGATGTCTCCTTGTCTTTACTATGTTTACTTCAATAACTGTGTCTATCTGTGATTCCACACCGCTGCTTTGAAGTATGCCGCGCATGCGTGCTGGACGGGTTCTTCACGTAATCCCTCATCGTAACTCCTCATAAAATACAGATCAAACTTCAAACTGGTAAGTTCTCATTTAATCTTACTATTTTATATGTTTCTATAAGATTCCCCCTCATCCATCTAAACTCCAGTGAATACAAGCCCAGTCTTTTCAATCTTTCCTCATATGACAGTCCCGCCATCCCAGGGATCAATCTCATGAACGTACTCCTGCACCTATTGTCAATTGGCCCCAAAACCGCTCACGATTCCATCGGACTCTACGACACTCCACACATCTCTTGACAAGAGTTTCAAATCCCCCATCACCAGAGTTACATTTCTAAAGTAGGGTGAGACGGATAAACGGGGAATTAGAATCGGGTCCGGTCCTGACAGGCTTAAAAATTCCAAATAATTGGATCGGCTTATTTCATGAAGAAGGAATCAATTCTTTGTACGTTACAGAATATAACTCCTCAAACCAGCATTTGGTTCATCGGCCATCAGTTTTGTGTAATCTCATTCTGACACCCAAACCCTAAGGCAGGATGTATAGTTGGCTTTGCTCAGCGATTAGGTTTCCTCGTGTTGAAACAGGTTTCCAGCTGAAGAGACAGTTACAGCATAAAAAAGAATTAAACTGGGGCAATCAGGGAAAAGGTTTTCAGCTAATTGCTGTCTCAAACCTCAGGGCTCAGACGAGGAATATTAACTCCTGTGTAGACAGCCCTGTGCTTGGTTTAGTTTAGTTTAGAGATACAGCGCGGAAACAAACCCCTTCAACCCACCGAGTCCGCGCCGACCAGCGATCCCCACTCACTGACACTATCCTACACGTAACCATATAACATATAACCATATAACAATTACAGCACGGAAACAGGCCATCTCGGCCCTACAAGTCCGTGCCGAACAACTTTTTTTCCCCTTAGTCCCACCTGCCCGCACTCATACCATAACCCTCCGTTCCCTTCTCATCCATATGCCTATCCAATTTAAATGATACCAATGAACCTGCCTCCACCACTTCCACTGGAAGCTCATTCCACACCGCTACCACTCTCTGAGTAAAGAAGTTCCCCCTCATGTTACCCCTAAACGTCTGTCCCTTAATTCTGAAGTCATGTCCTCTTGTTTGAATCTTCCCTATTCTCAAAGGGAAAAGCTTGTCCACATCAACTCTGTCTATCCCTCTCATCATTTTAAAGACCTCTATCAAGTCCCCCCTTAACCTTCTGCGCTCCAGAGAATAAAGACCTAATTTATTCAACCTGTCTCTGTAAGGACAATGATTAGTACGGGTGTCAGGGGTTATGGGGAGAAGGCAGGAGAATGGGGTTGAGAGGATAAGGGGGGAATCTTTTAGGACCGAGATGAGAAAAACATTTTTCACACAGAGAGTGGTGAATCTCTGGAATTCTCTGCCACAGAGGGTAGTTGAGGCCAGTTCATTGGCTATATTTAAGAGGGAGATAGATGTGGCCCTTGTGGCTAAAGGGGTCAGGGGATATGGAGAGAAGGCAGGTACAGGATACTGAGTTGGATGATCAGCCATGATCACATTGAATGGCGGTGCAGGCTCGAAGGGCCGAATGGCCTACTCCTGCACCTATTTTCTATGTTTCTATGTTTCTATGAGAGGGAGAGATAGAACAGCCATGAGTATATACGAGTATATTTTGAGCATAGAAGTTGGGATGTAATGTTAAAATTGTACAAGGCATTGGTGAGGCCAATTCTGGAGTATGGTGTACAATTTTGGTCGCCAAATTATAGGAAGGATGTCAACAAAATAGAAAGAGTACAGAGGAGATTTACTAGAATGTTGCCTGGGTTTCAGCAACTAAGTTACAGAGAAAGGTTGAACGAGTTAGGTCTTTATTCCTTGGAGCGCAGAAGGTTAAGGGGAGACTTGATAGAAGTCTTTAAAATGATGAGAGGGATAGACAGAGTTGACGTGGACAAGCTTTTTCCACTGAGAGTAGGGAAGATTCAAACAAGAGGATATGATTTGAGAATTAAGGGACAGAAGTTTAGGGGTAACATGAGGGGAACTTCTTTACTCAGAGAGTGGTGGCTGTGTGGAATGAGGTTCCAGTGGAAGTGGTGGAGGCAGGTTCGATTTTATCGTTTAAAAATAAATTGGATAGGTATATGGACAGGAAAGGAATGGAGGGTTATGGTCTGAGCGCAGGTAGATGGGACTAGGTGAGAATAAGTGTTCGGCACGGACTAGAAGGGCCGAGATGGCCTGTTTCCGTGCTGTAATTTTTATATGGTTATATGATTGAATGGTGGAGTAGACTTGATGGGCCGAATGTCCTAATTCTACTCCTTATGAACTTATGAAGCCAATTAACCTACAAACCTGCACGTCTTTGGAGTGTGGGAGGAAACCGGAACTCCCGGAAGAAACCCACGCAGGTCACAGGGAGAACGTACAAACTCCGTACAGACAGCACCCGAAGTCAGGATGGAACCCGGGTCTCTGGCGCTGTGAGGCAGCAACTCTACCGCTGTGCCACCGTGCCGCCCCTGTACTATATTTAGGCATTGGTTTCATAGAGTGGATACAATTAATAAATATTGTCATTTTGATTTATAGAATAGAACTAGACTAAGTGGGACCCGTTGGGTCCCATGTTCACATGGGAGGACTGGTCCCCCGATGCAATATTCCACCTCTCCACCAATTCCAATATTGGTGGTCAGTGGTGGGGCTTTCTGGAGTGCTGGTATGGGTTCTTGGGGTGGCAGCTCAGTCCCTCAAGCCTGATCTGCTGGCAGCTCACTCACGGCTGGTGGGCTGGCAGTTGACTCATGACTATCCCTTGAAATTCCATTTCAAGCAGGGTGCAAGGCCACCAAATTCAAATCCATGTTCGTAACATTTCAAGCAGGGTGCAAGGCCACCGAATTTAAGTGCAGTTTCTTACCACTATGAGCTGGATCCAAGGCTACCAAATTCAAATGCAGTTTCATTCCATTTCAAGCAGGGTGCAAGGCCACCAAATTCAAATGCAGGTTCATACCATTTCATGAAGGGTGAAACCACCATAAAACCCCACAAAACACCAAACTCACAGTTCAGTAGACATTCAATGTGTTCAGTTGATTCACAGCTCAGACAGTCGTGACCTCTCCCTTCCCCATCATGCAGAGACTGAGCCCCACCCACACTTCCAGGTTTTATAACCCCTCCCCCTCCCCCTCCCACCGGAAAAGGTGTGGCTTTAAGGGCATGATTGACAGTAGAGAGATTCTCAACATTTTTTAAACACTAATAACACTTACATTTTTCATTGATTGGAAGAATACTCTGCACCCGCTCAGCGGAGGGGGGACTGAGTAAGATTTCCAAAAATCACCGCTGTAAATGGTAGCGTTTTATCTAAAATCAATATACAGTGCAAACAGGAAGTAAGTGCATTTGCAATAGTGCCTTTCAACTTCAAACCAAAGCTCCCGCCACCATTTGCAGTAAGTAGTGCCTTTCAACTCCATGCCACCATTTGCAGTAAATACTACCTTTCAACTTCAAGCAAAGCACCCAAGCCACCATTTCAAGTTCAAGTTCAAGTGAGTTTATTGTCGTGTGTCCCTGTATAGGACAATGAAATTCTTGCTTTGCTTCAGCACAACAGAAAATAGTAGGCATTTACTACAAAACAGATAAATGTGTCCACATACCATGATATAAATATATACACACATGAATAAATAAACTGATAAAGTGCAAATAACAGAAAGTGGTTATTAATAATCAGAGTTTTGTCCGAGCCAGGTTTAATAGCCTGATGGCTGTGGGGAAGTAGCTATTCCTGAACCTGGTTGTTGCAGTCTTCAGGCTCCTGTACCTTCTACCTGAAGGTAGCAGGGAGATGAGTGTGTGTCCAGGATGGTGTGGTTCTTTGATGATACAGCCAGCCTTTTTGAGGCAGCGACTGCGATAAATCCCCTCGATGGAAGGAAGGTCAGAGCCGATGATGGACTGGGCAGTGTTTACTACTTTTTGTAGTCTTTTCCTCTCCAGGGCGCTCAAGTTGCCGAACCAAGCCACGATGCAACCGGTCAGCATGCTCTCTACTGTGCACCTGTAGAAGTTAGAGAGAGTCTTCCTTGACAATCCGACTCTCCGTAATCTTCTCAGGAAGTAGAGGCGTTGATGAGCTTTTTTGATAATTGCGTTAGTGTTCTCGGACCAGGAAAGATCTTCAGAGATGTGCACGCCCAGGAATTTGAAGTTCTTGACCCTTTCAAACATAGACCCGTTGATATAAACGGGACTGTGGGTCACCCTCCTACTCCTTCCAAAGTCCACAATCAGTTCCTTGGTTTTGCTGGTGTTGAGGGCCAGGTTATTGCGCTGGCACCATATGGACAGTTGCTCGGTCTCCCTTCTATATTCTGACTCATCCCCATCAGTGATACGTCCCACAACAGTGGTGTCGTCAGCGAACTTGATGATGGAGTTTGCACTGTGGTTGGCTACGCAGTCATGAGTATAGAGTGAGTACAGCAGGGGGCTGAGCACACAGCCTTGAGGTGCTCCCATGCTGATTGTTATCGAGGCTGACACATTTCCACCAATACGAACAGACTGTGGTCTGTGGATGAGGAAGTCGAGGATCCAGTTGCAGAGGGATGCGCAGAGACCCAGTTCTGCGAGTTTGGTAACCAGCTTGGAAGGGATGATTGTGTTGAATGCCGAGCTGTAATCGATGAATAACACCCTGACATATGAGTTTTTGTTGTCCAAGTGGTCCAGTGCGGAGTGGAGGGCCAGCGAGACCACATCCATCGTTGATCTGTTGTGGCGGTAAGCGAACTGCAGTGGGTACAGGTTTTCGTCGAGATAGGAGTTGATTTGCTCCATGATCAACCTCTCAAAGCACTTCATCACCACCGGCGTTAGTGCCACTGGTCGATACTCATTGAGGCACGTCACCTTACTCTTCTTGGGCACCGGTATAATTGATGCCCTTTTAAAGCAGGTGGGGACCTCAGACCTCAGAAGTGACAGGTTGAAAATGCAGTAAGTAGTGCCTTTCAACCTCAAGCCAAAGCACCCAAGCCACCATTTGCAGTAAGTAGTGCCTTTCAACTTCGAGCAAAGCACCCAAGCCACCATTTACGGTGAGTAGTGACTTTCAACTTTAAGCCAAAGCACCCAAGCCACCATTTGCATTGGGTAGTGCCTTTCAACCACATGCCACCATTTTCTATAAGTAGTGCCTTTCAACTTCAAGTCAAAGCACCCAAGCCGCCATTTGCAGTAAGTAGTGCCTTTCAACTTCAAGCCACCCAAAGCACCCAAACAACCATTTGCAGGCAGTGCCTTTTTCCTTCAAACAAACCATATTTTCATTTTCAAACCACATTAAGGGTACTCACAGTTATGTAGACATGTGTTCAGTGTTATTCAGAACTCGGAGAGACGTGACCCTTGGCTTCATCCATCTTGCAGAGACTGAGTGAGGCACACCACTTCCTGGTTTTATAGTCCCCCCCCCTCCAGCAGGGGCAGCAGAGAGAATGGATTTTTTTTTAAACTTCAAGCCAAAGCACCCAAGCCACCATTTGCAGTAAAGTGCCTTTCAACTTCAAGCCCAAGCACCCAAGCCACCATTTGCAGTTCAACTTCAAGCCAAAGCTCCCAAGCCACCATTTGCAGTAAGTAGTGCCTTTCAATTTCAACTTCAAGCCAAAGCACCCAAGCCACCATTTGCAGTAAGAAGTGCCTTTCAATTTCAAGCCAAAGCACCCAAGCCAACATTTGCAGTAAGTAGTGCCGTTCAACTTCAAGTCAAAGCACCCAAGCCACTATTTGCAGTAAGTAGTGCCTTTCAACTTCAAACCAAAGCACCCAAACAACCATTTTCAGGCAGTGCATTTTTACTTCAAACAAACCATATTTTCTTTTTCAAACCACATTACGGGTACTTCTAGTTGTGTGGACATTTGTTCAGTGTTATTCAGAGCTCAGAGAGACGTGACCCTTGGCTTCATCTATCTTGCAGAGATTGAGTGAGGCACACCACTTCCTGGTTTTATAGTCCCTCCCCCTCCCTCCAGCAGGGGCAGCAGAGAGAAGGGTGAATTTTTAAAAACATTAATATCTCTCTGATTTGTCATCGATGGGAAAAATCCTCCACACCCGTAAGGCGGAGGGGGGCTATGTGCGAGGTGGCCAAAAATGATGGCCGTAGGTGGCGGCGTTCTGTTGGTAATCGCAGCACAGTGGGCCAAAAGCGGTCAAGATCAGAGATTTAGTAATATATAAAATAATAGTAATAGATAGATAGTTAGATAGATAGATAGATAGATAGATAGATAGATAGATAGATAGATAGATAGATAGATAGATAGATAGATAGATAGATAGATAGATAGATAGATAGATAGATAGATAGATAGATAGATAGATGTTCTCTATCTCTCTACATCACCGTTTATATCTTCCAGTTCCCTTTCCCCTGACTCTCAGTCTGAAGAAGGGTCATGACCCGAAACGTCACCTGCTCCTTTTCCCCAGAGATGCTGCTTGAACCGCTGAGTTTGTGCAGCTTTTTTGTGCCTATCTCCGGTTTAAACCAGCATCTGCATTTCTTTGCGACACAATACAGGAACAGTGCCCTAGGTGTCTGTGCCGAACATGATGCCAGGATAAACTAATCTCATCTGCCTGCACGTGATCCATATCCTTCCGTCTCCTGCACCTCCATGTGCCAGTCCAAAAACCTCTTAAACACCACTATCGCGCATCTACGGAACTCCAACTAAAGCACAAACTACCAACAGCCCGAATTGCACTAGGAACTTAAAGGGACTGTCCCACTCCCATTTTTACTCGTGGACATTTTTCATCAGGCTAGAAAAACGCCCCGACCTACTTGATGCCACGAGTATCTACGACTGGCATCACGGCCTACCTACGACCTCCGACCTCCGACGATCTCGTGACGACCCTCCTGCGAGGATGAGTCAAGGGCAAACTCGGCAGAGGTCGTGAATTAGGTCGTGAAAGTGAGACCGGCTCACAAGGGTTTGTTTTTTTTAATCTTTGCACTATATTGCTTTATGCTTTATATGTATATATTCATATATATACATATATTTAGTTTAGTTTAGAAACACAGCGCAGAAACAGGCCGTTCATCCCACCAAGTCCGCGCCGACCAGCGATCCCCGCACATTAACACCATCCTACACACACCAGCGACAATTTACATTCACACCAAGCCAATTAACCCACAAACCTGCACGTCTTTGGTGTGTGGGAGGAAGCCGAAGATCTCGGAGAAAACCAATGCAGTCACGGGAAGAACGTGCAAACTCCGTACAGACAGTTCCCGCTGTCAGGATCGAACCCGGGTCTCTGTTGCTGAAAGCAATTTGAAAAAAATGAAAAAGTTCAATAAATAACAAATATAGTGAAAAATAACAAATAGTCAAATAGTCTTTTGCAGTTCAGAGCTCAGAGCTTGTTTAAGAAGGAACTGCAGATGCTGGAAAATCGAAGGCAGTCAAAAATGCTGGAGAAACTCAGCGGGTGCAGCAGCATCTATGGAGCAAAGGAAATGGGCAACGTTTCGGGTCGAGACCCTAGACTCAGACTTCGTCAGACAGAGAGCACAGAGCTTATTCAATAGACAATAGACAATAGACAATAGATAATAGGTGCAGGAGTAGGCCATTTGGCCCTTCGAGCCAGCACCGCCATTCAATGTGATCATGGCTGATCATCCCCAATCAGTACCCCGTTCCTGCCTTCTCCCCATATCCCCTGACTCTGCCATTTTTAAGAGCCCTATCTAGCTCCCTCTTGAAAGCTGTTGAAATTCATTGTGTTTAATAGCCTGGTGTCTATTCAGGACTTCAGGGCTTCAGGACTGCTCTCTAGTTGTGGTAAGATGATTCACCTACTCTGGGCAAGAGACTCTGTGCATCTACCCGATCTATTCCTCTCATGATTTTTGTACACCTCTATAAGATCACCCCTCATCCTCCTGCGCTCCAAGGAATAGATTCCCTGCCTATTCTACCCCTCCCTACAGCTCAGAGTATAGTTTATTTGAACCTGGGGTCATTGACCAACTCTTGTTGCTTGGACAGGCCAGCAGATGGTACACAAATGGTACGGAGACCCCGTCTAGACACAAGAATAGGAAGTGTTTTAACAGCCACGAGAAGTTGTCCGTCTACAGGGCATCTGGAATGGTCAAGTGTGTTGGGTAACCGACCAACGCCGATGATTTGTGTAGGTTAGACATGAGCGGCACAATAAATCTAGACACACACGCACTTCACATGGAACGATTTGTTTTGCAGATATACATGGGAAGTAAACTCACACAAACACAAGGAAACGGAAAACAAATATTTACCATCGGTGGGATTGGTTGACCAAACCGGGTTGGCCAGACTATGGCGTCTCCCATGTTCCAAATGTTCCCCTGGGAATAGGAGGTAGGTTGAACAGCAAGTCATAGAGTCATAGAAACATAGTCATAGAGACATAGAGACACACAGACACACAGAGACACAGGGACACAGAGACACAGAGACACAGACACACAGGGACACAGACACAGAGACACAGGGACACAGAGACACAGAGACACACAGAGACACAGAGACACAGAGACACAGAGACACAGAGACACAGAGACAGAGACACAGAGACACACAGACACACAGACACACAGACACAGAGATACAGAGACACAGAGACACATAGACACAGAGACACAGAGACACAGAGACACAGAGACACAGAGACACACAGACACAGACACAGAGACACAGAGACACAGAGACACAGAGACACAGAGACACAGAGACACAGAGACACAGAGACACAGAGACACAGAGACAGAGACACAGAGACACACAGAGAGAGACACAGACACACAGAGACACAGACACACAGAGACACAGAGACACAGAGACACAGAGACACAGAGACACAGAGACACAGAGACACAGAGACACAGAGACACAGAGACACAGAGACACAGAGACACAGAGACACAGAGACACAGAGACACAGAGACACAGAGAAACAGAGACACAGACACAGAGACACAGAGACACAGAGACACAGAGACACAGAGACACAGAGACACAGACACAGACACAGAGACACAGAGACACAGAGACACAGAGACACAGAGACACAGAGACACAGAGACACAGAGACACAGAGACACAGAGACACACAGACACAGAGACACAGAGACACAGAGACACAGACACACAGACACACAGACACAGAGACACAGAGACAGAGACACAGAGACACAGAGACACAGAGACAGAGACACACACAGAGACACACAGACACACAGACACAGAGACACAGAGACACACAGAGACACAGAGACACAGAGACACAGACACAGACACAGAGACACAGACACACAGACACAGAGAGACAGAGACACAGAGACACAGAGACACAGAGAGACAGAGACACAGAGACACAGAGACACAGAGACACAGAGACACAGAGACACACAGACACAGAGACACAGAGACACAGAGAGAGAGACAGAGACACAGAGACACAGAGACACAGAGACACAGAGAGACACAGAGACACAGAGACACACAGACACAGAGACACACAGAGACACACACACAGAGACACAGAGACACAGAGAGACACAGACACAGAGACACAGAGAGATGTGAGGGGATCTTATAGAAACATGTAAAATTCTTAAAGGATCGGACAGGCAAGATGAAGGAAACATGTTCCCA